>NC_056729.1:1126379755-1126694755 GCF_019279795.1 Protopterus annectens
CTTCTCTGACACTCCTGACTTCCTCATACAATACCACAACTCCTCTCTAGGCACACTATCATATGCTTTCAATAAGTTTACAAAAACACAATGCAACTCCTTCTGACATTCTCTGTACTTCTGCATCAACACTCTCAGAGCAAACACCGTATCTGTAGTGCTCTTTCCTGGCATGAAACCATACTGCTGATCACTAATCATCACGTCCCTTCTTAACCTAGCTTCCACTACTCTGTCCCATAACTTCATGCTGTGACTAATCAATTTAATCCCTCTGTAGTTACTACAGCTCTGCACATCACCCTTATTCTTAAAAATCGGTACCAAAACACTTTTTCGAACAGACCAAAAATATGTGGTAAAAATCTTGATATTCTGTGGAAATCTGGATAGTTAAGAGGTAATGGAACCAGAGCAATTTCCTCACTGTTATCAGCAAACACATCAACAAACCTTTTACCCACAGTCATATTGTCATACAAGCAGTACATGTACAAAGTAAACAGAAAACTTGGATCCTTGTATAGAATAAAACCCTTTCTCACCCCAGATGCTAGAGCTACTATTGCCCAGACCCATCTGACCTCCACCCTCCTCTATGCCTCACCTATTTTTACTAATCTTTCCAAAAGCAATCTAAACAAATTGATCACTTCTTATAACAATATTGCCAGGTTTGCTACAGGTTCCCCATTTAGAACTCATCACTGTCTAAATCTCAAACTTCTAGGTTGGCTAGAACTTAATAACCAAATTGAATTTCAACAACTCTCCATTACCCATAATATTCTATACCAGCCTAATAAAACTCCTATTCTCAAAAACCTCATCTCCCCCTACACAAACCTATCTACCCTTCGATCTGCAAATAAACTACTGGTAACCATTCAGAAATCCCACAATAAGGCAGGTAACTCTCTTTTCTCAAACTCAGTGGGGAAGATTTGGAACAAGCTTCCCAGTAAACTGACATCTCTCTCATCATTACCACTCTTTAAAAAGCAACTAAAAATTCAACTAAAATTACAATGGCTATGTCCATGTACTAACCCAGACTAACCCCCCCCCCCAGTATTACCTTTTTTCTACATCTCCCCTCCACTCACCCACCTTGCTGAATTTAGTAAATTAATCCTCTCACTCCCCTCTTTGTGAATTATCTAAGACTTTTCTCATGGTAAACATTACTGTATTTTTGCCTTGCTAAACATTTGTACTCATCCACAGTAGAATTAAGTTATGGTATAAATCAACTTGTTGATGGATATTTTCAAGTTTATGTATTTTGGATTGTTTTTTTTTGTTGTTTTGTACTTTTTGTTTGTCTCGTATTTATGTAGATTATAGTGGAGCTTATCTCCCCGGGCTTCTACTGAAAATGGACTTGTATCCAGTTGGACTAGCCCGGTCAACAAATGTAAAATAAAAAATAAATAAAAAAAATAAATGCACAACCCCACCAGTATCAACATTGTATTATTTTTCTGCCAAGGATAACTCCACTGTCATTTTCCTATCTTGTAATAGTAAACATTAGAAAAAGGGCTTTGGACACATAACATACCAATAAGAGCATTAATGTACAGTTCTGAGAGAGTATGGTAAAAAGAAAAATGTATTTTGTGGCATGAAATCCATGTGTTGAGTTTAAAATTATTTACTGGAGCTGCCATTTCCTTTCTTTTTGCAAATTGAGGCCTTTAGAAGCCAGTGGTTTGCAAGCAGGAAAATAAAATAAATTTGTAAGAACCTGCAACTTCATTTCTCCTTGCTAACAGATGTTATTAAATCCAAGGTTAGTGAGAAGATAAAAAAGCATATAACTGTAGCATCAGTTAAAAGGATGTGTGTGTGTATGTGTGTGTGTGTGTGTGTGTGTGTGTATGAGTTTATGCTTATTTGAGCATCTCCGGTAACAGGGTAGACCAAGTCTGACATCAGTGAACTAAAGCACCACTACAATTGTAATTAAATAAAGTTTTCCCTTAGATCATTCTCTTCTAGACTGAGAATGCCCTCTTTGTGCTCTGTTTCTTGCCCTTTCACTTGCTGCGCAAGTCTAACTGGACTTTCATGTGAATTTCCAACAGAAGACTCAAGAATATTGCCTTATGGCATATCTTCTTCAGATGCAACATGCTCTACAGTTTCATAGATTCATAGATTGTTACTAGGCCAGCAACCTGGGAGGGCCTTTATAAGCTTAGCCAAGTTTTCCCAAAAGAATAATGATATCCTGTATCCAAACAGGACATTGACGGATGGGTATTTATAAGCTACCACTGTCCATGATAGACATTGGTACCAGACCTGGTGTAAATTTCCTATTCCCCATCCACTGGTCTAGGTTGCACTTAAATTGGGTAATAGATACTCTCAGCTTAACATGAATAGGAAGTCTGTTCCATAGGAGTAGCAGTCTCTGGGACAATTAACTGTCTCTACAGCATGTTCTGTTTAAGCCATAGACAAAATTCAGGGCCTTAGCCCTTATCTGCTACTCCTCCATCTGGGGTCTCACTGGCCCATCTTGTTGCAATATAGTGCCTGTGTCAGTTTCCACTGTTTCCTGCTCTTTCCCTTCTGCAATTATGACTGGACTTTCTTGTTAGTCTCCTACTGAAGGCTCCAGAACATTGCCGTATGGCGTATGTTCTTCAGATGCATCCTGCTCTATCTGTTGATCCTCCATCTGAGGAAATAGGAACTCATTGACTTATCATGTTGCAATATTGTCTGTATCAACATTTCCACAATAAATGCAAAGTTATGTATTTACCATAATGCTATATCTGTGTTGTCTTTTTGTGTTAATTTCATCTCTTCGGTATATTGGATTTAATCAGATCTGATACTGGCAACTTTATACTCTTGAATCCAGGCCTTACCTCTACCCCTAATTTAGTTATTTATGTATTTATTTATTTACATTTGTTGACCGTGAGTGTCCGACTGGACATAGGTCCATTTTCAGCGGAGGCCCGGGGAAAAAATCTCCACAGTTAAAATATACAGACAGTAGTTACATTGGATTTACATAGCAATTAACAAATTTGATCAATATAGCAATTAACAATTGCAAACATAGTTACAGGTGAAGAACATAATACATCAGTAGACAACTAGAATCTTTATCATCTGCTAAATACATAACAGACATTAACAATTGTTACAATAAGAAGTTCCTGCTGTATAATAAGTAGTTAGGCTAATGAGCATCTGAGCTTCCTATAATCAAGGTAGTTAGTGGGGTGGAAAGAAAGATATTGGGTGGATGGGGTGGATGATATTAGAGGGGAGTTGCAAGGGCATAGCCAGCATGTTTTTAGGTGCGCTTTTAGTGAAGTTTTGAAGTGGGTGCATGATGGTACGTTGGTAATTATGGGTGGGAGGGAGTTCCATAATTTGGCTATGGCGCAAGACAATAGTGCTTCTCCAGCAGAGTTATTGGCTTTAGTGACCTGCAAGTGATTTTTGTTGCTGGATCTTAGTGGTCTGGTGGTGTGATAGGGTTGGAGTAGATTCTGGAGGGATGGGACTTTTAGTGGATGGTTTATTAGTTTGTGGGCGAGTGTGAGAGTGTGAGTTGATACCATTGAAGGAGGTGAGGGAGTTCAATCCAGCCCAGTTTAGCAAGTGAGAGACAGTGGTGACTACGTTAGTATGCCTCTGTGGCGAATTTGGCGATTTTGTTGCAGCAGGTCTTGAGCTTGTTTAGATCGCATTGCCTTAGGTTGGTATATATTGGAGAGGCATAAAGTAGGGTGCAGATAAGGTGGGAATTTGCTACTGAAATCTTTGCTGCTTTGGTGAGAAGTTGCTTATTTCTGTATAATGCTCCTAGTTTTTTGTGGACTTTTTTTATGGTCATGGATATGTGAATGTCAAATTTTAGTTTATTGTCTATTTCCACTCCTAGCAATTTGGTGTGTTTTGTTGGGTGTATAATGGTGTTGTCTTTTGCTGTGATGTTAAAGTGAGAGTTATTTTGAGTATGTTTGGTGGGTTGGAAGATGAGTAGTTTAGTTTTGTTTGGGCTGAGTATTAATTGGGCATCGGATAACCAAGTTTCAACCGAAGAAAAGGCTTCCTGTGTGACTTTTTGCAGTTTGGGTAGGGACTGGGCTGAGCAGATGATGGTTGAGTGATCTGTGTATTGTATGAGTGTGCCATGTTTGTTGGCAGAGGCTAGATTATTGGTGAAAATAGAGAAGAGTAGGGGTCCAAATATGGATCCTTGGGAACCCCTATAGAGACAGGTAGTTTGGGAGATATGTAATTCTGCCATACAATGGATTGTTGATGGTCAGACAGGTAACTCTGAAACCAGTTGGTGACTGATTGAGGGAAAGATAGGTTAGTGAGGACAGAGATGAGTTGTTTGTGTGGGACCATGTCGAATGCTTTAGATAGGTCTAGGAAGGTAGCAGAGGAGAGATAGCCATTGCTTTTATGCTGAAGTATAGTGTTAGTAAAGAAGAGTAAGGCAGTGGTGGTGCTATGGTTTAGTTGAAAACCATGTTGAGTATTGGAAAGGAGGTTGCTAGTAAGGAGGTAGTCTGAGATCTGAGAGTGAATGCATCTCTCTAGTATTTTGGAGAGTGGAGAGAGAATAGCTATGGGGTGGTAATTGGTTAGTTCTGTGGAGGGGCCGCCTTTGTGGAGGGGAAATTATATGTGATACTTTCCATAGTGTGGGAACATAACTTTCTGACAGAGATTGTGTAATCAGGATGGATACTGGGTAGGCTAGAGCATCAGCTGTGATTTGCAGGTATTCACTTGAGAGGTTGTCCGCTGCTAATTTGGTGGGCTTAAGTTTAGTTAAGAGTTTTTTTTTATGTTGGAGGTAGGAACAGGAGAAAAAGGGAAGACAGTGGGGAGATTACTAGTTGAAGATGTTGGGTGGAGGGGAGGGGGGTTGTGTTG
Source organism: Protopterus annectens (assembly GCF_019279795.1). Classification (NCBI taxonomy): domain Eukaryota; kingdom Metazoa; phylum Chordata; order Ceratodontiformes; family Protopteridae; genus Protopterus; species Protopterus annectens. Next base: position 1,126,384,685 of record NC_056729.1, read on the forward strand.
TCTAGCTAGTGATAGTGTGGTTTGTGTAAAGTGTGTGTTGAATGAAGTAGCAATATTTTTGGAGGAGTGAGGGATGTTAGGAGGAGGGGTACTGACTTTACCTGGGTGGAGGATGGAGTTTATGGAGGACTAGAATTGTTTGGGGTTGTGTTGGGAGGAGTCTAGGGCAGACTGGTAGTATTGGAATTTGTCCTGTTTTATTAGCTTTTTGACTCTATTGTGTAGTTCTAGGAATTTTGTCTAGTTGAGGGGGTTTTGGTTTTGTGCCAGTGCTCCCAGGCTTTATCCCTGTTTTTCATTTCTGACTTAGTGGTTTTCTGTAGCCATGGGGAGGGTTGTGCTTTGGCTCTGGCAAGTCTTATGGAGGCATGCTAATTAAGGATGCTCAGGAAGGTAGTATTAAAAAATACAACTGCGTCATCAAGACTGAGGTACTTTAGAGGATGCCAGTTACATTCTTTGACGGATGAGATGAATGCGAGTGGGTTAAAGTTTGTTTTCTTACGAATTTGATGGTAGATGACAGGTTTAACTTGGTATATGTGTTTTTTGAGTAGGAATGTTGGGGAGTGATCACTGAGGCTATCCGATAAGCAGCCTGCTATATATGACTGGGAGCTCTTACTGACTAGTATCCAATCCAGGGTAGTGTGCTTGTTGGAGTTTTTATTTATCTTGGTTGGCGACTGGACTAGTTGGGTGAAGCCATGAAGGTTTAGATGATGGGTTGGATGGTTGCCAGAATAGGATTGCCAGTCAATATTGAATTCACCTAAAATTATAGTTTCTTGGGGGAGATAGTGGAAAGTCCAGCTGAGGAGGTTTTCTAGTGGAGGGATGTTTTGGCCAGGTGGGAAGTAGCATCCAGTTATGGTGATGGTTTTATTTTGGTTTATTTTGAGGTTGGTAAATATTATTTCTTCATTGCCTATTTGTGGAGCTGATGATTTTTAAGATCTGGATGTTTAGATGCTGTTTAAATATTATAACTATACCGCTTCCTTTCTTGTTTAGCCGGTCTACTCTTAGTATGTTGTAACCAGTAGGAAAGATTTGCTCACTGGTAATGTGAGGTTTTAGCCAGGTTTCTGTCAGGATGACTATATCTGGGGAGCACAAGTCTATGGTGGCATGGAGTTCATGAACCTTGTTGTATATACTACTAATATTTAGGCTTAGTAGAAGGAGATCACTTGGCTTTCTATTTGGGAGAAGTTGTAGTTTCTAGTCTGATTATGAGGAGTGGGGTTGGAGATGGCGGGGCCAGGGTTGGGGTGGATGTCTCCACTTAGGGCTAGTTTTGATATGCATGAGGTTATTAGTTTTCTCAGTTTTTGAATGTGTTTGTTTATTAGGGAAACTTTATGATTGTGCTCTGTGGGTAATAGGTATGGTGGGAAGGTTACTATGTTAAGTTGTAGGGGATGCTTTTTGTTTGAGTAATATAGCTGATAGAATATGTGGGGGGTGCACTTGAGTTGGTGGGAGGGGAGCTGAGTGAGGGTGAGACATGAGTGGTGGTGTGAGTACAGTGGTAGTGGTTGAGTGGGGGAGTGATGGAGTTTTGGTAGGATGTAAGATATGCAAGGAGAGTGCATGCAGTGAGCATAGGTATGGTATGCTTATACATGTTAGCTGAGGAGGAGTGATAGTAGTGGGAAGATGGAGGAGGTAGTGTTGGCTTTAGTGCTGTGGTTGGCTGTTGGAAAGATGGGAGGGGGGTTGCATGTGTAATAAAGGTAGGACCACTGGGGACAGGAGGGAATTGGGGGCAGGGTGGGGAGTGAAGCGGGCAGAGACCCTGTTAATTGCTCTTATGAGGGGGCTGGAAACAATCAGGTAACAGAGTAAACTGATATAAGAACATATGATAGTGAATGTGGAGACTCAGGTAGGTACCCTGTATTTCCACAAACTATCAGTTAGCTGTGCCCCAGTTCAGGCAGTTTTAGCAAGTTTTATGGCAGGGCTAAGCATAACTGCTCAAAGGGTGGTTGTAGTTTTAAAAATGGTGCCTGCCACAGGTAATATTTATTAACTTTGGGATTGGCTTAAGGTAATAAACAGGGAAGGGGGAGGGGGAGAACAAGGGTGTGAGCATGCAGTTCTTTTGTACTGCTGCTAATGAGCCAAGATCCTAGCAAAGACAAGTTTATGTTTAAGAAAATATCAGAATTAACCAAGGAATGCTCTCAAGCTGCAAGTCATTTCTTAACCATTTCTCAGGTGGAAAAACAGGATAACCTTGTATCAGTAGGCTACTGTGGTCTTAGTTTAAATTAACAAACACAGTATTTGATCAGTTATGGATACTATTTGCTAACAGAAGGGAATAAAAGAGAAAATGGAAGATGAGTGTGTGTGTGTGTGGGGGGGGGGCTGCTTACAAGCCAAAGCAGAGTGCCCTCCAGGGGATAATGAATATTAGCTCAAACAGGTAGACACATACTGATAGTTAACTTTAGCCGTTTGTGTTTGCAGACAGTTCAGACCCGGACTACGCTTTTCTTACAACAATGTATACACCGGTTGGATAAAAGATAAAGGTGGTACCGCAGATGAATACTTAGAGTGGTGTTAGGTCTAGAAAAGAAGAGTACAGAGAGGAGTAAGCACTTTTGAGATGGTAAAGATATATTATAAAGATTACAAAAACAAACTGAGCAAATAGCTACTGCATACAGGAAAATATGTCTTGAATCAACTTCTAGTATATGCAGATACTGAGTCAATTGGAAAAACACATCAGTGAGAAAGGACCTCAGCTGACAGGTATGCAGTCACAGATAAAAATATAGCAAGCAGCACTCTGTCCTGGGTCTCTAATGTGATTCTATCCCCCAGTAACAGCACAATTATATAGAAATAATTAGACACCAGTATGAGCTGTCTACACACAACACATATACATGAATAACACTAGTTAACAAGGTGCAGCTCTGCTAATTCCTCTCTGATCTCGCAATTCCTATGATTGAGTTTGCCTGCTTAAACCAAAGGCTTCTTTTTAAGTTATACAAACAGAAAAGGGCCTGAATGACAGTAAACCAGTCCCAGACTGTAAGTAAGATAAGGCTCCAGACAGGTCCAGTATGGTCAGTCGAAAGGCCAAAAATGTGACAATTTGGCAGAGGGAGGGGGGGGAAGTTGAGACAGATAGAGGAAGACTAAATTAATTTAGCTTTATGGTAAGTATGTATCTTTCATATCTGAAGTTGTCTTTTCTGTCCATCTTAACTATTGGTACAGAGTCTCCAACTGCTACAAATCCTGTGAAGACTTATGAAAGGATATTCTGAAGAATGGTGAAGCCAAACAAGCTCGAGATCAAGACTGCAGGTCCAGCTTGTAATGGTAGATAAATGCACATGCTGAAGACTAAGTAGCCGCAGCACAGATATCATCAGTAGAGATACCAGTGAAGAAACCTGTACAGGTTGTTGCAGCCCTGGTTGAATGAGTGTTAGGTCTGAAAAGCAGTGACAGTCCCTTAGCTTTGTAAACATATATAATACATCCAGTCAACTACCTGCATAGGGTGACCTTAGAGACACTAGCTCCCAATTTAGCTTTAGAAAAAGAAAGAAAAAGGTGTGGTTTAAGTCCTTGGTATGGTATATACAGAAGTGTAACTGATGATGAACCTCAGCAAATATAGGAGACATTCATCATTGTTTGAGAAATTGGGAAAGAAAACCATAAGATTAATATCTTGATTCAAGGCAGAGGCAGAGTCTGAGGCAACATTGGGAGGAAGTAATGGTTCATTCGGAGAGAAGCTCTATCTTTTTGAAAAATCAGATGTGGAGGTTTACAAGACAAGGCCTGGCTTTCAGAGATCCTGTTTGATAAGGGAACTGCCGCCAGAAATTTTTTTCAGGAAAGGCATTTCAATTATCCAATAGCTGCAGGTTCAAAAGGGGGTTTTGTTAAAGCCTGTGGTAGTACTATAATATTTTGAGATGGAACAGGGTCCCTCAGAGGAGGATGTTGAATGAAAGTACTCTGCGAAAAGGCCTTAGACAGCGTTAATGAGGCAATATGAGTATGGTCTTCACCAACATGAAAATTCAAGATAGTTGCCAACTGAACTTTGATGGTGTGAAGTAGCTGGCTCCTGCAAAAAAACATCTAAGTAAAAATCTAAAATTGATGACACAGGAGCTGAGAAGGAGTGTAGACCTTTATCAGTTACTCAGATGAAAAATCTCTTCAACTTACTTCCATAAACTTTCCTGGTGGATGTTTTTTGAGATGATGATAAAATGTGAATCACAGTGGATGAAACTCTGGAATTTCTGACCATCACTGTAAGTGGAGAAACCAAGAGGTCAGCTTCAGGGATTTGATGACCAGGTGAGGTTTGCGGGATGGTTGAGAGATCAAATCTGGATGAAGATCCTGTACCCAGGGAAGGTACACCAGATGAAGCCACAGAAAGGGGAAGCATATTATTTGAGGCTAAAGGGGAGCAATGAGGATGACTTTTGTCTATGAGGAGTCAGGAGATAAGCATAAAGAAAACTCAGGGACCAATTGTGAACTAGTGCATCTCTTGGGAACTGTTCCTGGATATTCCTAGCAAAGAAGCTGCTGCATTTGGCATCAGTCAGAGTGGCAAACAGGTTTCAGTAAGGCTACCCATCAGTGGCTCAAAATCATGGAAGCGACTGTGTGGTTGAGAGACCATTTCTGCAGCTGAAGAATGGATCTGTGCAATTTGTCTGCTAATACATTGATCTTCCTTGGAATACACACTGCAGTTAGAAAGCTCTGGGAAGACATTGCTCATTGCCAAACCCTTATGGTTTTCTGACACAGAGAGCATGAGCAGGTTCCTCCTTGTTTGTTGATGTACCAGACCAATGACATATTGTCTGCCTGTCTGAACAATTATCACACCCATGAGGAGGGAGTCCTGAAAAAACTGTAACACTAGAAGAACTGCCCTGATGTCTGCAAGACTGATATACAGATTGGGATATGTTGAAAACTACATTCCTTGGACAGTCTTTTCCTTGAAATGACCCACCACTCCAGAAGTGAAGCTTTCATGTTTACCATGGCTGCTGAGGGAAGAAGAACAAAAGGACAATCTAAAGAGACTAGATGAGAATTTAATCACCAATAAATATGGCATTTGCAGATCCCCATGAATCTGACTGGAAAGTGCATGGGATGGTGGAGACCAGTGTACTGAGAGCCCATGGTAATACAATTATGTAGAACCTATTGTGAGGCACAAGGGTGATAGATGCTACCACAGAACCCAAAAAACATAGGATGGATCTAGCTGTGGGGTTTTAGTGGGACATAAATAAGGATGCTTGTTGATGCAAATTGACTAATCTTGATTCCAGAAGTTTGGCTATTTGTGAGGTGGTAACTGCATGGTGGCATTCTATGAATTCTATCATCTGGACTACTATCAACTTAGATTTCTCCAGGATGATCATAATCCCAACATGTAAGCATAACTGTAGCAAGGAGTCTCTAGATAGGGAAACACTCTTGTAGTCTGAGAAATGCTGCATCCACTGCCATGTGTTTGGTGAACATCTGTGGGGGGGGGGGAGTCTGTGGTAAGACCAAACGGCAGGACTCTGAATTGAAACTGACTGGTGCCCAGCTGAAAGTGAAGGAACCTCTTGGACTTCCTGGTTATTGTTTGTGATAGTAGGCATTCTACAGGTACACTGAGGACATCCAGTCAGCCTTCCACAAAAGAGTCAAAACGTACTCTGTGACCATCTACAACATTTCATTGACTGAGGTCCAAGATGGGCCTCTGGTTCATAATTTTCTTTGGAACCAAAACGAATGTTGAGTAGAGTTTCAGATCTTTACAATCTGGTAAAAAATCCTAGATAACTCATTTTCTAGCAGCTTTGTTATTTCTAGAGCTGCTGCTTTCCTCTGAGGAGTGGAATATCTGGAAGTTCCTTTGTGACTTTTTTGGAGAGCAAGTAAAGGGAATGACATAGCCTCTTGTTACAACTCTCTGCACAAATGAATCAGAAGTGATGGTTAACCAGGTATGAGGGTGCAGACACAGGCTTTCCCCAACTGATTCCACAGTGCAGCAGTCAAGCAATAGAGGAGTGTTGGAAAGGTTTGTCATCGAATAGGCCTTGAAATCCTTTGGTCTGTAGACCACCTCTGACTCACGGGTGATGTCCATTGTTTGTGCTCCCCCATCTTCTTCTGGGGGACTTGTTTCTGGGATTGTCCTGTGAAAATCCCTGAAACATACAGAAACATAGCCTCTTTCCACCATTTTAGTTCCAGGAAAAGGTCCTGTGATGGGCGGAAAAACAGATGCTGACAGCAGACTGAGTTTTTCCATCCTGTTCACTCCAGGTGAGAGCCCTTTTAACCTTGGGACAAAAAGGATGTTTTGAAGTTCCCCACAAAATCTCAGAGATGCATCAGGGAGAGTTGGTGTATGGCAATGCTGCTACCTGCCTCTCAGAATAAGCCATCCACCATTTTGGACAAAAGTTGCATAGACATATTTGAAATGGATTGTAAGGTTGCCAACTGTAAATCCACTGTTTTATGGGAGTCTGCTGTCATAGTGCTAGAGAAGGACTTGGATGTCTTTGGCCAAGTCCCGCTGAAATCTCATTAGGTGTGCAAGATAGTTAAGCACACATAAAGTAAATGTCATAAAAGTGTAACTTAACTTTCCAAATCTGTCAAGAACTGAGACTTCCTGTTCGAGGATGGACTGAGTAGTTCTCCTCTAGCAACTCTTTCTTCACAACCATTGCCACCGTGCTGACATATACTGTGGACCTTTTGCTCCAGTGAGGTTCATTTCAGTGTTGAAGCCAAGATCCTGTTGGGCTTACAGGGAATGGTCTCCACCATGTCCTGCTCCTTCCATGCCCACTGGGGCATCAGTTCAGTTAACTCGTCTGCTGAGGTACCAACCAGGATATAGATGGGGAAGCTCCAAAGGTCTCTAGAAATACCAATTCCTCCTGGAAAGGAACATAAGTTGAAAAGCCCCTCCTTCTTTATCAAAATAATTCCAATATATCATCAAAAGAGATGTCTTTCAGAGATGGGAGATCAGGGACACTTTCCCTTCTTCAAAAACTGGTATCTTCAATGACAGACTCCTGTGGTGAGTCTTAATGCCTCCTTTTTCATGAGTGTTTCCTGTGTTCTTCCATGGAGGGGCAGTCCATGGAATAGTCATAACATGAAGGGAAGCTCATCTCATGAGTCTTGTTGAGATCCATTGAAGCTGACTCTCCCAAAGAGACAGGATGAAATCTTAGAGGTACTGCAAATGCTAGAGATGATTGGGACAGCAATGAGAAAGACAGAATATCTCTTCACTCGATAATGAGAAAGCCCCCTCAAATGCCGTGAAAGACAACTCCAAAGCCAGACCCAAAGTATTCCTCTTGAGATGTGAGGATCCAAATGAGAGACCCACTCAAGACACAGCCAGGCACAGATCCAAAGCTGACAACATGGCTGGACTATCTAGCTCAGATACACCAAAAGAAAGGGATAGATTCTAGAGTCTTGGAGTTGATCCTAACACCAGTGTGCCATCCTCTTTGCTCTGGGACCCCTGAGGTCTGAAGATCTTGAAGCTGATCAGATGAGGGACATAGCTGGAGTCAAATGTGTCCAGTCTACTGGTTTAAACAAACAAATCCCTAAGAAAATGTTTGGATACAGGATCATTGAATGTGAACCAGTGGTCCCTTAATGTTATTCAGATCAGGAAAGGAGCATCCAAGTGAAGGGTGGAAAGGCCTTGTACTGGAGTGGCAGGTGTCGAAGGAGCATAAAGGACTCCATCTGTATCTGGGTCCTCAGGAATTTCTACATCATCTTGTCCACATCTACGTCTGATAAACTCTTCAATAACAATACTGACCTTAGAGTAGAGGCCTATGAAAGCACCTCACTGATTGAAGGCTTGGAGATTGGAGCTGAGTGTTATCTGGATCTGGTGAAAATCTCAGTTCAAACAAGCCAAAGGTCAAAATCCTGCAATAAACAAGGTTTGATATTAATTCCATGAACCACAGCACAAGTTCAAACCAAGAAACACTCGTAGCTTGTAAAAACTTTATTAAAACATACAAATGTGCAGAGCATACAGCTTTTGGGTAGAACCCTTCTTCAGTGCAAAGACATATATGTGTTCTAACAGCTGTTTTATATCAAAAGACAATGATCACATGACAGTCATAGGCAATAAAATCTGAACAAATTAAAATTCTTTCATCATGTAACAATTACATAACTTCCTAAAAACATACAAATTACCTATGCAACATCTATAAATATGGGTCCCCTACAGAAAGCTTAAATCTTCAAAATTCATATGATCGAAGACAATATGACTGAAGTTTTAAAACTTCAAAATCCTGATCGGAGATCGGCATACAGCATGGAATGGGAGAATTCCCTTTTCCTTGCTGTAGTGCAATCTAGGAGTTGGTATATTTAAGTAGCGGGGGTGTGGGGGATGCAGGGGGGTTTGCTTCCCTGCAAAAACATGTTTTGTGATGTGTTGACTGCTTTTTTTGGGGGGTCTTAATTTCGAGATTCCAAGATCTCGAGATACTGAACTTGATATTCTGAAACTCAAGATTGTGCTATTTCGAAATTAAGATGTGGACCCATAAGTATATATACACATATAAATGTATAAACACAAAATAAATGTAAACAATACCTTTCATCTCTTTAATTGCATTTGCTTCTTAACGAATACTGGATTAATACTAACTGCTGTGTTTAGCCTGACTATCAGCCCAAAGTCTTATTATCCATGCATACTCTCTCAATTCCAATAAATTATTTAAGTCACCCCTCTTACATTCTTATAAATTCTATCAATCACTCTGAACACAAAGCTATGTTCATGGCCATCTTTAACTATATGCTTGGCTAATGCAGCTGATAAATTATTTCTACGAATCACAGAGCAATGTTCTATTGTATGATCTGTTAGTTTTCTACTACATTTACCTACATAGAATGCAGGACATTTTATGCATGTCACCAGATAGACAATATTCACTGTATTACACATAGCAAATAAATCAAACTTATATTCTTTCCCTGAGCTAGGATCTACAAAAACTGTACTGTTTGAAGAAATATTTCTGCAGCTCACACAGTTAAAACATGGAAATGCTCCCTGTTTTTTACTTATTATTCTTTCTTTATTTACTTGTGACCTAACATCCTTATAGCAAAGTATTCTTTAAGATTACTAGGATTTCTATATGCAAACTTAGGTTCATTTGTAATGAATTTCTTTAGTTCAGGCATACTTTCTAATAATCCCCAGTTTATCTTTATTATTTCTTTCACTCCATAAGTTCTTGTATTAAAAGTAGTAATATATCTCACATCACCTATTCTATTATTAACCATTTGTGATAATATTTGCTGGTGTTTAAAATAAGGTTTTGCTGTCGTATCTCTCAGTCATTATAGCAGACATAGTTTGGTCGAGAAGGGGATTATCATAGCCTCTTAGTTTAAACTCATTTGCAAGCTCTGTCATTGGTATCAGACATCAGTTTTCATTTGTATTCCATCTACTTATCCTAAGCATCTGACTTTTTACTATATCTTTAAATATGAGTGGTGTGCATAGTTTGCTGATGCATATACCTATTAGCATGCACTGTTTTTCTATAAATTGTTGTTTCTATACCTTCTGGACTTTACATAATTTTCACATCCAAAAAACTTATATCTCTGTCTGAAAATTTTAACTTAAATTTCAGAAAATTGGCTGTATCACTCAAATAACTAACAAACGCCTCTAGTTCACTTTGATTATCTCCCCATACCAAAAAATATCATCCACAAAATGTTTACAAAATAAAACCTTACTTTTAAAATTTGATTTTTCATCTAAAACATATTTCTTATCCCACTGACTTAGTACTATATAAGCATATGAATTTGCAACTGGTGTTCCCATAGCAACACCAGTGCGTTGCCGGTATATTCGATCATCAAACATAAATATGTTGCTATTTAATATTATTTCCAAAAACTGACATATGTTCTGTATCTCCCCAGAATATACATCAGTTCTATTTCTTAAAAAGTCATGTATTGATTCAACACCATATTCATTTGGAATGACAATGAATAGAGAGTTTATATCCATAGTAACTAACATAAAGGAGGTCACACTGTTACACTGATACCTCTGTACTCTTTGCACTGAAGAAGGGTTCTACTCAAAAGCTGTATGCTCTGCATGTTTGCACGTTTTATTAAAGTTTTTACAAACTATAAGCATTTCTTGGTTTGAACTTGTGCTGTGGTTCATGAATATCTCAATTCCACAAGCAGAGGGGGGAATTGGTAAATGGATCTTAATGGGCTCCAGCCCCAGTGAAAATGTAGGTGCCATACCTGTTTAGGTAATGTCGAAAAAGGGCCCACAACCTTTGTGAGATCCTGAGACCATTTTTTAGAATCCTTTGCAACCTCCTTTTCTTTCAATGTTCCTCTCTCTTAATCTTTTTTTTTTGCTCTCTCTCTCTCTCTCTCTCTCTCTCTCTCCCTCTGTCTCTTTTTTCTGTTTTATTTTCTCCCCTTTGGTATACTGCAGTGGTGGTGCTGCGGTAGCGTTGTTGCCTCATAGCAAGACCTTGTCCCGTTCGATTCTCAGCTAGAACGTCTTCTGTGTGGAGGCATACATGGATGGGGTGTGCCTTCGTTGAAGGTTGTGCATCAGGGCTGGTAACCCAGTACGTAAAAATCCACTACCAATCATTAGCGGACCGGAGTTCCGCTGTGGCGACCCCTAACCAGGAAAAGCCAAAAGACACAAACATTTTCTCCCATTTGGTATTTTCTGCAGTTCTCTTAGAAGAAGAAGAACCGAAGAGAGAAAAGGTTGGGTGAAGGCCTTGGAACACCAGTTTTGATGGTCTGTCTGATTGAACTCATGGCCTAAAAGAAGCACAGACATTGTATTCTTCTTGCAGGTGGGCTGGCCACAGACAGTAGACACACTTAGTGTGCAGATCCTGAGGGGGAATTTTGAGTCTGCAAGCAAAGCAGTTTTTAAAACCAGGATCCTTGTACACTATGCTGTGAATACAAAAGTCAACAGCTACACTAAAAATTAAGCAGAGCACTAACCGCAAGCAGAGAAAAAAGGTTGCAACTACACTAACCCTTCAAAGGCACTACCAAAAGATAAACACTAAGAAAAATTAGAAGCAGAAAAATCATGTATATATATATATATATATATATATATATATATATATATATATATATATATATATATATATATATATATATATATATATATATATATATATATATATATATATATATATATATATATATATATATATATATATATATATATATATATATATATCTATGTGTGTGTGTGTATATATATATATATGTATATATATATATCTATATACGGGATCCATACTGTTTGCCGAGTGGCATTTTCACCGAAAGTGAAATGGCAAAGCATAGCTTTGTGAAAGTGCTTTGCGCCGAAAAAGCACTTTTGTGAAATTGTGCTAAAAAAAGAGAAACATATGGGGGAATGGCTTTTGCTGAGATTGTAGTTCAGTGGGGATAAGGGAATATTCCCTTTTCCCCACTGTAGTGCAATCTTGGAGTGAGAATATAAAAGTAGGGGGGTGGGGGCCCCCTGCGTAAACTTGAGTAGTATGTTTTTTTTTTTAATTTTGTTATTTTTTAGTTTATTTTATTTTTGCACAGTTTTGCAAAAGTGCTTTTTTGGTGAAAAGCACTTTCATTAAAGTGTGTTCGGCCTTTTTTGGTTTCAGTTAAAAACAGTACGAAATATATATATATATATATATATATATATATATATATATATATATATTTGTATATATATAAAACTATCCCCCGGATTCACGAAACCTCTGTGTAAGACTTAATATGTCTTACTCGGAGGCTGCAGTTGAACGGTATGACATCAGCGTGCCATGAATATTCATGAGGGCACGCTGACTCAACCGTAACTCTTACACGGACTGAGTAGGAAAGCAGGGGGCGTGTCCGACTGCCGAGCAGTCTAAATGACCACGCCCCTGCAAGGTTTTAAAAAGCATAATGTCAACACACAAGAGCGAGTTCGCTCAAATGTACTTGCACCCAACACCACACTCCCTGACACTGTAAACCCCCATCACACTTATATAAAGTAAATAATTATTATTTTTTTTAATCCACGATATAGCTGCCCGTATTTGCACGTGTGTGTGCAGGTGTGCCCATTGCTTAGCTGCAGTTAGCAATTCTGGCATGGAAGAGCATAAGAAAGAATGTTTATGCAAATCACACCAAATTGCAATAGTGTAATGGTAGAGCATGTGCACAAAAAAGAGGCATTCATGGTTCGAGTCCCACCACTCCCCTTTGTATTTATGTTGTAAATCAGTATATGAAATAATACCAGACATATATCATTAAAATATTAGTAAAAGCAGTGAAATGGCCAATGTATCAGTGAACAAAATATATATTTTTAAAGGATCCAGATATATAATAGCCTGCTGTTAAGCAGTGCTTTACCCATCTAAACAGAGGTGCCCAAAGTTTAAAAGCACTTTACCCAGCGCAATACAGGTGCCCATAGCTTAAAAGCGCTTTACCCAGCGCAATAGAGTTGGCCAAAGTTTAAATGCACTTTACCCAGCACAATGTGTTTGCGCGGACGTGCGCGTCGCGCCAACCAGGGCACCGTTGGGCACTGGGGAGCAAGGTAGAGCTAAGTTGCTTAAACGCAGCCACACCCACTAGCCTGTCTAGACAGTATTAAAATAAAAGAATGACAAGGTTTGAACCCAGGACCCTGTGCATTATAATCAAAGTACAGAACCACTAAGCCATGACAGCTTAGAAGAAACATCTACTATTAGCATACATATACTTAGAAATGGCAGATTAACCATTACTAAGCATGTCTGCAGTCAGTCTAGAATTCTCAAAAACGGCCAATCACAAAAAAGTGCGGGAAATGTGGCATATTTAAGCCCCATAGGCGGGAATACTCACCATAACTGATTGTAGCTCACATTTGCAGTCAGAATGGCAGGTGCAGGAGAGGGTTCATGCTTCCGAGCGCAGCATTGGGGCATCAAGGAGTCAAAATACATGGTTTGGCTTCTTGTCCACCATCATGAGTCCAGACTCCTGCAGGGCCAGTTCCAAGGGACAGAGTACAAGGCTGAGGCTTGGAACCGGTTAGCTCATGACCTCACCAGTGCCACAGGCGTTCCTTGCACCGGTGACCAGGTCTGTCACCACCATGCAGACCTGAAGAGACGGAAGGAGGACCACCTGAACCAATGGATACAGGAGGCCAGTGGGATGCAGGATGCCCCACGACTGAGTAAGTAGCCATAGAATGCAGTATGTAAGAATTGATAATTGATTCTGTATAATGGATAGGTATGTCTCAATATCCCTTCATTTACTTCACAGCTACAGGTGACCGTGCTGCGAATCAGCAAGCCTATGCTGATAGGCTGCAAAGGATGTGCCACCAGGCAGGTTAGTGAACATTCTGCATGTTTTGTTATATAAAATAGGGGAGAGAGCATGAAATAAAGTGTTGTAGTACAATAATACAGCCATAAAATGGCCTGAATAAGTCCTCTGCATGTACTGTCATACGAAATAGTCATAGTGCCAGAAAAAGAGCTTAGTAACCCATTAAGAAAGGTAACATATGTCTGGAATAAAATCTCTGCAGGTACTGTCATACAATATACGTGAGTGAGCCTGCAAAAGTGTGTCCAGCCCATTAATAAAAGTATAATATGTCTTGAATATGTCTGCCATATGCACTGTTATGACAAATAAAGGATTGAGCCTGTGGAAAAGTGTGCAATGTCAGTAATAAAGGTTTAAAACCCGGAGTGTGTGTGTGTCACTTAGTTTGAAATGTTGTTGTACCCTTGCATTATACAAATAGTACTGTGTTAGAATGTGCTGGCAACCCAGAGTTCTGCAGTCCCATCTACAGTGGGTGATGGAAGTGCTAGTAGCTGTGAAGCATATATACAGTCCTCAACAGTCAGTTACTGGCTGGCATGCATAAGTAAATCTGGCACATGAGTAGCATGCTAATATGTTCCCCAGAAATGTGAGTGTGCTTCAATGGGGTTTGGGATGGTGGCCTAATGGTTAAGGTGTTTGCCTTACAAACACAAGGTGCAGGGTTTGAGTCTCACAAAGGATAATTGGCTAGGCTTAAAATGGCCCACAAGGGCAATTAGCCTAGTACTAATATATGAATCTATGAATAAATGCCGGGTTCTGTACAAATTCAAGTGAAAATGTCATGTGAAAACATCCAGATATGTAGATAAAGAAATATAAATGCAACCATGAAATATGTAGCAGTAACATCTGCATCTTGGACAGTTAGTATGTCAGATATAGGTCAAGTATATATTGAACTAGCCAAACCCATTACACAACCTAATGCATGGTGGCAAGTGTAATAATACATGTAGGGAATATACACTTGCAGTCACTAGGAATGTAGTGTAGAGTAAAAGTGATTATAAGATGTTAACTGAGGTTTTTTTCTACACCCTACTGTTTGTGCATAAACCATGCAATTCCACACCTCAATGGGTATGTGTAATCTTAAATATTTGTTGGGACATATGTCCTATTGTTTTATAAATATTTGCATTCATGTTGATGCATGTGCCCTGTTCAAACACCACGTTCATGGTGGCCTGTTGCTACCAAACATCCCTGCATGCTGTTGGAATATCCACTGTCGTTCAATATATGCATGTGTTATGCTTGCTGTTCAACTGTTGGAACCTTGGTGTGTTGGGTTAATGGGAATATTACTGCGTGCTGTTTCAACTAATCTGGAATGCTGTTGTTTATGTTGTAATTAAACACACCTAATCACAGAACGTATGGGAAGGCCGGTCTCAGCAGACCCACCTGTCCCTCCTCAGTTGGCGAGTGCACCTGGCACCAGCAGCTCTTTTGCCCAACCCGGTCTCCCCTCCTCCACTGGTCCTGTGCCACCTTCGAGTGGAAGCGGTGCAGGGGATGGGGCTCGTCCCCCTGTGCAAGCATGGGTGGAGAAGGGCCACCTGTCACCCTTCAAAGTGTCTGGGCTGTGGTGCATAGGGAGATCCAGCGTTCAGTTGCTGATCCCCTACGTCAGCTTGAGGCGAGAGTGGCACGTCTCTTGGGTGAGCCTGCCCATCCTACTCAGCCCCCAGTACAGCCACCCTCCGGGCTGTGAAGGTGCAGTGGTGACTGCCCATGGGTGGGATCTCAGTTCCACTGTTACCATCTGTGGGCTCATGGGCTTGTGATTTCCAGACAACCTTCCCCATCAATTGTGTTCACCCACCCCATGTGTCAAATTCCGCCCCTGTATGCATCTTGTTTGTCTTGTCTATTTACCTCCCCAACCTACCTCCCCAAATATACCTACATCCCCTACCTCACATTCCACTCTCACCTGAAAAAAAAAAATAGGGTAATCTGTTCCCACAAAAAAATTGCGCCCCATACATAGCTGCCCATTTTGCACACATGTCCGCTGGACATGTAAACTGATAATTATAATTGGCAGTACAACATACTCTGTTGTCCTCACCCCTCTCTCAGAGGTGGAAGGTTGCAAATTTCACACCAAATTACGAACATATGCACAGCTGTTGCTGGTAAAGAAATGGGTAGCTATGGGCCTTCCCTACATCCTTCCTGTACATCCCAGCTGGTTTCCCCTACTGTCTTTCCCTCTTTGTGCCCCATTTTTCACCACTTTCCTATCTCCCCATTTTCTTTTCTTTCAAAGAAATTAGCATGGGGGTTAGTGGGAGTAAGCACTTTTAAGAAGTAGTTAGCGGGGGTGCGCGAGTGTGAGCTTGTGTGCGCTTAGCTAAGCATCGCTAAGCATCGCGCAAACCCGCTTACAATTGCCTAAAAGTGTCTTAGTCACTCTGTATGACAGGGCCCTTGTATTGCTCAGCAGCAAAATAAAACATACCTATCAGTCTCTAACCCCACACCTTGGACTCACCAGTTTGCATGACGTACCCCTAAGCCACAGCAGATACACAACAACTTGGTGCTGAAAGAAATATAACATGCATTACAATGAATGAATGTAAAGAGAAAATATGAAAGCCATAGGAATACATTGCAATAACTACTGTTATATGCCAGTTAACTCTCTAATTTGAAAAGAAAGTACATACTCCCATGTATCCAGTGTTAGCATTAGGAGGTGTGAGTAAACATACACACTAAGAGTGTACTGGAAGAAGCAACAGTCAGGTTTCAGTACAACATGCATTTCACTGGCTACAACCCAGCTTCATCAGACATCATCAGTCTTTCCAAAGAGGAATGCACCTCTTTTAGTGTGTTTTCCCAGTCTCCATAAAAGGGCACTCCTTTCAAAGACAATTGCACACATACACCCCCCACAGTCAGCGTTTGCAGGATTCAAACCCCTACTTAGCTAGGTTATGATACAAGAGAAAGATACATTAACACAGTGCACTATTTGCTTTATTGGGTGGTTTCCCTTCGCCGTCTGTATTTGTAGGATGGTGACATCCTCAGTCTTTCCAAAGAGGAATGTACCTCTTTTAGTGTGTTTTCCCAGTCTCCAAAAAGGGCACTCCTTTCAAAGACAATTGCACACATACACACACCTCTCCCACAACACAGTCAGTGTTTGTAGTATTCAAACCCCTACCTAACTTTGTTATGATACTACAGAAAGATGCATTAACACGGCGTGCTATTTGCTTTACTGGGTGGTTTCTCTTCTCTGTCTGTATTAGTAGGATGGTGACATCATCAGTCTTTCCAAAGAGGAATGTACCTCCTTTAGTGTGTTTTCCCAGTCTCCAAAAAGGGCACTACTTTCAACGACAATTGCACACATACACACACCCCCTCCAGACACACACACACACACACACACACAGTCAGCATTTGTAGGATTCAAACTCCTACCTAATTATGTTACGATACTAGAAAGAGATGCATTAACATGGTGCGCTATTTGCTTTAGAGAGTGGTTTCCCTTCTCCATCTGTATTTGTAGGATGGTGACATCATCAGTCTTTCCAAAGAGGAATGTACCTCTTTTAGTGTGTTTTCCCAGTCTACAAAAATGGCACTCCTTTCAAAGACAATTGTACACATACACACCCCCCCACACAGTCAGCGTTTGCAGGATTCAAACCCTTACCTAATTATGGTTATGATACTAGAGAGAGATGCTTTAACATGTGCTATTTGATTTACTGGGTGGTTTCTCTTCTCTGTCTGTATTTGTAGGATGGTGACATCATCAGTCTTTCCAAAGCGGAATGTACCTCTTTTATTGTGTTTTCCCCGGTTATGTTTCATACCATGCTTTCTGACCACAGGACTTGGAACGGAATGGACAACACAGCTAGGGGGAGTATCCATATACATCACAGATACACACACCTCCGGGTTAGTAGCACTGCACAAAGCATCACAGACCATACATATACAATTACCATTGTGCAAAACTGCCTTTCAGTTTGTTGCCTGCTACAGACCACCCTCCCATACTCAAGAACCACACTCAGCATTCCAGGGAACAGTGGAGAATATGAAGGTCTCCACAAACACCATTATATTGGGTGACTTCAAATACACAAATATTGACTGGGGATACTACTCAAGCCCCAACACCCTCGCCCTACAGTCACTACAATTTGTAAATTCATATGCTATGGCACAACCAGTCACCACAGCCACAAGGGGGAATACATATTAGACCCGATCATCACCAACATGGGGACTCTATGTTCCACACCAGCGATATACCCCTCATTGGTAAGGTCAGAACATACATATATCTCACTGGACATACATATACCCTCCACACACCCATCCTGGGTAATCTTGGTGAACTTCTCATGAGCCAACGTCTCACTTCATCAAAGCAAGGTGGTATCCTTCAGAGACCCTGAGACAGTGGCAAATACGGCTCTGACTGCTGAATCCTTTACATACACATTCCATGGACACCTAGTGGACTGCATGGATTGTGCTATCCCAAATAACAACAGAATTCACTCCTCCAATGGCAGGGGATCTGTCTGGTAGACCCCAGCCATTAATAAGCTGTACAACGTCAGGAGGAAGCTGCTACATGATAGAGCACAATCCCAGATGGGGAAAGCATCTGTGATATGTACTAGCAGACAGCTACAATCACTCATGAACTTATCTAAGGGCTGCTTCTCATGGACAGTTGCATCAGACATGTAGGACTATCACAAGGCCTTCTTCAGTTATGTCAGGAACCTGGGTGGACACCCACTGATATGCTGTGAGTTACTGCATACTGACTAAACTTACCCTGAACCCACTGGCATTGCCAACATCCTGGCAAACAGGTTCAGTGCAGATGTCTCCCCCCATCCCCCCTAGGGAGCAACTATCCATCCCAACATTGTGTAACCTCCCTGACATCACACAGTAACAGGTGAGTGCTGCTCTCCCCACAGCATACATCACAGCATCAATGGGACCAGATGGTGTCCCGGCATGCATCTTACATGAGCTTCATGACAGACGTAACTCTCACATTACATCACTATGCAATATCGGAGTTACTACAGGATATGTACCCACGGAATGGCGTACAGCGACAGTGGTCCCACTCCACAGAGTTGGTGCCACAACGGACCACAGACAATATTGCCCTATAAGCCTAACTAGCCTGTTCTGCAAAGCTATGGAGCATATTGTCATGGGTCTCTTACACATAGACATCGGGAACCTACAGACACTGTGTCCTACACATTTCAGCGTTGTTGTGGACAGATCTTGCCTCTTGAACATGTTTGTATTCTTTAGACAGTTAACAGGTCCATCGACATAGGGACAGTTGTCCAGACAGCCTACCTGAACCTTGCAAACCCCTTCCACACAATGACCCACTGAGCCATTATGCATAGGCTCACCAGCGTTGATATGGACACATATCTCACATCATGGATTGCTACCTGGATCAGGGATAGCACCCACATGGTCAGAATTGCAGGTGCCATGTCTGACTATACACCAGTTACACATGGCATCCCACATGGCTCGGTCCTGGGACCTCTCTTGTTCAGTATATATTTGTCTGACGTACAGGCTACCACAGGGGGAATATGGCTGACTTTGTTCACACTTGACTGCAAACTGGGTGCCATAATCAACTCTCCAGCTGCCACATGCATACTCAAACAGGGTCTCACAGAGATGGATGACTGGTGCCTGAGCCATGGCCTACAGCTAAATGCCATTAGTTGCATAGTCATCCCCTTTGGAAATAGCAACATGCCCACACATTACCAAACAGGTAGTACTCCATTACATACGGTAGGGGTTGTTAGGTGATTGGGGACATGACTTGTTTGTACTGTAGCCTTTGACATTCACATTGCCAAAGTGGTTGGACAGACCTTCTATATAAGCCACCTTATCACATATGGTTTCACATCTAGATCGAGTGAGGTCATTGTGCTCCTATATTCATCACAACCATGCTTGGTTACAATGCCACATTTGGGGTGTACCTTACCCAACACCTGCAGCAACTGTACTGGCCACAGAAGTTCCTCACCAAGCAGATGTTGGGACTCACATGGATGACCTGCACAGTTCGGATGCAGTAACTCCAGCTATACTCAGTCACTTACCACCTACTCAGATATGATGTGTGCCTGTTGTTTACAGAAATACCCAACCCTGAATTACTGGACATGCTCCACCTCAGGATATCCGACTCCCTTGGAGCTACACACTCCAGGGACATATACCTCAGCACAGATGTTAATAGGACATGCTGGACGGACAGATTCTTATCCCAGGGCCTCCACTCACTCCAGATTGTGATCACAGTTTCACATAGGCAGAGCCACCCACTGACCACCTACAGGGGACATCTTGATGGCTGTTTGGGTGATCGTATGTTTACCCCTGGGATATCTTCTGTGCCCCTGCTAGACAGAGGCACTCTAGCCTAGATGTACATGGGCTATCTTGTGTGACCTACTATTCACTGGCACAGTGTAGTAATCTGACAGGGTTGCAAAAGCCAAACACACTCTGGCTAGGCTTGTACATGCCCTAGGGCAGATAGCCTAGTATCGACCTCTGAACCTATGCTTATGTTCGGGATGCACAATATTTATTGCTGATACTGTTTGCAGGTCTTTATCATCTTTGCTTTCCCAGTTTCTATGAATAACTTAGGTATCTGCAGAACATATTTGATTATGACAGGGTTCCACTATATTATATATGTGTCTGTTGTCATGTAACTGTGTGCACAGGGCGGATTGCTGGATGGTGAGAGGTTCCTGGGTTAACACATGCAACTGCCAGATATGTGTGGCCCACTGCTGTACTCAGACATGGCCTAAGTGTGTGAGCATGCCCAGTTCAGGCTTTCCATGTTTTGTTGCCTGACATTTGTCTCATTTATTCAAGTGTGTGAGCATGCCCAGTGTGACCTTTCAGTATGTTGCGATCTGAGGTCCACTACATTTGTGGATGTGTGTGAACATGACCAATATTAACATTTATACTGTCTGTGTGTGTTGGAAGTCAAGTTCTGTTCTTACTGCAGGACTCACCTTTGTGTCATAACTCAACAGGGATTATGCTGTGCCTGCAGGGTTTCCATGAGATACTTTGCATAGACTTATCAACATTCCTTCATACTGGCTGACCACTGCAATGCTGTCATGGTTTAGTGGTTCAGTACTTTAACTGTAGTGCACATTATCTTGGTTTTGAGGCCCATCACTGCTTTATATTTTCATACTGAGCAGACCAGACTGCTTAAGGGCCAGTTAAGCAAATATGAGCATGTTGGCTTTTGTTCAGCTATGCCCTACTTAGACCAGGCTTGTCCAACATTGCTGAATATTCACCAACTTTGCTGGACGTTGCCCAATATTACTCAACATTGACCACAGTTGCACTAGTTGGTGTGTGCGATTCTGTTTGCATATACTACATAGTGGTAAATGCTGTTTAGCAGTGCTTTAAATTGCTTAACACATGGCAATCATGCCTCAGTTGGTGCTGCAGGGCTGCCTATGTCAGATGCACATACTACACACCCTGTACATGTTTGAAAGCAGGTAGTGTCAACTTAGGCATCCCTTTTACTATATCTGCGAGTCAGAGAGAGATATCATTTCCAGAGTTCCTACTGAGCCAGTGTATGTGCTATGCATTGCCTCTTTGCCAAGGCCAAAGCATACTGGGCATGCCTCCTTCTGCCTACTGGGGCAGGCTCAGGTTGTTCCTCCTCCGAGTCACACTCTGCCTGTGATGACCTTGGCAATGGTGGGGGGCTGTTTGGCCCAGGCCTATGCTGGTCCTGCTGCAGCTGTTTTCACAGGATCATATTATGTAGCATAGCACATACCATGACAATCTGGGTACATGTAGTTGGTGAGTACTGCAAGGCTCCACCAGATGTGTCCAGGCACCAGAACCATGACTTGAGCAGCCCAAACACACACTCGATTACATTTCATGTTTGTGCTTGTGCCTCATTATGGCGTTCCTGTTCAGGTGTGTGTGCATTTCTGATGGGTGTCATCAGCCACGGCTCCAGTGCATAGCCAGCATCCCCCACTAGGTGACCATGTGGGATGTCCCCATTGGCAAATGTCTGGTACAGCTGCATCAGATGCCAGATATGGGAATCATGGTAGCTGCCAGGGCAGCCAGCACACACATTCAGTATTATGCCCTGGTCATCACACACGACCTGGCAGTTGATGGAGGGGAAGCCCTTGCAGTTGAAGTAGACCCTACCCCGCTCGCCGGCTGGTGCTTTGATGCATATGTGCGTGCAGTCTATTGCACCCACTACCTCAGGGTATTCCGCTATTTGCTGGAAGAGATGCATATTGCTGGCCAATACCTCATGGGAATTGGGGAAATATACATGATCACCGACATGTGCTGACATGGCATCCAGGAACTGGTGCAGTACCCTGTATGCTGATGCCTGTGATATCCCCATCATATCACCAGTTGGTCTCTGGAAGGTACCTGTTGCTAATATTCTTAGGCCAACACATACCTTGGTTTCCACTGAGATGGGTTCCCCTCTGTTGGTTCTGTGTTTGAGGCGTGGCCTGCACAGCTCAACAATTTGCTGCAGGAGGTCTCTGTCCACTCTATAGCGCTTCACTATCTCCAGCTCATGTAGCCCCTGGTAGGTTACCCTGGGCCTGTACACTCTTCTCCATCTCCTCACTGTGGGTTGTCCAGCAGCATTTCCATTGTCAGCACCCTCAGCATGTTGCATATGTCGCCTTATAGCAGCAATGGCAGCCCCTAACATTTCTTTGTCTCAGTAAAGCTTTTTCAATTTTCACTTCTATTAGCTTACTGCAGTGTTTCTTGTCAGAAACATAATGGACTGTTGTTTGCAGAGTTTTAAGTGCTAGGCTGGGCTGGGCTAGTGTACTGCCTGTGTAATTGCCTGATTCTGATTGTTTTCACCTGCTAGCTCTGCTAGTACTCCCTGGTAGCTTCCTACTATTTGTTGTGCTTCCTATTTCCTTTCAGTTTCCTCGGGGGGGGGGGCAGCGCCGTGCACACAAGCGCAAACATGCTCACAGCAGCTCTTACATGCGCACACATGCTTGCACGGACTACAACTTGCTTATTCGGGTTAAAACATGCGCACACCAGCGCAAACGCACTTACAACACTTTATACTGCCTTATGCTTACTCCGGCTTAAACGCATGCACTCATGCTTACATGCGAGCACACTGTCTTACTCGGGTTCACAGGCGCACACACGCGCGCATACCCGCTCAGCAAGAAACTTTGGTGTTATTTATGGCATACACCTTCCATTTCTTGCCTTTACCTAGCCTACCTGTTGACACACCTCTTTCAATGATGTGTAAATGACAGCTGACACATGCCACTCTGCTCTAATGAGCTTCCCTTCTTTCATACATACCCCACTCATGATGTCACCTATCTTCTACTCTGTTACTCCCCTTATCCTACTCCTACACTCCACTGACTGTGCTCATTTGCTATGTAAACCTGCGATTCACTATCTTAACCCTCCTTTGCATAGGATTGCCTACTAATGCTTGGTTACATCTCTTAGACTGTGCTTCCCCCCTTAGCAACCTCTACTCAGTGGCCATGTTGTCTTCAGCCTGCCATTCCCTTACATTGTAAATTAACAATTTAAATAGAATCCACATTTGTGGGTTTTAATTTTTATTTTTCTGGTTTTTAGAGCATAGCCTATTTGTGCAGTGCTGAGCTACGCTTAAACATCGGAAATCGGAGAAAAAAATATATATTTTTTTTCATATTGCATCAGGAAACTTGTCATTGGCCATATATTTGGCCATTGGCATGCTTTCTGCACTGGATGCAACCTTTATTTGGAGCTGTCAAGGCTCCGTTTTGCTATTTGCAGAATGGTACTCAGTTGTCAACTGAGTACATTTCTGCAGATAACACAGCTCTTACTCGGACAGGTTCGGGTTTCCTGAATCGCAAATCTACCTCATTTGCATGCCATTCGCCTGCAATTGAGGTAATTTGCATAACCCGGCCCTGTCCGTGTAAGACCCATTTTAGGAGCTCTCTTACACGCCCCTGCAGGCTGTTCCTGGATCGCTCGTCAGACATGATGGCTGCATGGAGTCTTACTCTACTCTTAGACTCTGTGCAAGCCATCCTGAATCCAGCCCTATATCTTTATAGGGGCAAGTGTATTTTTTTCTTTATCTTGTCTCACTTCCTGTCTCACTCCCATTTTCAGGTTGCGCAGTGCTTCATCTAGGTAAAAATTAGTAGCTTTTAACGGTTTCTTTAAAGATTTTTTTCCTCTAAGTTCTCTCTTACTTATGCTACTTATGCTCTGTCTGAAAATTCTCCATTTTTTTTAATAGTAACATTGCATAATCCTTTTATCCCAGTAGTCTACTTTACAGTCTACATACCTCTTGCTTGGTCTATTATTACTTTTGTTTTTTTATGGTCTATATTTCCTACTGCAGGGGGGAAACCCTTGGCCCCAACATGGCCTAGCCTGGTGGTAGGAATATTTCCATTTTCTGAAGATTCTACACTGCTTTTTTGTCCAGTCATGACATCACTGTGTATACCAGGAGTGAGGTGTATACCAGGAGTGAGGACCTGGGCACTGGGTGTTCTTTTATTTTTTTTATTTTTTATTTTTTTAGCCTACCATTATTTGTGACATATAAAGCACAGTATGTATATTAGTGCTGTTTTGATAAAATTTTGGGAAAACAGGGTTTATCACTTGAAGGTGATCAGCAAGACTTGGGAATGAATTTAGTTCCAGTAATACTACTATCCTTTTATTGTTTATTCCATCTTTCCATGTGGCCTGTTGTGCTAAGATAGACTGCAGGCAGCTGCAAGGTGTGCCACAAATTAATGAAATCACTCATTTTAGTTGTAAAAAGTCTAACCATAGTGTTATCATGGTGGTTGAATTACAGTTTGGAGTCATCGCTAAGTCAGAGTCTCGAGAGAAGTACAATGTATTTATTGGCGTCAGGATGACTATTGTGGTATAGCTTATTTGAATTGTAATTGCCATTGCTGAGAGCTTGGTAACAATAGCTACATATATTGCTACACCATAAATTGCAACCATCCTGAAGCCTCTGTTCAAGAGTTAGAGCTGGTGGCGTATATAGTGGCATTTGAATAAACTGCTAGTTAAGAGGGCTGGGAAGTGGCTATTGGGTACAGATACTAGCCACACAAAATACAAGGGACTCCTCTTTACCTTTATGGTTATGGAGGGCAATAACTATAATGTTATAAAAATGTGAAATAGTTGCTGATAGCATGAGTGGGGGCCACAGAAGAAACTCAAGTACCCAAGTTCCACAAGTAGGCTTTTATTAAATTAAAATGACAAGACCTTAGCTTTCCAAAATAGAGCATGTTGTTACTTTGTGGTTAAGTTTCAATGGTAACATCAATAGACTATGATTAAATGCTAGTATTTGGTAGTTTTACAAAGGAAGTGGTTGTGTCTGGCAAAACTATAAGATACAAAGAGTATTGCTGAGTAATGTGTTAGGAAAAGTCATAAGGTGTGCATCACTTAAACAAGTGACAAATCTGTGTTTAAAGCAAACCAGACATTCATTAATATTTTGTGTTTTAACTGTGGGAGGAGGGGGCACTTACTAATATTCCCTGTTAATAATGCCAGTGAAATCTAGATTGATATAAATGGCAAAACTGTTGCTAGAAATCAAATGAAGTGGAACCTATGGAGTGGGAAAGAACTATGGTTAAATTAGTGTAAACCATGTTATGTCAGTGTGCTTCTAGTAAGCTCATTAAATGTCCAGTATTAGTGGAAGGAAGGAAATTACATAGTCTGCAAGAATCTGGTAGTATGATAACCCTCTTTAACAGGCAGTTCATGTACATGTAGAAGTCCTATTTCTCCAAAGCAGGAAAGTTATATGCACTAGCAGGGATAAAGGAGTTTATCCCATCAATCATATAGAAATTCAGATAGAATTTAGGAAGGCAGTGCACCCTGTAGCCGTAGTACCATACCTTACCACAAGAATAGTATTAAGAAAGATTCTCTTATTTGAAAGACTTTTTGAGGCAGTGGAAGTTGAAAGCGTCCTTAGTATCTCAAGTCTCTAAGATAAGGGTAAAGAGATGCAGGAACTCCACTATCGGGCCACACCTCTACATCCCACTATGGGGGTATCCAGAGTTGTCTCCACTGGTAAATCAGAAGGTGGGTATGGTACCAGAATAATGTTAACAAGCCCCAGAGGAATAAAAATATAGATGAGAATACAGGAAGAGGAAAAACATGTACCCCTTTAGACACAAAAAGATAGCTATAGCAAGAGACTGGAGTCAGACAAGAACCAAAGGCAGGTACAGCACCTAACAAAACTGAGAAGTAAGTGACCAGTGAGCAAGCTGTGTATCCAACCTAAAGTCCCATTGAGAGTCCAGGGAGGGATGGACCCTTGAGAAAAAGGAACACTAAAAAGGAAGTAGTTTATAATAATCCAAACCATAAAGCAAGTAGAGATGACAAACAGGGTATTTTTTCAGGCTCCAGACATACAACAGGCTGAAAGAATAGGCAGATGGTCCTACAACATACTGGTGGGAGTAGTTATTCCTGGGAAAGAAAAAAGATACTGAGGTCTCATCCTCAGTCTTGTGAGACACCCTTCTATGGAGCTATGTAGAGAGGAAAACCCTAATTTATGTACATGTGAGCCAACTAAACTTCAAGAAGGCCCAGTGGGATGATAAGATTCCTGTAATGAGTTAGAGATATATATCCAAGGTATTGGAAGAATATATCACATCTTTTCCTCCATCTTACTACTACTTTGGGCTACAACTTGACCTAGTATTGTTTTAGTACCATCAGCCAAAAATGGAGTTTAAAGAATGTGGCAGGAACCCTTTGATGTCATAGTAACAGTGAATGAAGTGAACTACAGGGCTAAGTAAATTTGTAGAAGATGTCATCCTACAGAAGGGCCTCACTGAGACAGATGCCTGGTGTCAGAGCCATGGCCTCAAGCTTAATGCTAAAAAGAGCAGTGTCACCCCCTTTGGTAAAAACTCTGTACCCATGAACTACCGCATAGGCAGCGATCTACTTAACATCGAATGTGTGATAAGAGACCTTGGGACCCAGGTGGACAGTTGTCTCTCCTTTGATAGTCACATCACCACAGTAGTCAGGAAGTCCTTCTACATGGCACACCTCATCATAAAAGGGTTCTCATCCAGGAAAAAAGAGGTCATTGTTCCCCTCTACTCGATACTCATTAGACCCATTATAGAGTACAATGCCCCTTTTGGAATGTACCTCAAAAGACATCTGCAGCAGCTGGAAAGGCCACAGAAGTACCTCACAAAGAGGATGACTGGCCTCAAACAAATGCCCTACACTGACCACCTCAAAAAACTCCAACTTTACTCCGTAGTATATCGCCTACTCCAAGGTGATCTCTGCCTAACATATAAAGCTATGTCAAACCCAGAGCTGTTGGACATGCCACACTTAAATAAATCCCAATCCCTCCAAGCTACACACTCTAGGGACCTAAACCTTGTCACCACAATAAACAGGACATGCTGGAGGGATAGATTCCTGTCCCAGAGACTTCCCATACTCTGGAACAGGCTACCCATCTATGTCAAGCAAAGTTCTTCATTAGCACTCTTCAAAAAAAATCTTGATGAGTGGATGGGAAATAGGAAATACACCCAGGGGATCACTTCTGTGTCTCTGCTCGACAGTGGCACAGGAAAATAACTTTCTTAGGTGGCATAAGCTAGGGAACCTTGTTGGCTAGGCTTACGTAGGCCTACCAAAAGCACATGTGTACGGGGATGAAAATGTGCCCGAAACCCAGTAAGCGGATGCACGCGGCACAAACAATAGCACAAACAGGAAGGTCAGGGGAAGAAAAGAAGGAAATGCCGAAGTAGGGTAATTGGCGTACTAATGAGCAATCAACACCAATCAACTCATGGCGGCCAATCGACGGCAGCTGTCAAGTCTGCTCGTCGAAACCTGCAAAACAGGATAGGGGAGGCATCAGAATGCAAAGAAAGGAGGGAAGGCATTGGATTGCAAAGATAGGAGATCTGTCATAGCAGAACAAAGCAAACCGACAGTAGACCGGCAATAGCATACATTACGCAAGATATGCCAGGTCTAGGAAAGTACAAATGAAAGCAGGATGCTGGATGCATGCCAGAAAATGGTAGGTGGAACGTGCAAAAATGTAAAGGGAAGGTCAAGAGGTAATCCATGGCAGCCAAATGTAATTCATCACCAAAGGCACCACAATAGTAGTTCCGGTAGCACAACACATAAGATATCCTGTAGCTATGATCGTACATACACACCCTATGACATCATCGGTGTTCACAGCACAATAGTATAAAGTGTGAAAGCACCCTACACACACCTGTGAATTCCCAAACACTGCACCATAGGTGTAAACACATGGGGAACTTTTAAAATGTACATCTTGGGAGCTGCCATAGCTGTGATTCATCAGCATGTGTTAGAGACTGACAGTGTTGTGGAGGATGATGCCGACAACCACCGCAGGCCCCGGAGGAGGAGAAGAGTGTTCAGACCAAGGGTAACCTACCAGGGGCTACATGATCTGTAGATAGTAGAGCATTACAGGGTGGACAGGGACATCTTACAGCAAATAGTGGAGCTATGCCAGCCACGCCTGAGAACCAGAAATAACAGAGGGGAACCCATCCGAGTGGACACGAAGGTATGTGTAAGCATGCGAATACTAGCCACAGGTACCTTTCAAAGGCCAACTGGAAATATAATGGGGATCTCACATGCATCAGCATCCAGGGTACTACACCAGTTCCTGGATGCCATGTTACCACATGCCAGTGAGCATATATACTTCCCCCGAACTCAGGAGGAGTTGGCCAGCAATATGTGTCACTTCCACCGTGTGGCACATTACCCGGAGGTACTGGGTGCGATAGACTGCATGCACATACAAATCAAGTCACCACCCGGTGAGCATGGTAGGCACTACATAAACTGCAAGGGATTCCACTCCATCAATTGCCAGGTTGTGTGCAATGTCCAGGGCATTATCATGGATGTGTGTGCTGGCAGCCCTGGAAGCTACCATGACTCCCATATCTGGCATGCCTCACAGCTGTATCAGGTATTTGTCAGGGGGGACATCCCACATGGCCACCTTGTGGGGGATGCTGGCTATGCACTGGAGCCGTGGATGATGACTCCCATCAGAAATGCACACACACCCATGCAAGAACGCCATAATGAGGCACACGCACAAACCAGAATCATCATAGAGCGTGTGTTCGGGATGCTGAAATCATGGTTCCGGTGCTTGGACACATCTGGTGGAGCCTTGCAAAACTCTCCAGGCACGTGTGCCCACATCATCATAGTATGTGCCATGCTACATAATATGATCCTGCGGAAACAGCTGCAGCAGGGACAAAATGGTGAAGGCCCTCATAGCCCACCTTAATTGCCAAGGCCATCACAGGCACAGAGGGATTCAGCCCATGAACACACTCTGTGCCAGCCCCAGTAGGCAGACGGAGGCGTGCCCAATATGCCTACGCCTTGGCAAAGAGGGAACGTATAGCACATACTCTGACAGTGTAGGCCCCTACGGACTGACACACCTCTCCACCTGCACACACAGTAAAATGGATGGCACACAAGCACGACCACCTGTAAATTGGAATGTATAGGTGGCCCACTGTGTGAATCCTACATAGGCAGCCCTCAAACACTGTACACACAACAGCTATTGGAACACGGAATGTCAACACCTGAACAGTACATGCGCCTATCAGCATATGGTGGTGCTGTGTGTATAGGTTCCCAGGTACATCGGTAGGTACACGGCCGATTGTCAGAGGCCATACACCAAATGGGGCAAACAGTGTCCGCTGTTGCCACAACATCGAGTAACCAACTGTCGTGTAGAGGAGCAGAGGCAATTGTGGAAGCACATGTGTAAGCACTGTTCTGCACACACTCAGCACAGAGTCCCTGCTGCGTTAATGAGGGGCTCCACATAATATAATCATGGATTTTGTGTCAAGGCATGGGTTGTACCCATGACAGGTATTCGTCACCCCAGCATGCTCCACCCACGGTTGTTTGAAGGTGTAGCACAGTATCGTGTGTGGCTCACTGAGATATACATACCCAATGTTGGAGCATATCCAGTAAACATCACATGGACATACCATTAACTGGACTCATCAATATGTAAACTAACTGAGTTACCCATGTGAGTGCAGTATGGAGTAACAGCCTTAGTATACTCCACGTACAAAATGACATAACACGTGTACAAATCCCAGATGGCCATATGTTAAATGCAGTGACCGTCGTGCATGTTCCCGGTCCCACATTCCTGGCAGGTATATATATCTGTACACATATATACATATATATAATACAGATAGAAAGGGCGATAGAGTGATATATGTTGATATATATGGATTCAGCGATATCTGCAAATATATATAGATAGGTCAACAACATTCATAACACCTTGGAGGTACAAATAATTAGGATACCGCCAACTATGGAATGTGTAACATACCGACATGCGTAACCACGAGGCTGAAAGACCGAAAGAACACAGTACCGGAACAGTACAACCGCGAGTAATAGTATGATGATATGAATGGATAATTAGTCACCGCTGCCGGTGTTGTGGTCCACGTAGGTACTGTGTTCAACTGTGTTTGTGAGTGCCGTAGTCTGTGTATGTGTGTGTTGAGGGTGCCGTGTGCGTCTCCGTGTGACTGTAATGTGTGTGTGTCTGCATCATGTGTCTGTTAGTGCCAACTCGGAGGTAGATCATTACGGTAGGTGTGGGTATAGCTAGCCGTAGGCATACGGTTACCACCTGTCCCACATTAGGAGGGACAGCCCCTCCCTGGGCAGGTGTGTCCTGACATAAAACACTACAAAGGGCAAATGTCCGAGATCGTAGGACATTAATATGTCCCATATATAATGTAATAGTAGCATTAAATAGTTATGCCTGTATGTAAGAAACGTGAATGTTACATGCAATATGATAAGTAGCCAAAGTCCCACAACAATAGGTATGTATTGAGGATAAAAGTATGTGCTATCCTGTGTACTGACCATGGCTATGTGTTGGCCTGTAACACCGCTGTGTGTCCCGGAAGTGTCCAACAATGGCCATATGAAAAGGTGGCAACCCATGGCAAAGAGGTTCTGTTACCAACACAACCGCAATGACTGCAAATATCTGGGACAGAAATACACGGGATGGCTGTCATGTAGACATATCCCTAAACATATTGCTGCAATTCCAGAGGTATGGAAATATCAACCTCACCTGCATACTATATAGAAACCAATTAGCAATGGCCCAATGTACAATCCCGTAACATAAGTCTACTAACTGATAGCTCTTTAATTAGGGATGGAGCCCGCACACACATATATATGGAATATGTAGAAATGCAAGCCCCCACAAACCTGTATATGCTACATACACCCACCGACATCCCCCACACTAGAAACTATAGCAATACAGACTGTAATAACAGCACAAACATCCAGTCAGTCAATTACAACTGCAGAACTGTCAACATACCTTGTGAGAGACACAATTAAAGATGCCATGCAAAATTGCAGCCGTTGTATAATGGAACAAATGGCGATGTTACAGGTTTTGTTTGTAATAGTCCGTTAACAGACGTTGGGATGACAGGTACACCCACATGTTGAACCACATAATCTAGCTGTCACACACAATCCATGGGGGACATGAATCCAAAGTATACTTGTCTCTATGCATAGCAGTTGCAATTACACATAACAAAACACAATACAGTCCGTCTCCCCGAAGGTAGGGCAAATGGGCAATGCCCAAGTGCAGAAGTCAATTATACCCCACTGTTGCTGTGTAATTGGCGAATGGAGTAGCTGCACAGCTGATATGCAAGTAATTAGTCACTCAGAAACACCAATAGGCGGCAGGAAACCACATGTTGCAGGTATCGACGTATATAAGGAAGACTTGCCAGACATTCAAACCGTATGCTCATACAAAATACCCGTGTAAGCAGTGTGAGAGAGATAGAGACGAAAGTTCGTAATGATAACAAGGTATGAAGAACACTCGGTATGTAAGTTTATGTATAGCATGTTTTGCATTAATTATCTACTGTATGTATAGCCTGGTTTGCATTAATTAAAAGTGTCCGCAATGCATAACGTGGGAAAAGGTATTTATGTAGTGATGTCTTGCTGAGCATACTTAAGCTTATAGAAACTGTGCATCCAGCAGTGGGCCACAAGTTACACATCACAGACACCACAAGGGATGCTACATGAGGGCTTTAAACAGAACAATTACATACAACCCGCCGTCAGTGGTAGGGTATGTCCAACAAGTACGTGCCATAGCCGGGGATAGTATATGTTGATATACTGTCACAGTAGGCATGTGTATGGGCATTTAATGACAATGACATGTCTAAGGTGGTCCCACTGTGCAAGTATGCTTTGCATTATGGGATACTATGTAAAATATGTGTAATGTATAGTATTGTAGGTAGATATGTCAGATATTCTACACAGCATAACAGGCATATCATGCATATCAAAGGTATCATCTATTGGCATGTACAATAACAGGATACATATGGCTTGTAGGCATGGGACATTGTAATAGCATGATAGCTAATCTAAATGGAAGGGCTAGCAAGTAACCATGCACAAAGGGCATGTAATAGCTTCACAGGTTCATAGTGGGGCACTCTGCAGTCTGGCAAGTCTATGTGTAAGCACAACTACAGTGTTCACACCAGTGGCACCTCTCTAGGATAGTGTCCTTTGATCAGCAGAGCCATGTGTTACCTGCACCTCTGCACAGTACAGCCACTGCAGTGATCCCTGTCATACATGTGTCTCCCAAACACCAAGGGCGGTATCACATGAACAGTGCTACTGAGTGTCCCTGCGTGATGTACATAGGAGTCATGTTCCAAAGCATGGTGAGTGTCCGGTTTAGGAATGTAACCCTCAAGCACATCCCACTCATTGTTGCATGTGTGCACATATCCATGAGCATGTTGCTCACAGTGGCATTTGCGTATGTCGCGTATGTGGAGTATATCCATTAATATTGTTGTGGACATGGGCCCTGACTGTCCAGCAGAGGTCACCCCTGAGTATGTAGTATGCAAATGTGTACAGATGTGGTGTTTGTAGTTCAGCCGCATACCTTAGCTGTCGGAGCTCAATAAACGTCATGGCGTGTTAATGTTGTGGTATGTAAAGCTGTAGCTGTTGTGTAAGGTACACCCTAAATGGGGTGGTGTACCCTTGAATGTGTGTAGAAGTCTTGAGTTCAGTGGTACAGTGGGTGCCTATGTACCATCTGCACACCCAGTACAGATAAGTGTGGCCATGTAGAAGGATATCCATGCCACAGTGGCAGTACGGTAATCACAGGAGTGGGTATGACATACATGTGTACTACAAACATGTACAATGTGACATGTATGTAGGGGACGACCACCTATGTGATAGTGGGTGAATGGTGGAATGTAAAGGAGATGTCCATGGACCTTGTGTCATGCAGCTTGAGGCCATGATATTCATATCAGGTATCTGTCACAGTGACACCCGTATGGATGGAGTCAGTATCAGCTGGTGGATCAATCATGGCACTTTGTATGCAGGGGGTTTGTAAAGCTAGGCAGGGAAAGTCCCTCTGTGCTAGCCTGTACCTCAGGGAAGCATATACTGAACATGAGGGGCCCAATGACTGAGGACTGTGGTATGCCAAATGTAACTGAAATGCAGTAGGTACTATGGTATGCTACCCTCATTATGTGTGCCCTGTCCATGAGCCACATTGCATAACATCCTGAGACATAGGGTACGATGTGCAGGTGGATGTGTATGTTGTCAATACCAGAATGGAGAATGGTGCTGAAAGGCAATGAGAGGACAATGTAGGATGTGTGGACTCCTGTACCATCATCAACTACCCTGGTAACTGTATGAAAGGAGTCCACCAGGTGTAGGGGCCATGCTCTGGCCCTAACAAGTCCAACCCGGATGGCATCAAAGGACCGGAGCCCAACAATGTCTCTGTGAATGACGTCCTTGATGATGTGGCCCATAGCCATGCAGAACAGTCCAGGCAGGTATGTAGGACTATAGTCCCACTTGTGCATTGTGGTGCCACTTGTGTGGAGTGTGATAAATGTTGCTGTGTGCCATTCAAGGGCCACAATGTCCGATATAAGGCTATTACTGAATATGGTGGCCTAGTGGGGAGACATGTCGTTCAGAGGTTTGTGGACATCACAGCCTGGGACTTTGGAAGGTGACATGGGGCCATTGTCCCAGGACATATAGAGTGCAGGTTAGTACTGTGTAGGTGTGATCGCAGGGACACCGCAATGTTCTTGCATGGATTGTGGCCCTGTAGTGAGTGAGAGGGTGTAATGTTACCATTGAATCCATCCGTCAGCATGTTGCCAACATCACCTGGGTCTGTATTGTTCCTGAGGGAATGTTGTATGTGAGAGCAGATGTGGGTGTTGACATCGACTACTGACATACCACCATAATGCCTTGTGGTACACCCCGGAATGTGTTGCAGTAATGTTTACGTAGCTAGTCTTGGAATATGTGATGAGGGATCCATGGCCCTACTGAGGCTGACCAGTGAGCTACCCCACCCATGGGATTGTACACCACTGTGCAACAGCCTCCACCTGTTGTTGTACATTATGTCCATGGAACTTGACCACCAGAGTGGCGCCTGTTATCTGGTGTGTACCATCATGGCTCTGTGTGGAATAGCATGATCCATGCAGTCGTGTACGTGCTAGTGAAGTGCACTGGGGTATGTTTCAGCATTTGTATGTGCATTGTCCATCTGCACGGGTGTCATGACGTTAACAACCGCTGTCATAAGACGTCTGTAGTAGGAGTTGTAGTACTCATGTACTGTGTATGCCGTGAAGGGTGTGGTGCCGGATGTGGCTAACAAGGTTGATTAGCATATGTTCGGAATCCACCAATGAGGGAATAACCCCAGGTATGGAACACCAGTCACATATTGGTAGTGTTCATGTCAAGGTTAATGTTGGTCTTGGAGGTGGTGTGTATGGGTTGATCCAGCTGAGGTTATGACTCATGGATGTGTCGGTACATGAGTGGCTATCCCAGTTAAGTGTGGGGTAGTGTCAGTCACACATCAGTAGTAGCTGTCTGAGCCCTACTGTCCAGTACACCAACAAATGAGGTCTGGTAAGCGTGGGGTATGTTGTTGAATCTGTAGCTTGTTACAATGTTTATAGCAGTTCCGGACACAGTTAGTTGCACGTGGAGCACCTCTGATGCATTGTGCTAAGTAACTAGCCAGGATGTGTGTTCAACATAGTGGGATATGGGAACACCTCAGCTGTGGGTGTGCCGGTCCAGGTATGCGCCTGAAAGGTATGGTCTGTCTATAACCTGTCATTGCAGGTGTGCTCTGCAGAGTCTAGAGGCAGGTCCCAGTCACTGCAGAGATATTGGAGTGGTGCATTATAAGGTGTGCCTTGCCTGTGTGCATCACCGAGGAAGATGCAAGCATTGTGTCACATGACCTCATGTCTTGCTTGCCAGTTCCCGTTCTGCCTGTGACTGTTATTGGAAACTGTGCAAGACAGGCAGTATAGAAGCAGCAAGAGCCTTACATGTGATCTGTACTCCCAGGGCTGACAGGTGCAGGTCATCTGTGCCAAAGCATTGTGTTTGACCAGGTCAGTCAAAGCGGACAGATACCAGATGCCTGTGGAATGACAGCAGAAGCATAGGCAACTGTTGAAGTGACACAGTCAGTCGTTGTACAGTGGTATCGGGTCCGGATGAATGCATAATGCTCCCCAGGGCTAGGCCCACACCTTCAGGGCTACAAGACTGGTGAGCTATTGCATGTCCCTCACACGTAGTCTGTGAAGTGGCATCTCAGGGCAGTCACACTAACATGGAGAATGACAGTCACATCGTACCTGGTGAGGTGTGGCATGGGTGCATAGGTTATGTTGCAGAACCAGTTACCTGACAGCAAGATGTAAGCGACTATTGCCTTGTGTAGCCTGCTGTGTGGAACTGCAGTGTGACCGCCTACAGAGTCACCTATGACTGGTGTGTTGTGTATGTTATAACACCCTATTGGCTGTATGTGATGGGCACACATGAGTCTGTGGGCTATAAGTTGGTGATGTTGTGTTCCATGATGGGGGCTGCCTCTGGTGCCTACACAGAGTATGGAGAGGTACTGCACAAGTTGTCCTCGTATGTGTGGCCTGTGGTGGAGATCATGTGAGACTATGTGATGAGTGGGGTGTGTTGCGAATGTTACACATCCCCACATGACTGTCAGGTGCAGTCAGGGTTGGTGACAGCATTACCCCAAGCAGGGCTGCATAACTGCATCCCCCACAGGCTGTAGTGTCGTATGTTGGGAGGTGAGCATTGAATGTGTACATGAGACAATTGCTCTATTGCCACATGTATGACATATCCATCATATAGACAGGCAATAGCACTGGTGCGTGACAGTTGGACATGCCTGTATATACAACCATGTCTCACAGGATATGTGCATTACATTTGTACAACAGCTGTTGTACCATAAGCAAGCTGGAAATTTTAGGACAGCCAGTGTACCTGTGGGAAATGGTGTGGAATGGGTGCTATATTAATCAGTAGCTCATGACATGCTCACAAGTTCTGAACAAGTGCCTAGCATGACCATACAATACAGATAGGGTGTTGGATAATATCAACCCACAAGTGGTGACAACAGTCATAATGGGTGGCACCGCACTATAACCCTGCTGAGTATGGTGTGCATGTCCATGAACCATTATCACTGTAGATGTTAGCAGTACAGATGTGCAAGACAGTACGGATGTTTGATTACAAATACCTTTGTATGTCACAGGAGTGTTCTACCAGTGGCCTGTTGACAGACTCACAACTACAAAAGGTGCCAGAGTGACATGTGCATATCACACCAGTGCCAGCTACAGTAGAACAGGGTTAATGTGTTGTACTCCACCCTCATTGTAGCCCATACCACACAAACAAATGTTAGGCATCTGTGTATGTAAGGATGTGAATGGCCATGACCTATGAGGAATAGCTGTGTCAGTGTTGTGAACAACATACAGAATGGGCTGTGTGGGTGAGGTGTGTGACATATGTGCACATTCTGATGGATGATATCAGCATTGTCACTGCTAGGTGAACATCCCTGTACCCATTAACTACCACCTAGGCTGTGGTCAACATTATGGACACTGTGTAAGGGATGGTGCTGTGCAGTACACCTCCCTGACTTGGTGACGTCTCCAGGCCCCTTAGGTAGCCATACGAGGTACCCATGTCATGACAGGGTGTCATCCATGAGCCCGGAGATCATTGGACAGGCATATACAGCACTGGGGTGACCAATATTGGATCACATATCACCTTTAAGGGGTAATGGCCATGCGTGGATGGGTGATACCAGACTTCACAATCCTCACCTCCACTATGCAGCATGCTGTCTACCTTGCATAAAGACATTTGCTACACCATGATGATGGACATGCTACATGTCCATATCCTGATCTGTAAGACATATGTCATGGACAGCCACCATCCTAACACTAGGATTGCCACATGCCGGACAGATCCCTGTGCCATACATGTGACATACTCCTGCCAAGCCATGCAACCCTGTCCATCAAAGCTGCACATGTCATCCCAGTCATACATGGTGTGATGGCCGCATGGTAGATGTAGTATCAACTGTCCGGATCAGTAATGTGGCACTGATGCACCTCGCGTTGGCATAATGGCTGTCTGTTACAGCTAGGAAAACTTGCCCGTACATGCTATGGTTGATAACCATCCCTGCGAATGATGTCTAACTAGGCATTGTCCCATGTCTATCACATGTGCAACACAGGCAATCCATGGCAGGATGTTGAACAGCTGTACAGTGCTGTGTAGATGTATATGGCAAAACACATGCATGTACAGATGTCCATGCGTATGTGTGCATTGTCACTGCTCAAGTCCGTTAAGGCTGTGTCTGTGTAGATATGTGACATATACACAGCATCAAGGTCAACAGCATTATGGTGGACACATCCAGGCATGTGCAGATAGGTAAGAACACCAGTGCAGGCAAATAGACATGCCCACATCAAGACAGCATTCACATGGAGTATGAACACTGTAATGAGGTGACACACATATATGGTGATGATATCCAATGCATAACAGGTGTTACATGTGTGTGACATAAACACGTCAGTCATATCAGTCTCATGATGATTTGCAAAGATAATTGTGCAGATGTACTAGATGTCATAGAAATGTATGTGCAGCAGTATCTCTGTACATCTCTGAAACTGTGACCTGTCACCATCATTATGTCTTACAGATAATGCCTCGTACATGCCTTCCAGTGTACAGCCACCAGGAGGATGATGTCCTCATCCTGTATCTCCATGAGAACTACGAGGTGTTGTTCAGCCATGTGCTACAGCATGCCCAGCAGCGGTACGACCTGTGGCAGTTTCTACGCAGGAGGGTGAACGATGTGGGTGGCCATAACCGCACCTACCAGCAGGTGCGCAGACACTGCATGGACTTGATATGACATGCAAAACAGTGTGCCACTGCAATCGCCAGGGAACAAGGTAGAACAGGTGGTGGGCCACCAACCCAGCCCCCACTCACACACACCGAGGAGCTACTGGCCAGTCTGGGGACACCCTCAGAGCAGCATCCACACACACTAGCTGCCATCGTGGAGGTGGGTGTCTCCCAACCAATGAGCCTGGAGTTGCCTGGTAAGTCAGTACTGCACATATGGCTATTATATCCCATTTAGTTGCATGTGTCACTGTACATTATGTAAAGTAACAACATATGCAAGGTATGTGGACACACATGCTGCATACTACAGTATGCTCCCCTGTGTATGCACACATGTGCATACTATATGCTATTATACAGGCGAATGTATTAACATGCACAGTGCACCCTGTGGCTGTCATACAGTCATGGATAATGTTCATACTGCTGTGTCACCCCTATACAGGTACCTGTGGCGTGCCGCACAGACATGAGTCCATTGCAGTTGAGACTGTCATCAGTATCAGGCATGTTAAAGCATAGATCTATTTGCCATGTGGCCAGTTAACAGTTGCACACTTGATGTTCGTTCCAGTCACGATATACAGGTCGCATCACCCATCATTAACACAGGCCACCCATGTGCAATATATACAAACAAAATGATACACCGACTTGAAACCACAGTAGTTGTCATTGCTACATGTGTGGTCAGCTGTGCATACAACGGTGGAGGTGTTCTACAATGGAGGCATATGTAGTATGCATTGGAACAACATGTGTGGTACGCAAACAGTACCACACAGTGAGCTGTGATATGGGCAGCTGACAGGTGTCACCATTGTGTTATATGCCCCTGCATTGGGTGCACACATTGTGATGTGCCATCTGGCATGTCCCAGACATGTAGTGTTCTGGCTGCAATATTGTCACACTATCCCATGACCCATACCCCACATACCAAACATACAACCCGTTGTCTGCATAGCCCTGTGGATGGTGACATATCTGACATCTATGGGTGTATGTCATATGGGACAACACAGATATGTGAGATAGATGGCCATCACACACATTTGGCCAACACATGTGCACACATGGCCATGGGGGATGGCCAGAGACACATAGCCACACAGTAGATGTGATGTGTATACACCCTGTTACACATTGTCCACACATGGTCCAATTATAGCCTTAGTTGACTGATTATACAGTTGATGTGGTACACTGGACATCCTAAAAGCCTGTGCACAGCTAGTGGAGGTGTCACTGAAGTCTACCATATAAGATCTGTTGAACATCACGACTGTGTCATAGCATGACAGTAGTCACCTGTACAGCTTCCACAGACATTGACACCACATCAGGCCACAGATACTGTACATTTCCCTTGCTGCTGTAGGACATCACCGTTAGCTGTGCACCTCGTGTGTGTGGTACATCAATGTCATGTGGGAAATGGTGAATTGACATGTCCGCTATGTGTGGACATGGTTGCCAGACAGCTAAGACCCTGTAGTTGTTGTGCAGGGGTGTCATCTGTAGGTCCTCCAGTGACCTGTCACTTGACACAGCATGGTTTGGTGTGTATACACCTCAGCATCGTGGGTCACAATCCACAGTTATGTCATGGATATGCATGCAGTTATGGCTATGCAATGTGTACATATTATGCATTGTAAAGCAATATAGATGTCTCATGATGCCATGCAATGGCACAGTGTCTGTACTTCACACTGTATAGCAATGTAGATGGCTCACACTACCCTTCCATGTTCATGCACATTTGCTAAACATGCATTCTATCTGTAGGGCATACAGACAACACCGCAATGTGATGCCCATTACGAGGCTGTACATGTGTCAGGACACCATTGTGTCAGACATGTATGCATGTTAATGCACACATCAGCAGATTACATGTCAAGTTCACGTCAGCCATGTGTACGGTTATCCTGTTCTGGTCCACATGGTGTATCACGGGGATGCATGCATACTACCATGATTGTGTGAACTGCATGGCTACTGATATGACACCTGCTTGCTGTAGTGTGCACCCCAGGGAGGTATGCTTACTAACACTATTAATGTCTGAGCTGCATGCCCTCTGCCATATCACAGGCATGCTGCATGCCATCTGTCAAATCACATGCATGGTGTGTCTGTGTGTGTGTGTGTGTGTGTGTGTGTGTGTGTGTGTGTGTGTGTGTGTGTGTGTGTGTGTGTGTGTGTCTGTGTGTGTGTGTGTGTGTGTGTGTGTGTGTGTGTGTGTGTGTGTGTGTGTGTGTGTGTGTGTCTGTGTGTCTGTGTGTGTGTGTCTATTGTAATTTAGAGTCCTTCTTTGCATTCACAGGTGATGTAGGTGCGTTACCCTCCTGCAGTCCATCTGATGTTAGTGTCCCCACAGATACTAGCAGTGATGAACATATGCATGAGGTACAGGCAGGGTTGTCAGGGGCTGAATCTGTGCCAATGGTTGCCATCCCAGCTATGTCCCCCTCTTCCCCGCACACAGTTCTGCTGCCAACACATACCACATCACCAGTGGCCATAGAGGAAGGACAGTCAGTGTCTGTTAGCATGGAACAGGAACGTGTGGTGGCTACAGAAGGTGTGTCTATACACCATGGTGTCATTGTAATGACTGCAGATGTGCCACACAGGCATGTGGCCGGTGCTGCTCGTAGGAGGACCTCTGGCAGATATGCACCTGCAGGACAGAGCGCAGCAGCTGGTATCACCAGACGCATGTTCCAGACTGTAATGGCAGCACAGGCATGTGCTGAACGGCAGAACAGAGAAGGGCAGAGGCTGCAGAGGGCTGCTGTCCGTACCCTAAATGACAGCATCCAGGCATTGGCAAATGCTCAACAGCAGATTGCTGATGTTCTGGACAGGCGATTGGGTGACATGCTCGGAATCCTTGACCGTGGCATGGCAATCCGCGAGCCTGAGCTGTCTGTGCTGGAACATCTGGTAGGAGTGAGGCGTAGGCCATGTGGACGTAGGCCAGCTACACCACCTAGTGCAGGTCAACGTGAGCGTGTCACCTCACATGCCCGCTCCCATAGTGCTGGTAGCAATAGCAGTGCAGCTGGTGCTGCGCTGTCCACACCAGGACACAGCAGGCCATTTGGACATGGCCCTGGACATTCCCAGCAAGGACACGGTTCCAGTGGACATGTGTCGTTGGACAGTAGCCAAGCTGTACCTCTGCCTGGTAGTGCATGTGCAACCCCTGGCAGGCACAGGTCACGTGGCCATGGCCGGACACAGTGAGCTGTACAACCTGGTCTGTACAATCTGGAGCTGTCAATAATACCCAGTGTAGGCCTCACAAAAGGCAGAACTGTGTGCACACATACATGCACACAGCAAAGACATCTGTAGGGCACCACAACACCCACATGCATACTGAACAGACATGTCCAATCATATCACTGGCCCTTACCCACACACAAGATGTCATCCATTGGTGCAGCCTATGCCCCTGGCAAACATTATCACCCTGTGCATATGATGAAGCCTGTGCCGAATCCCTGTCATCCACACCATTGGTGCAGGGACATGCTCAAATGGTCTGATGCACAGGGTGAACAGAATAGTGAGAAGTGTATATTACATTAGTTTTGTAAGAATAGTGAGAGAAGTGTATATTACATTAGTTGTGTGTGAATAGTGAGAGACGTGTATATTACATTAGTTGTGTACTGTTGACACGCACCAGACATACCATGTAGTACAGGTTTAGCATGCATTGTTATATGTCCACAGTATGTGTCTCGGTAACAACAGTAACAGCATGTTGGTAATGATGCCCTGGTTCCCTCCTTATGGTCTACTTGCATGTGCCTACAGGTAGCACTGTTTTCAGTTTCCCATGTGTAACTGTGGAGTACTCACAGGCACATATGGCAATATCAGCATGCTATACGTAGCCTCAGCCTGACTGTTGGAAAGTCTAACATAACACAGATGTCCACACATATACTGATCCAGAAGCATGTGGGCAGTTTAATAGGCTACAGTGGCTAGAGACGTGACATCCATACCAGGTCACATCACAGGTATGTTGACATGGTGCAGGGGTTGTACACAGTGGTCTGGCCAATGATAATGTTAGAGGCCACTTGATAGCATGAGGCCTCACTGTGTAGCAGTAATACCCTGTCACATTACATGAACATGCTCACACTCACGGGGTCAACAACACTATAACGCACACCCCATAGTGTTCAGGTGAGGACCCTTGCCTATGTGGTCATCACCATCACAGTACTGTGAACCCACACGATGCAACACAGAGAAAGAACATGTACAGGTAGCCAGTGCGGCTGAGACCGATGGCATCAACAGGGTAGTGGACTGCATCATCATGAGGGGTTAGGGATCCTGTGTGTTCTGTATGAGAGCATACACCCTCACTCCATGCACCAGACAGCCATACACACCTACATACACACACACACACACACACACACACACACACACACACACACTGTGGAGACCACAAATGTCATACACATATGGATAACTGATGTGTGTGATACACACACCACACCTGCCTATGTCATGCTTTCCACACTGCAGTATGTACAGATCTTTACAACAGTGTACAGGGGTGTGTAACAATTGGGATGTACTCCCCACCATATGTGGCATATACGGTCACACAAGCAAACACACATGGCAGTACTGTGAATGATACACCTGCTATATGATGATACGTCTGACAGACGTGCAGCAGTATTGGCCGCATTATGTGTACCAACGCTACCTTCGGCAATTGTGCTGCTATATGCACACGGGAGGATGTAAGTGTTATAGGTGTCAAGTGACGTACTGTCGGTAACACCTGACCGCTGTGTAGGTTTTATGTCTCCACCGTCAAGTAACGGTAACATAGCATACTGTTTGCACATGTAATGGTAGGATGGTGTGTGGCACACCTGTGAGCCATCCCCGGCAAACATCCATCTACACAGGTGGATCACCACTTTATGTACACACATCCATCCATACCTGCTGTACATCCTACCGTACTGTCAGTATGTCACCATATACAGGTGTCAATGATGGGGCTGCATTGCAACTGCATGTTGTAGTTAGGCACAGATGAGTTACTTACATCAGCTACTGCACACGCATGGTAGCTGCATGCACACTACAGATTGTACATGTGTGTTGGTCCTACATGCCTGTCATGTAGCCATGTTTGTATGCATTGCAATTGGTGGACATGTGTGTTGACATACATAACACATGGACTGTTGTATGATATGATGGGTGTCATGGGTAACTAGTACAGAGGGAATGTGTTCTCGGTCAACATTGCTGCCTCATGTACTGTTAGCATTCAACAGCCATGGACCCACCTTCCATTTGCATGTGTATGATTGTTGTAGCCACTTGTCTGCACGGAGGACAGCAAAAGCTATGCTATGTACATATGTATTGTGTGTGTGGTCCATGCACATATCCACTGCAATTACATGTATGACATAGCCAAACATGTGTGTTCATTGGTGTACAGCAACAGTCATCTGTCACAGCTGTGTAAGACCCAGGGCCCCTGGTATGTGTAGAGCCAACCTGGTTATGTACAGTGGTATCATTGCAATGCATAACACATGATGGAACCCTATTGGTACATGTGTAGTCTGCACAGTTGCTGTAGACCTATGTATAGTCCACTGGTCATGAGTCACACGGTGTTGTGTTAATGCATGGCTGTGTATTGCTGGTCCAATGACATGGTGATGTCGGAGGGTTACATTGTAGATTGTGGTGTATACCTCTGTGATATGCAACTGAGACATCTGTGATAGTTCCTGAGTGTGTACTGGTCAATACATGTGAGTGGCCTTCATCAATGTGGGGACAGTAATATCATACTGTGCCCTTCCATGTTTAGAATCCGTGTGCATGCAAGATGGCCCTTTGCAACTGCTAAGTGTGTGAGCATGCCCAGTATGCCATTGTGTAGATGGACACACAGTACATTCCAAACTGTGCCCTTCTGTGTTTAGAATCCGTGTGCATGCATGCAAGACGGCCCTTTGCAACTGCTAAGTGTGTGGGCATGCCCAGTACGCCATTGTGTAGATGGACACACAGTACATTCCAAACAGACGTGTGATACTAAGCATGTGGGCATGGCCATTGACATCCTGTATAGCGATGGTGGTCATCCAGGCAACAGATGTCCATTTTCAATGTCACGATGGATGCCTACATTGAACACACTGGTTGCTGTCTTGAAGGGTGTACTGTCTGTGGCA
The DNA here is from genome assembly GCF_019279795.1 of Protopterus annectens. Taxonomy (NCBI): domain Eukaryota; kingdom Metazoa; phylum Chordata; order Ceratodontiformes; family Protopteridae; genus Protopterus; species Protopterus annectens. The sequence goes on from NC_056729.1 coordinate 1,126,429,294, forward strand.
CATCCCGTATCTATGTAGTGTTGTTGTAGTGCTCCGTAGATATTTGGTTGCTCCGATCACACCACTGCCATGTGTTTGTCTACGTCTACCTTGGGACAGTAATATGCTTTCAGACTGCTCACTCTCTATACATTCCCTATCAGCGACCTTGCCTTTGCGGATGATGTCACCCACCTAGAAGTATGCCTCTGGGAGTGCTGTGCTCAGTAATCTCGGTAGCACATTCTGTAAATCGTCATACTGTAGTGTGTTAGGGTAATTAGGTGTATGTTTGACTCCCAGCCCTGCCAAGTGTGTGTGTGTATGTGTGTGTGTGTGTGTGTGTGTGTGTGTGTGTGTGTGTGTGTGTGTGTGTGTGTGTGTGTGTGTGTGTGTGTGTGTTTGTGCCGCATGCTCCCATCTGCCTGGGGACTCAGTCTTGCTTTTAGGCGCGCACACCACAGCAGTGTCCTACTGACGTCTTTGCCTTTGCGGATGATGACACACACCTAGATGTCTGCCTCTGGGACTGCTGTGCTTAGTAATGTCGGTAGCACGTTCTGTAAATGCGTCATGCTGTAGTGTGTTAGGGTAGTTAGGTATATGTTCGACTCCCAGCCCTGCCAAGTGTGTGTGTGTGTGTTTTAGCGCATGCTCCCATCCGCCTGGGGACTCAGTCTTGCTTTTAGACATCGCACACCACAGCAGTTTGCTACCGATGTCTTTGCCTTTGCAGATGATGACACGCACCTAGATGTCTGCCTCTGGGACTGCTGTGCTTAGTAATGTCGGTAGCGCATTCTGTAAATGCGTCATGCTGTAGTGTGTTAGGGTAGTTAGGTGTATGTTCAACTCCTAGCCCTGCCAAGTGTGTGTGTGTGTGTGTGTGTGTGTGTGTGTGTGTGTGTGTGTGTGTGTGTGTGTGTGTGTGTGTGTGTGTGTGTTTCCAGCTGCATGACAACAGTACATTGCTTTGACAGTATTCACTCGCCATAACATCCATGCGGTGTCTTTGCCTTTGATGCTGCTGTCTGCAGGCTAGACGTGTGCCTGTGTGAATCATGTGGTCCACTGATCACGGTAGCGTTTGTAACTGCGTAATGCTGTCGTGTGGTACAGTGCTTACGTTTATGTTCTGCTCTCAACCCTGCCACGTGTGTGTGTGTGTGTGTGTGTGTCTGAGTGTGTGTATGTATCTATCTACATATATATATGTATATATATATATATACATATATATATATATATATATATATACATGTATACAGATATATGTATGTATATATATATATATATATATATATATATATATATATATATATATATATATATACATTGTATATTGCATATAGATATGTATGTTGAGATTATCACTCTTGAATTTGCTGCATTGTCTGTACGTGAGCAACTTGGATGTATGTACATCTGCTATGGCTCTGTGATAGTGCACATACTGTGTGCTGTAGTGATCGTGGGTTATACATATGTAGTGACCGGTTATTGTGTTGCTGGGTATTACACGGGCATTGGAATATTTGTTAGTGCAGCACCTTTGACTGGTTGTATGCAGATCTCGGAAACAGCAGTGGTTATTACATTGGAGTGTGAGTATGACTCATATCCGTCTGTAGTAACTGTCAATTCTTTGCACCCCAGGTTAACATTACAGATGCACATTTATCCACAGGTTGTGGTACAGATCCCAGGGCTGTATGTTTAGACATTGACAGGCGCAGGACTGGGTTGTGTTGGATGCATGGAGGGGTGTCCATGGCCAGTAATGGGGATCTCTACAGCCTGGCAGGTACGGTCTGTGACTGTCCCACAACCTCCTGTATATGGCTGACACATGCTGCACCTGTGTATATGCAGACACACACACTTACCACAAACAGCTACGGCTATCACATACACACACCCATTGCACCACCATTGGGCCATGCAATAACCATTGTCCCTCACACACACACACACACACACACACACACACACACACACACACACACACACACACACACACACACACACCTACGTGTACATTGGATGGCTCTATGACAGCTCTGGACATGTTAACACCACACCCTGTGCATATGATGTCACCTGTGTCACCACCTGTGATGTGTAACATTGATGCAGGATCTGACTAACCTGGTGCTGCTGCACACAGTGGCTTTATTCCACTGTATTGATGTTAGCATGCTGTTAACACACAGTGTGTTACTTCCAGGTGTACTTCAGCAGGCATGATACATTGCAGCTATGACCATCACTGTAGCATAGTTTACAGCACTGTTACCTCTGATGATGTAGTCTCCATCCATGTGCCATTTCACTGATGTGTGTAGTATTGGCAGCATGTGTGTCTGTGTGTGCAGTACGTGTGTGATGTGTGTAGTACACATGTATACCTGCTTACAAATGCATACACGACATTACACAGGCTTCACCATTCATACACTAGCTTACTTGTTCTTCCACACGCGCATACAGGCTAACACGCGCACACACATACTTACTCGGGCTTACTGGCATACACGGGTGCAGACACACTGTGGGCAGGTTTGCAGGTCACATAGGTGGTATCCATGGCGTACGCCGTCAGTCTCCTGATGTTCCCTGGGATAGCTCATGACACGCCTCTTCCACTGAGTACTGACAGCACACATGTGACACTTCCCCAGTGAGGTTACAATGTTTTGTACATACACACTCCTGTTGTCACCTATCTTCTACTCTAATAGTCCCCTTAACCTACACTACACTGTAGAGGCTTGGCCCATATGGCATGACATGTTGTGATTCACTGTCCTCAGCCTCACTTGCCTCACATTGTCTACAAATGCTTCGTTACATCTCTGACAGAGAGCTTCCACACATAGGTATCAGTACGCAGTAGCCATGTTGTCTCCAGCTTGCCATTCATCTGCATGGTGTACTAACATCTAACTAAACCTACATTATGTATGTATATTATTCATATGTCTTGTTTTGAAGTGCAGAGCATTCTCGTGGCGCTGTCCTACACTTCCACAACAGGGATCGTGGGAGGACAACTACTGGTTCATTGATATCAAATGGACAAAGCCGCCACTGGCCTTGGACTTGGACATTGGCATGCTTCTTCGACTGTATTCATACTGTATTTGCAGCTGTCATTGCTCCATTTAGCAATGTGCAAAACGTTAGTCGCATAACATCCAGGTACATTTCTGCACATAACTCTGCTCTTGCACGGACAGCTTACTGTTTCATATATCACGTAGTTACATAGGGTTACCACCTGTCCCACTTTGCGAGGGACAGTCCCTCTTTGGGAAGTTGTGTCCTGCAAAATATTGTGAGAAAATGGCAAATGTCCTGAGATTTTAGGACAAAATTATTTTCTATATTGTATGTAATGGTTGCATAAAACAGTTATTCTGTATCTGAAACACCTAAATGTTATACGAAACAGAATAAGGAACAAAAATGCTACAAGAATAAACTTTTATTCAGGCAAACAACTGAAGTTCTTTCCTTTGTACTGGCCGTGGGTATGTTTTGCCCTGCAAAATCTGATGTTTGTAGCACAAATGTCCCACTTTGGCCATTTGGAAAGGTGGCAACCCTATAATTACATCATTTGCATAGCTTACACATACAAATGGGGTATGTTGCAAATCCCAACATTGTCCGTACAATGTTCGTGTTACGGGCGGTCTTGCATGCCCCTGCGTGTGTTTTACTGAATAGCCTGGCAGTCATATTTCCTTGCTGTACTCTCACTCAATCCATACACGCCGAAGGCGTCGTGTATCATGGCCTAGGATTTGCTGTGTGCTATGTCTATTTGTGGTGTATGCATGGCTGCGGGTATGTCCCACTGTCATCATTGGTAAAAGTAACACCCTATAGGTACTTCCTGTAGACTGCTGTGTCATTTGACATGTCAGCACATACCTGTGGATGAACTTCCTACTGCAGTGCTTTTCATACCTTCTGCGTTATCTTGTGGTCAATAATGCTGTTTCCTCAGACATGTATCTGTTTCTGATCATACCTATCAACCTCCTAGTGCAAAACATCTGTACAAAGCCTAACATGATGGGGGGACAGATAGGGGCAGATTCTACATATTGCTCTTACAAACGTAGATAGTTGGCAGTATTATAGGTTTTGGATTAGTATGACCTTTCCTGAGGGATTTGGGGTCTTAAACACATATGTTTATCATTATTTAATGACATCAGTTCTCAGGTATTTGGCAGACAGGTACAGATTGTGAGAGGAACACACCACACATATGTGGCATACATCTGCACATTCGTACAGTTACTCCAATACACACAATACATGGCGCCATCACAGGCCAGTTACCATTACATTCCTATTGCAGGACACACCCACCCACTGGGTTATATTCCTCACACAGGCCAACAGGTGCTTATCCACACTACTTATTCCATCATGTACCTTATGTGTACGCCGGTATTTGCGCTTTCCGTCAGTGGCAGAGCTCACGTACGAGTATGGTGGACTGGACACTGTATTGGTGACACTGCATGACACCCTGAGGGGCACATGTCATTTGAGTCTATTAACCTTCCACATTGACTTTCACAGGCCATACGTTGTAATTCACATTTGTGGACAAACATGCTTATGACTTGTACATGTTTTGTCATTTGTCCTGACATCTTTCTTCTCACCTGTCCACCTAGTATCACTAGTTCTGTACATTTCATTAGGATGGATTACCTTCATACCTCTCACCTGTACACATTATGGGTATATGCCCTGGGGTTTGACCTATGATTCTGTTACATTTGTCATGATAATGTGCCTTTCTGATAGATTGCTGGCAAGCCATGATGGACTGTGTGGTTAGGTAATCATGACTGACATTTCTATTTCATGATTACTAACTCTCATAACATTCGTATTCCCGCCTACACAATTATTCTATCAATGGTCTGTCTTTGTCTGAGGTATATTTAATATAGTCCCTATTTGTCTGTCGTGTACTATGCCTTAGTCCAGCTGTCTTATTCTGACATTCTGGCAGGTATGTTTACCATCTTGGTCATATGCGTGTCCATCCATGATAATCGCCTACATGACACTGATATAGGTCCCTACGTCTTCTCCCAATGGTTTACACAATATCCAGTGGATGGGTTGCACCTTTTTGGTATATATAGGCATGTGCTATACCCACATAGGTATACTGATCACTCCCATGGGGTACCTAATAGATCTGTGCCAACCAACACCTTGGCCCAATTCTGCATACCCATGATTCCCATACCTGACACACCTCCACAGTACCCATTAGACATGTTTAATGTGAGCGATAATAAAGTATGAGGACACTTCCGAGCACTCCCCACTCTGCGGATATCAGCTCGTACGTCATACATTCAATCGACCCATGTGTTATTACCCTTGCACCTGCTACTGTTGCATGTACAGCTATATCGTAGTTGCAGCTGTGACGTCTTTCGCATCAATGAAGGTTCTCACTTCATACGGATCAATTTTTGGGTCCTGCAAAGGACACCTATATTCATGTTTAATGTGTAGAACTTGCAGGCCCTGTCACACTGGTACTTTCCGGGAAATTGTTTGGAAACCATCGGTGTATTATCCTTTCATGCATGTCTGTCTGTCTATCCATATTAGCTATACCGTGACCTATTTATGTACATGTGTTATATGTACAGGGACATATGTTTGTTGTGTATATATCTAGTCATGTATCGTGTGTGTATAGATATATGTATCTGTACATATATACATATGTGTGTACATTCCTCATCTCGTAATTTGCTTTGGATTATGTCTGTGGATATATGTGTATATATATCTCCATATCATACCTTTCAACTGTACAGATTTCCGCTGCATGTACAGCTGTTTGCCTCTTATCTTTGCTCCATTTTTCATAACCTTGTGTCTATCTGGCAAGTTAGTGACATATCATTAAAGACTGACGTTGGTAAATAATGACAAACATTTCAGGTTACGACTTCATACCCTTCAGAGAATCCATGTTAGTGACACACCTGTTATTCTATCCACTTTCTATGTTTCTTAGGGCAATATCTGGGGATTGTCCCTATTTGTACCAGTTGTTGTCATGGCTTTGTCCGATTTTGTACTTTACGGGTTTAACAGGTATGAGCCATGTACATAGAACGTGGGGAAAAGACCATTAATTTTCTATTCTGTGAGCGGATTACACACGTGCAGGCGCACTTGCATATCCTTATTGTGGGTTACATATGTTTCATAGATAATTGTGCTTCCATGAACTTTCATAATTCTGACTGTAACAGTTACATATCTGTATTCCAGTTTATGGACTACTGCGAAACACATGTTCACCTTTACATATTTAAATGTGTGCACTGCACAAACGCTTTCATTACACTTTCAAGTTATATGTGCAGTGGTCGTAGGTCAACCGGGACTGCATTCATGTTGGCCGGATACCAGAACCACTATTCTACTGGTGTTCTTCCTCATTGATATGCATACCCATAGTACTTAGCTACATCAACATATGCCTCACCGCTTCACCTACGACACAGGCATCCATTCTCCTGCTGGGAAAAAGGCGGTACTACATATTACACATTCCCTATTGCCTACTGCTGTGGACTCCAGCTGCATTGTTAATCACTCCGAGGATATGCAGAACACCAAGGCATATAGTCCAGCCACATACAGGTCTTTTCTTGTCAGGGTGTTCATGTAGTGATCTGGGTTTAGGCTTGTCCACCCGGTGAACGGAACTTCCCTGGCCAAGGTCAAATGTCAGACGAAGCATATGGACAGGGATTATCTCCCTGTTTTGATGTTTTACCTGTGTTTATAGACACAGGTGTTTGGGCACCTGTCAGCAGCTTATTCTGTTGGCATTACATATTATGGGTGGGGTTGTTACAGTCCATATTCCACGGGGAGGGATGTTCCCATTCACATTTGACTATTACCTGTATACAGTCATAGGGGGATTATTATTTTTGGACATGAAGTGACTACAGGTATGCGGTTGTACATTACACAAGTGTGAAGGGCTGTTCCTGTAAATATGTATGGACCATACCTTTCAACCTCTTAGAGCACTGAACCTGTGCAAAACCTGCATGATGGGGGGACAATTAGGGACACATTTTAATGATTGCTCTTACAAGCTTACAATGTTGATAGAATGCTAGGTTTTGCATTAGCATGACTTTTCTGCAGGTTGTGGAGTCTTATATTCAGGATATTTCTCATTATTTAGTGACGTCAATCATCAGCTATTTACCACACTGGTGCAGATTGTCGGAAGCACACACCAACACTATGGTGTGAGCCTGTGGTCATTCTTAGGGTTGCCACCTTTTCGACTGCCCAAAGTGGGACATGTTCTGTAGAGATGTCAGATTTTCCAGGACAATTCATACCTACAGCCGTGCATAATACTGAACTTTAACCTTTTTTGTACATATAATACCTTATTCTAGTAACATTTGAATTGCTTATGCTACTTCACATAACATATTGAGGATTCATATATAAAATAACTGTTTTATGCGACTATTAAAGTAAACTAGGAAATAAACTCTCAGGACATTTGCTATGTCTTGATTTTTTTCACAGGACACAACTGCCTACAGAGGGATTGTTACTCGCAAAGTGGGACAGGTGGTGACCCTAGTCATTCTGCTAATATCCAGACAGTTGAGTGGTATGGCACGGACCTCTGTAATACGCTGTTGTGTTCTGGCACAGCAGTAGCTCAGCATTAAAGACTGCAGTCGGAATGTGCTGACAGACAGTTGGGTTTCAGACTTCATACTCCAGACATTAATGCCAATGTGCAAACTGTTATTCTATCAAATTCTATGTTTCTAAGAGATATGTTTACAGATTGTCCCTGATTTTGGACCTTTGTCTCACTTATATTCATGGCTCTGTCCAGATATCTTGCTCACACAGGTTGACAGGTATGGTCAGTCACGACTGCACACAATCAGTGTCCCTCACACTTGATCAGGGTTGACCTGTTTACGTAGTGTCTTCCTCGCCCTCATGCCGTTTTCCACTTTGCAAATGTGTGCATTATATTCTCCCTGCTATTAGGTGTCTGGACATGTGCATCACGGGAAGGTATTTTATCCTGGGTGGTAGGTTATGCATGCCCACTTAGGGCTGGACAGTGTCATGGACCTCCACTGCATGTTCTGACTTGTGTCCAGATATCTACTGGATTGGACATCATGTCGTCATACCCATTCTACTATTTACACAAGTTGGTCATCCCGTGAGGGATATCCCAAAAGTTGGTCAAGACCAAAACAAGTTAGATAACGAAGATTTTTGTGGCTTCATGAAAACGTGCAGGGGGTTTTACCTGCAGGGGATACATGGTTTGCAATCCTGACACTGCCTAGGGTGACAATACCTACTATATATGCGTAGGGGTCACTGTGTGTTGCTGTTTCTGCAACAAACCAGTGGACCAAGTGCGGCTGGATTTGGTGGACGTTCTGGTATGGTGGCAGGTTGTGTGTTGTGGAGGGTATGCTGGGTAGGCTATTATGCATCCAGATGTGTTGCATTCGTTATGGCCAGTTCCATCAGGAACCATCTGTGGGTATGTGATGGTGCCATATCTATACATTTGTCTCGCATATTTCCATATTCATATGTTTGTGGGATTGTGTTCTACACTATGGCCTGTCTGCTTGTCTTGCAGCTGTTTCTACATGAGGTTGTGTTTCTTTCCACTTCATCTGCTGCCCCCTCATACACCTCCAGTTCACCTTTTCTGCATACGACACAAGTATCGCCTTTGAGGAATTTACCATTAAACACACACCCCTCACACGCGAATTACTCACACCCCATAGAGCACTACTTTCGTTGTTGGCCCATGACACGGCCAGAGTTACACATTGACTACCCTACATGTGTCGAGTACCTTTATGGTTGTGTGGACTACCATGCTATACCTCACGCACATAGGTACACACCCTTACTTCACTTTCATTACTTGGTTGGTGTATCCGGGTACTACCCGTTTGACTGTGTCACATACACGTTCGGATTATACAGCTGCCTTCCGGATTTTGCCAGCCTGTTCTACTCATTGGTAGGATGGCACCTTTTCCTATGTCCAAGCTATTCCTTACACATGTCTGACTGTTGTGGACATTGCCTCCCCACAGTCAACGGTTGTGTTTCCACCTTTTCAATTGGCCACAGTGTGACATAGGGTTACCACCTGTCCCACTTTGCGAGGGACAGTCCCTCTTTGGGCAGTTGTGTCCTGACATGTAATTGTCAACATGGCAAATGTCCTGAGATTTTAGGACAAACATATTTCTTATATTTTATGTGATAGTTGCATTAAACAGTTAATTCTGTATCTAAAATACCTGACTGTTTTGAGAAATAGAATAAGCAACTAAAATGCTACAGGAATACGCTTTTCTGTAGGCAAAACAGTTATGTTCTGTCCTTTGTACTAGCCGTGGGTATATATGTCGCCTGTACAGTCTGATGTCTGTACCAAACAAGTCCCACTTCGGCCATTTGTAAGGGTGGCAACCCTACTGTGACAGTTGCGGTGAACACAGCATATTTTACAGGCCGACACATACCCGCGGTCAGTTCGGCAGATAGAACTTACAATTCTTGCCTATATCTAAGCTTATTCTTGTAGCATTGCGGTATCTTATTCTGTTTGTTATGACATTTATGTATTATATGTCCAGTGAAATATGTTTAATGCAACTATTGCATGGCGCCTGGAGGAATTATGTCCTATATTCTCTGGACATTTGCCAGTTTTACATGTTTGTGTCAGGACACATCTGCCCACAGAGGGACTGTCGCTAGCAAAGTGGGACAGGTGGTAATCTTGGTCAACGACGGATCTTACTGTTCCTTTCGGCCTACACGTGTCCGTGTTGTTATGGCTCGTTTATATGCTCCTTCTGTTTCGTTAATATGTGTATGCTATTTCCTGTCACATTTGGTATGTGAAATACGGACATACCTTTTGTATGTGACTATTACATGGCTTGTGGGATATGATTCAGACATACGGTCACTACCTATATCTACATTTCTCCTCATGTATTTTGTTATGGACACATCTGCACAGCTATGTTCCCTCCCTCAAATTATGGGTCGGCTGGTGACCCTCTCCGTTGGACTGGACGTACCTACTGGTGGCGCGCTAACATCTGATCGTTTCACTTCCACATGGTATAGCTATCAACACTACATTGGACTACAGGCACATGGTTTTCCTGTCATTTGTTCATGGGTAGGGACCTGTTATTTCCTACCGTGCATTTGTGTTTGAGTCTTCATTTTTCTGTTCGTAGGGACACTGCTTTGCATACGTTTCAGTCTCCACGGACACTGATAGGTACGATTACTATCGCTGGTGGAATATAATATTCAGCAGTTTAGATTGCTCCTTGAAAGCCGACATTGACACGCCTCCCTGCACAACCGATCGCCCTTGCACTTGTGCACATTTCCTATGCACGTGGCTGTGGCGGCTGCGCGCCATCATTAATATCGTGTATGGCGCGACTACTCCACATCTACGCTGCACGGCCAGCGCAAGCCTTATGCCAGACTTGTGCCGAGCTTCATGAATCTGGGGGAAAGTGTTAATAAAAACTGTTTACCAAGCTTAAGTGTCATAACCTTTTCCACAAATTTAAAAAGTTAAAATAATAAATAGATTTTTTGTTTATGCATATAGTACCAAGAATTGCAGAATCAAAACATATTGTTTAAGTGGGTCTACATTATATGTTAGAAGTTTAAAAACATCGAACATATAATAAGAAAAAAAAAACAAACAAAAAAAAAAAAAAACAAACAGAACTTACCTGACAAGTGTAGGAAGGGGGCAAGCCCCCCTGCACCCCCAGTCTTTAAATATACCAACTCTGAGACCACACTATAGTGCGGTAAAGGGAAGATTTTCCTTACTGCACTGTAGTGCGGTCTCAGAGTTGGTATATTTAAAGAGCAGGGGGTATGGGGGTGCAGCCCCCCATGTGGAGAGTGCAGGGGGGCTTGCCCCCTGCCTACAGGTGTTAGTTTTTTTTATTTTTATTATTATATGTTCGATGTTTGAAACTTCGAACATTTAAATTCGATTATTTAAAGTTCTAAATTTTCAAATTTTTAACATATATTATAGACGTATAATATAGACCCCTGGCAGGACACAATTGCCTTGTGAAGACTGTGGAAAGCAGGGAAGTCCACAGAATTGCTGGTTCCTGGCAACTAATAATGCTGGTCTTACCGACACCACTCTCACATAGGATACCATACTCCAATACATTTTCTGTCATCATATGCAAAACGGTACTATGAAGCCCATGATGACAAGCAGGACACAGCCTGTTTGTTCATGAACATAGCCTACAGCCGTTAGTATTGGGTTTGGGTTTTTTTTTTTTTTTTACATATATTCGAAGTTTTATAACTTCAAACATTTAAAGTCGATATTTTAATGTTCGAAGTTATAAAACTTTGAACATATGATATAGACCCGTTTAAGTCTCCATTCATCCTATAATATCTGCCCTTTCCCTTAAAATGGGTTTAACAGATACATATTCATTCAGACCAGGGAGGAAGGTGGCTTTTAACCTAAGTTGCCATATCAACTCCTTTATTATCAATGTTAATTTCCAATCACCTCCTCTTGGGGTCTTTTTCACTACATCCAAGATACCAAACTTGAAGCCCCCAAATTTGACACACTCACATAGGTTCATAGGTGTGTATTAGGCTAATGGCACTGGAGCCTTTACAAGCCTAGCCCATAGGATTTCCCTGGCATTGTGCCACCTGACCTTAGTTCCCAGTGCTTCTGTTGAGTAGAGCCACTGGAGTGATCCCCAGGGTGAATTTTCTATTTCCCATCCACTCATCAATATTTCTCTTGAAGGGAGCCAGTGAGGTGCTCTGTTTGACATGTATGGGAAGTCTATTCTATAGCATGGGCAGTCTCTGGGTTATGAACCTGTCCCTCCAGCATGTTCTGTTGATTGTGGTAATGAGACTGAGGTCTCTGGAGCATGTGGTGTGGAGGGATTGGGATTTCTTTAGATGTAGCATTTCTAACAGAGCTGGGTCAGACATGGCTTTGGAAGTCAAGCAGAGATCGCCTCTAAGTAGGCGATATGAGACAGAGAATAGTTGGAGTTTTTTGTCTGTCCATTTAAACAAGTGTTTAAGGCCTAGGATCCTCTTTGTGAGGTACTTTTGTGGTCTCTCCAGTTATTGCAGGTGTCTAGTGAGGTACATGCCAAATGGGGCATTGTACTCAATGACTGGCCTAATGAGGGAAGAGTAGAGGGAGACAATGACTTCTTTCTTCTTCAATGGAAAACCCTTAGTAATGAGATGTCCCACATGGAAGGACTTTCTGACCACAGTGGCAATGTGGTGCTCAAAAGAGAGGTTGCTGTCAACCTGTGTTCCTAGATCTCTTATAACATCTTCTGTGTTCAGTGGACTACCATCGATATGGTAATTCAAGGGAACTGGGTTTTTCCCAAGGGGGATTATGACACATTTTTTGACATTGAGCTTAAGGCCATGGTTCTGACACCGGTCATTGGTCTCAGTGAGGTCTTTCTGTAGGATGTCAACATCACTTGTGGAGTTAATAATAGCTCTCAACTTGCAATTGTCTGTGAACTTTGTCAGCCAGAGTCCCTTCTTGTTGGCCTAGAATTCAGAGAAGTAGATACCAAACAGAAGAGGGCCCAGGACTGAACCTTGTGGGACTCCACTCGTGACTGGTCAGCAGTCTGACTTGGAGTCAGCTGCTTTCACACTGTGGGTTCTATCTGTGAGCCAATTTGCAACCCACCTGGTGATATAGGGGCTGATGCCTAGCTTAGTGAGTTTTTCTATGATTCCTGAGTGGGGAATGGTATCAAAGGTCTTGGCCAGATCAAGGTAGGCTGCATGAACCAACTTGCCTTCATCCACAGCTTTGGTGACTGACTCAAAGAAGTCGACCAAGTTGAGCAGGCATGATCTACACTTCACTCAACCAAACTGTGTGGGATCCAGAGTTTGAAGATTCCTTATATCCTTGTTTATTAGGTCCATGATGATGCATTCCATAGCTTTGCATATCAGACTCATCAGGCTAATGGGGCAATAGTTCCCAGGGTCTGTAGTGGCTCCTCTTTTGTGGGGGGGGAGGACTGTAGCAGTCGCCATTTGGTAGGGACAAAGCCTGAGTTGAGGCTGTGATTGAACAGGGCACACAGGTGAGGTGCCAGTTCACTCTGTAGTTCATGTAGAACACAGCCAGGGATATTGTCAGGTCCCATAGAAGCTGTATTCTTGGCCTTGGATAGTGCCTTGTAGTTGTCTTTACTATCTGTTGCAATTCATTTTTCATAGCTAGCTTTAGAGGATTTGATGAGGGATCTCAACGTTTTGTTGAGGCTGGGACTTTACCTTATTCTGCATCAGTTTGTTTATGGCAGGGGACCACAAGATTGGCTTCCTTTTTTGGAGGAGAGCGTCTTGGTTTTATTGGGTATGGTGAGATCCATACATTTGTGTATGTGTTTGTACAGTGCATTGGTGTATGATTCAGTGGTCATGCAACTATTCTTCATTTGCATGGGTGCCGTGATGTTAGCCACCTCTGTTTTTTTAGGAACCCAAACTTAGCTTTGGAGAAGTTTTCATGGTGCTTATCTTTGTGGGGGTGGGGGGTGGGAGGGATCCACAACATGGATTTAGACCTGGCCATAGCACTACCACTACCCTTCTTTCCTTCCTAGAAATTGTTAACAAAGCCCATGACTCTGGCTGCACTGTATCTACCCTACTACTTGACCTCTGTAAGACCTTTGATACCATATCTCACAACCGTCTCCTGGCTAAACTCTCTAATCTAAACCTATCCCTTTCCACCCTCAACTGGTTCAATAGTTACCTCTCAAATAGACAGGAAGCAGTCAAATGGAAGAAAGCCACCTCCTCCTTCCTTAACACCCCACTGGTGTCCACCAGGGTTCCATACTGGGTCCCGTCCTTTTTAATATATTCATAAATTATTTCCATTGCTCAATCCTAATGCAAAACTTATCCAATATGCAGACAATTCAACTATAATCTGTTCTGCCACCTCCATCCCCACTCTCATAAAGCTAACACTAGAGGCTTTCTCTACCACTGAACAATGGATGCTAGATAATCACCTGGCACTCAATGTCTCAAAAACCAAACTAATATTATTTACACCTTCTAAAACAACTATTATTGAAAAAAAAATTCATTCTCCATCAAAAGCCAGAACAACATATCTCTTGATTTAGTATCTGAGACAAACTCCTAGGTGTCCACATTGATGACCACCTCAAATTCAACTCCCACCTACATATAAATATAAAAAAACCCACCAGAAACTTGGTATGCGTTCCCATACAATTGCTACCTCACTCCTACTAAGTTCATTCTCTCTACCACATTTCTCATACCTTCTCTTCTTTATGGTGCTGCACTCCTAACAAACCTACAATCCTCTCTTAATACAAAACTTTCCTCTTGCTATTATAAAATTACCAAGTTTGCCACTAGCCACAAGTCTTCTACCCATAACTGTGTAGCCCTTCATAAATTAAATTGGTTAGAGCTCCCCAGTTATCTCAACTATATTCAACTTATTCATGCACACAAACTGATTTTCAGCCCCTCCCTCTGCCCTTCCCTATCCTCCACCTTTAAAATGCACCTCCCTGATAGACTCTTATGATCTAATAATCAAAACTTAATTCAGCTGTTTAAACCTACCCATCCCACAGTCAAAAATCTCCTATCCTTCACCCTTGCACATCAATGGAATTCCCTACCACCATCCATCCGTACCACCAGAAACCTCTCTTCCTTTAAATACTCACTTCACTCACACCTTATATCTCAGTGGGAATGCTCCTGCTCCCACCCCACATAACCTCTTCTCCTCTCTTCACCTCTGACTTCTCCTATTTCATATATGATTTAGCAGGAACCAATCCATGTGTATCTAACTACTCTAGATTTACAATGCTGACTTTTTAACTCAGAATTAGTTTCTTTAAATGCAATGTTTTTATTCTGTATTTAATGCTACCAAAACTTTGAGTGTCATTTTTGTTTCATAAATTGTATGTTTAAATTCAATGCTTTTACTAGTACTTTTGTACTTTCTGTAACAAAAGCTTTTATTTTAATTTTGTTTGTAATTTTTGTTTGTTTTTGGAGCTTTTCTCCCCATTGAAAATGGGTTCTTCTTGGCCCAATGGACTATCCTGGTAAACCGTCTGCAAATAAATAAATAAATAAATAAATGTGGATTTCCAAAGTGATTAGTTTGTAGTCAGATCAAACCAGGGAGGAGTTGACTATTGGTGTAGAGCAATGGTCGCCTATGTTAGCAATGACCAGGTCAAGTATATTGCTACCTCTAGTGGAGGTAAGAATGAGCTGGTCCAGGGTATTGGAATTAATGAATTCCAGGAAATGTTGGGCAAGTGTATTGGTACATGAGTAGTTTTCCCAGTTAATGGAGGGTAGTTTAAGTTGCCCAGTATGAGAGTGTTAAGTTGGACCCTAATAATTCTCCAGGGTGCTTAGAAATGTGGAGTGTGAGTCTTGGGACATGGTTGGGGACCTATAGCAGGCTGTGACCTGAATCACTATCTTACCCAATATTATCTGCACCTGAAGTATTTCAAATGTGCTATGTTGGGCTACCAGTCTAGAGGTGTGCAGATCCTTTATGAATATGGAAACACCACCGCCTTTGGAGCTTTGGTCCAAGTTCTGGGGCCAAAAGGTGTGGAATGAGTTATAGCCTGGTAGTGCAGGGGTGCTTTCTGCTGCCTTTAACCAGGTCTCTGTTACAGCACAAATGTCGATGTTCTCCATTAAGGAGTGCTTCGAGCAAGTGCATTTTGAGATTTAGACTTCTACCGATGAACAGCATGACCCTCATATTGCATTTGTTTGTAGCTGCTATGGTGGTAATTTGGTATTTGGAACACCACCTAAAAAAGGCACTACAGGGGTGGCAAGAGCCTTGGCCAGTATCCAGAAGCCCAGGGGTGACAGATGTAGGTACCTCTGACAAAGCACCGAGGTCTGTCAATCATGTCATCCTAGGCAGACAGATACTGGGTCCCCTTAGAATGACACCAGAAACTTAGCCAATTATTGAAATCAATAATTTTCTGCTTTTACTGTAGTATCATTCTGGGTGATGGTAGGATGCTGCTCAGGGCTAGGGCCATGGCTGCCTGGACTACATAATCTGAGAGCTCCTCCATGTCTCTTTTCATGTAATCCAGGGAGGTACGTCTCAGGTCATTCACACAGGCACTAGTTTCTTTTCTTGTTCTTATGTCATAAAGGTGCTCATGAATTCTATTTTTGAGCACCCTCTCAGTTTTGCCTATGTAAAAACTTGGGCAGCCCCCACATTTTGCTAAATATACCAGTTTGGAGGTTGCACAATTACCTTTTTTGAAATAAATTTTACTCTGCAGTCCATTCTCTATGGTTAGATTTTGTGTACCAATGATGTAGGAACAAAAGTTGCATGCTCCACAAGGTGTTGTCCCCCTTCTCACTTCCCCATTTTTGAGTTGGTCACCCTCAAGGAGTTCCTTAACATTCTTCCCTATCCTGTAGGTGAAGCTTGACTTGTCACCCACAATTTCATTTAGGTCTTTACTGATTTAAAAAAATGCACCAATTAGCTTGTAGTATATCACTCAAAGGTTTGATAAAATGGTTAAACTCTGCAATGAATGCTTTATCAAACTC
Organism: Protopterus annectens; assembly: GCF_019279795.1. NCBI lineage: Eukaryota > Metazoa > Chordata > Ceratodontiformes > Protopteridae > Protopterus > Protopterus annectens. Next base: position 1,126,446,124 of record NC_056729.1, read on the forward strand.
TTTTTCTGAATCCTGAATATTTTTTGTATCAAGCCCACCCCAAAAAGAGGATGTATTTAGTACCCCCATCCTTTGAGAACATCCTCCAAAATTTTGGTGACCAGTTCACTAGGGTAGCCCCTGTTGGTGAATATTTCTTTAAGCATATTTAATTCTGTCCCCATTTCATTCCGGTCAGATGTCATCCTAACTATCCTAATACCTTGACCCTTCACTAGGTTTCTTTTTGAAACTGGGGTGACAACTATCATAGTGCAAATAGCTGTTGCACGAGTATCCTTCCAATGGATGTTAGATTTAAATCCTCCAATGATGTGTGACATAGTTACATCCAGGTAGTTAATTCTGTCCTTGTTCCACTCATGTAAATTTAAAATATGTGGTGCAACCATTAAGGTACTCTAGGAATTTAGGTATTCCTTCGGGGTCACCATCCCACAAAATAAAGATGTCATAGAAATACCTCACATATAAGTGCAGGAATTTTGAGAAGGTACTATTAAAGACATATTGCCTTTCCCATCCCAACATGACAAGATTTGCATAAGTGGGGCACATGCTGCTCCAATCACTACTCCAGTGACTTGCTGAAAATATTCACCCTGGAAGTGAATATAGTTGTTCTCCAGAATAAGTTCCATTAATTCAACTAATACATTAACCAGTTCATCAGACAATATGGGTTGAAAAACAAGGGATTCATGGAAAAATTTTAGTCCCTCATTCTTGGGGATAACTGAGAACAAATCTTTTATGTTGATGGTAAAAAAAAAATCAGACCTTCTTTCCAAATGGAAGATTTTAATCTACTCAAGAAATTCCATGAATCTCATATCAGGTGTGGGGTATTAGCAACTATTTTCTTCACATTATGATCTGTGTATACTGCTAGTGGGTGGATTTAGAACCACTAGCTGAAACTATAGGCCTAAATGGTGGATTTTCAACTGATTTGTGAATTTGTGGTATTCCAAAGAAGTTAGATATAATAGGGTTAACCTGTGCCAAAAAATTGTAAGTAGCCACACTAATCCTACTAAGTACGAGTCAATTCTCTGGTAAGCAATAGATATCTCATTCCTTGAAACTGGGGTGCAAGTCTCATTACTAGTCAAAAGGTTGGTCATGGGATTGTTGTAAGCCTCACTCTCATAACCCCCCCCCCCTCACTTATCAGGCTTCATAACTCTTGCCCCACTGTCTTTCCATAAAATTTGAAGTGTTTTATTTCCTATTTAGTAATACTGTAAGAGGGGCTAGGGTCCTTTGAAACCTGTTTGTAAATGTCCTCAGTTACACATTTTTCAAATGCCTGCAAAATTAGATTGGGTCGGAGTGGGTTGAAAGTGAAGTTTCTTTTAAACTCAATTTCCTCAACCCTGTTTCTTAAATTATTATTCCTAACCTCATTTTTCGCCTAAATAATATGCTCAGATTAACTTTCCTTAAAAAATAGTTTAAGGTCAAGAAGAGTTTGTGCTACAGTCAGCCTTAAAACTGGGCACAAATTTTAGCCCTTTCAAAAAAACAAAGTAAAATGTTATTTCACTAACTCTCTGTCAGTGCAATTATAAATATTAAAATCCTAAATTGCCCAGCTTATACTGTTCCTGCCATATTTTATGCATTCCAGACAAAACTTCTCTGGGCCATTTCAAAAGTAAAGCAAAAAAAAATCATACACACACTCCTAGATTTAAATAAATAAACAAGATTGTTACAGACAAAATGCTTTATTTAACAACAACACCCACATGCATACTGAACAGACATGTCCAATCATATCACTGGCCCTTACCCACACACAAGATGTCATCCATTGGTGCAGCCTATGCCCCTGGCAAACATTATCACCCTGTGCATAATGATGAAGCCTGTGTCAATCCCTGTCATCCACACCATTGGTGCAGGGACATGCTCAAATGGTCTGATGCACAGGGTGAACAGAATAGTAAGAAGTGTATATTACATTAATTTTGTAAGAATAGTGAGAGAAGTGTATATTACATTAGTTATGTGTGAATAGTGAGAGACGTGTATATTACATTAGTTGTGTACTGTTGACACGCACCAGACATACCATGTAGTACAGGTTTAGCATGCATTGTTATATGTCCACAGTATGTGTCTCGGCAACAACAGTAACAGCATGTTGGTAATGATGCCCTGGTTCCCTCCTTATGGTCTACTTGCATGTGCCTACAGGTAGCACTGTTTTCAGTTTCCCATGTGTAACTGTGGAGTACTCACAGGCACATATGGCAATATCAGCATGCTATACGTGAGCCTCAGCCTGACTGTTGGAAAGTCTAACATAACACAGATGTCCACACATATACTGATCCAGAAGCATGTGGGCAGTTTAATAGGCTACAGTGGCTAGAGACGTGATATCCATACCAGGTCACATCACAGGTATGTTGACATGGTGCAGGGGTTGTACACAGTGGTCTGGCCAATGATAATGTTAGAGGCCACTTGATAGCATGAGGCCTCACTGTGTAGCAGTAATACCCTGTCACATTACATGAACATGCTCACACTCACGGGTCAACAACACTATAACGCACACCCCATAGTGTTCAGGTGAGGACCCTTGCCTATGTGGTCATCACCATCACAGTACTGTGAACCCACACGATGCAACACAGAGAAAGAACATGTACAGGTAGCCAGTGCGGCTGAGACCGATGGCATCAACAGGGTAGTGGACTGCATCATCATGAGGGGTTAGGGATCCTGTGTGTTCTGTATGAGAGCATACACCCTCACTCCATGCACCAGACAGCCATACACACCTACATACACACACACACACACACACACACACACACACTGTGGAGACCACAAATGTCATACACATATGGATAACTGATGTGTGTGATACACACACCACACCTGCCTATGTCATGCTTTCCACACTGCAGTATGTACAGATCTTTACAACAGTGTACAGGTGTGTAACAATTGGGATGTACTCCCCACCATATGTGGCATATACGGTCACACAAGCAAACACACATGGCAGTACTGTGAATGATACACCTGCTATATGATGATACGTCTGACAGACGCAGCAGTATTGGCCGCATTATGTGTACCAACGCCACCTTCGCAATTGTGCTGCTATATGCACACGGGAGGATGTAAGTGTTATAGGTGTCAAGTGACGTACTGTCGGTAACACCTGACCGCTGTGTAGGTTTTATGTCTCCACCGCCAAGTAACGGTAACATAGCATACTGTTTGCATATGTAATGGTAGGATGGTGTGTGGCACACCTGTGAGCCATCCCCGCAAACATCCATCTACACAGGTGGATCACCACTTTATGTACACACATCCATCCATACCTGCTGTACATCCTACCGTGATTGTCAGTATGTCACCATATACAGGTGTCAATGATGGGGCTGCATTGCAACTGCATGTTGTAGTTAGGCACAGATGAGTTACTTACATCAGCTACTGCACACGCATGGTAGCTGCATGCACACTACAGATTGTACATGTGTGTTGGTCCTACATGCCTGTCATGTAGCCATGTTTGTATGCATTGCAATTGGTGGACATGTGTGTTGACATACATAACACATGGACTGTTGTATGATATGATGGGTGTCATGGGTAACTAGTACAGAGGGAATGTGTTCTCGTCAACATTGCTGCCTCATGTACTGTTAGCATTCAACAGCCATGGACCCACCTTCCATTTGCATGTGTATGATTGTTGTAGCCACTTGTCTGCACGGAGGACAGCAAAAGCTATGCTATGTACATATGTATTGTGTGTGTGGTCCATGCACATATCCACTGCAATTACATGTATGACATAGCCAAACATGTGTGTTCATTGGCGTACAGCAACAGTCATTCGTCACAGCTGTGTAAGACCCAGGGCCCCTGGTATGTGTAGAGCCAACCTGGTTATGTACAGTGGTATCATTGCAATGCATAACACATGATGGAACCCTATTGGTACATGTGTAGTCTGCACAGTTGCTGTAGACCTATGTATAGTCCACTGGTCATGAGTCACACGGTGTTGTGTTAATGCATGGCTGTGTATTGCTGGTCCAATGACATGGTGATGTCGGAGGGTTACATTGTAGATTGTGGTGTATACCTCTGTGATATGCAACTGAGACATCTGTGATAGTTCCTGAGTGTGTACTGGTCAATACATGTGAGTGGCCTTCATCAATGTGGGGACAGTAATATCATACTGTGCCCTTCCATGTTTAGAATCCGTGTGCATGCAAGATGGCCCTTTGCAACTGCTAAGTGTGTGAGCATGCCCAGTATGCCATTGTGTAGATGGACACACAGTACATTCCAAACTGTGCCCTTCTGTGTTTAGAATCCGTGTGCATGCATGCAAGACGGCCCTTTGCAACTGCTAAGTGTGTGGGCATGCCCAGTACGCCATTGTGTAGATGGACACACAGTACATTCCAAACAGACGTGTGATACTAAGCATGTGGGCATGGCCATTGACATCCTGTATAGCGATGGTGGTCATCCAGGCAACAGATGTCCATTTTCAATGTCACGATGGATGCCTACATTGAACACACTGGTTGCTGTCTTGAAGGGTGTACTGTCTGTGGCACATCCCGTATCTATGTAGTGTTGTTGTAGTGCTCCGTAGATATTTGGTTGCCCCGATCACACCACTGCCATGTGTTTGTCTACGTCTACCTTGGGACAGTAATATGCTTTCAGACTGCTCACTCTCTATACATTCCCTATCGGCGTCCTTGCCTTTGCGGATGATGTCACCCACCTAGAAGTATGCCTCTGGAAGTGCTGTGTTCAGTAATCTCGGTAGCACATTCTGTAAATGCGTCATACTGTAGTGTGTTAGGGTAATTAGGTGTATGTTTGACTCCCAGCCCTGCCAAGTGTGTGTGTGTGTGTGTGTGTGTGTGTGTGTGTGTGTGTGTGTGTGTGTGTGTGTGTGTGTGTGTGTGTGTGTGTGTGTGTGTGTGTGTGTGTGTGTGTTTGCGCGCATGCTCCCATCTGCCTGGGGACTCAGTCTTGCTTTTAGACGCCGCACACCACAGCAGTTTCCTACTGACGTCTTTGCCTTTGCGGATGATGACACACACCTAGATGTCTGCCTCTGGGACTGCTGTGCTTAGTAATGTCGGTAGCACGTTCTGTAAATGCGTCATGCTGTAGTGTGTTAGGGTAGTTAGGTATATGTTCGACTCCCAGCCCTGCCAAGTGTGTGTGTGTGTGTTTTAGCGCATGCTCCCATCCGCCTGGGGACTCAGTCTTGCTTTTAGACATCGCACACCACAGCAGTTTGCTACCGATGTCTTTGCCTTTGCAGATGATGACACGCACCTAGATGTCTGCCTCTGGGACTGCTGTGCTTAGTAATGTCGGTAGCGCGTTCTGTAAATGCGTCATGCTGTAGTGTGTTAGGGTAGTTAGGTGTATGTTCAACTCCTAGCCCTGCCAAGTGTGTGTGTGTGTGTGTGTGTGTGTGTGTGTGTGTGTGTGTGTGTGTGTGTGTGTGTGTGTTTCCAGCTGCATGACAACAGTACATTGCTTTGACAGTATTCACTCGCCATAACATCCATGCGGTGTCTTTGCCTTTGATGCTGCTGTCTGCAGGCTAGACGTGTGCCTGTGTGAATCATGTGATCCACTGATCACGGTAGCGCGTTTTGTAACTGCGTAATGCTGTCGTGTGGTACAGTGCTTACGTTTATGTTCTGCTCTCAACCCTGCCACGTGTGTGTGTGTGTGTGTGTATGTGTGTGTGTATGTGTGTGTATGTATCTATCAACATATATATATGTATATATATATATATATATATATATATATATATATATATATATATATATACAGATATATGTATGTATATATATATATATATATATATATATATATATATATATATATATATATATATATACATTGTATATTGCATATAGATATGTATGTTGAGATTATCACTCTTGAATTTGCTGCATTGTCTGTACGTGAGCAACTTGGATGTATGTACATCTGCTATGGCTCTGTGATAGTGCACATACTGTGTGCTGTAGTGATCGTGGGTTATACATATGTAGTGACCGGTTATTGTGTTGCTGGGTATTACACGGGCATTGGAAACAATGTTAGTGCAGCACCTTTGACTGGTTGTATGCAGATCTCGGAAACAGCAGTGGTTATTACATTGGAGTTTGAGTATGACTCATATCCGTCTGTAGTAACTGTCAATTCTTTGCACCCCAGGTTAACATTACAGATGCACGTTTATCCACAGGTTGTGGTACAGATCCCAGGACTGTATGTTTAGACATTGACAGGCGCAGGACTGGGTTGTGTTGGATGCATGGAGGGGTGTCCATGGCCAGTAATGGGGATCTCTACAGCCTGGCAGGTACGGTCTGTGACTGTCCCACAACCTCCTGTATATGGCTGACACATGCTGCACCTGTGTATATGCAGACACACACACTTACCACAAACAGCTACGGCTATCACATACACACACCCATTGCACCACCATTGGGCCATGCAATAACCATTGTCCCTCACACACACACACACACACACACACACACACACACACACACACACACACACACACACACACACACACTCGTGTACATTGGATGGCTCTATGACAGCTCTGGACATGTTAACACCACACCCTGTGCATATGATGTCACCTGTGTCACCACCTGTGATGTGTAACATTGATGCAGGATCTGACTAACCTGGTGCTGCTGCACACAGTGGCTTTATTCCACTGTATTGATGTTAGCATGCTGTTAACACACAGTGTGTTACTTCCAGGTGTACTTCAGCAGGCATGATACATTGCAGCTATGACCATCACTGTAGCATAGTTTACAGCACTGTTACCTCTGATGATGTAGTCTCCATCCATGTGCCATTTCACTGATGTGTGTAGTATTGGCAGCATGTGTGTCTGTGTGTGCAGTACGTGTGTGATGTGTGTAGTACACATGTATACCTGCTTACAAATGCATACATGACATTACACAGGCTTCACCATTCATACACTAGCTTACTTGTTCTTCCACACGCGCATACAGGCTAACACGCGCACACACATACTTACTCGGGCTTACTGGCATACACGGGTGCAGACACACTGTGGGCAGGTTTGCAGGTCACATAGGTGGTATCCATGGCGTACGCCGTCAGTCTCCTGATGTTCCCTGGGATAGCTCATGACACGCCTCTTCCACTGAGTACTGACAGCACACATGTGACACTGCCCCAGTGAGGTTACAATGTTTTGTACATACACACTCCTGTTGTCACCTATCTTCTACTCTAATAGTCCCCTTAACCTACACTACACTGTAGAGGCTTGGCCCATATGGCATGACATGTTGTGATTCACTGTCCTCAGCCTCACTTGCCTCACATTGTCTACAAATGCTTCATTACATCTCTGACAGAGAGCTTCCACACATAGGTATCAGTACGCAGTAGCCATGTTGTCTCCAGCTTGCCATTCATCTGCATGGTGTACTAACATCTAACTAAACCTACATTATGTATGTATATTATTCATATGTCTTGTTTTGAAGTGCAGAGCATTCTCGTGGCGCTGTCCTACACTTCCACAACAGGGATCGTGGGAGGACAACTACTGGTTCATTGATATCAAATGGACAAAGCCGCCACTGGCCTTGGACTTGGACATTGGCATGCTTCTTCGACTGTATTCATACTGTATTTGCAGCTGTCATTGCTCCATTTAGCAATGTGCAAAACGTTAGTCGCATAACATCCAGGTACATTTCTGCACATAACTCTGCTCTTGCACGGACAGCTTACTGTTTCATATATCACGTAGTTACATAGGGTTACCACCTGTCCCACTTTGCGAGGGACAGTCCCTCTTTGGGAAGTTGTGTCCTGCAAAATATTGTGAGAAAATGGCAAATGTCCTGAGATTTTAGGACAAAATTATTTTCTATATTGTATGTAATGGTTGCATAAAACAGTTATTCTGTATCTGAAACACCTAAATGTTATACGAAACAGAATAAGGAACAAAAATGCTACAAGAATAAACTTTTATTCAGGCAAACAACTGAAGTTCTTTCCTTTGTACTGGCCGTGGGTATGTTTTGCCCTGCAAAATCTGATGTTTGTAGCACAAATGTCCCACTTTGGCCATTTGGAAAGGTGGCAACCCTATAATTACATCATTTGCATAGCTTACACATACAAATGGGGTATGTTGCAAATCCCAACATTGTCCGTACAATGTTCGTGTTACGGGCGGTCTTGCACGCCCCTGCGTGTGTTTGCTGAATAGCCTGGCAGTCATATTTCCTTGCTGTACTCTCACTCAATCCATACACTGGCGCCGTGTATCATGGCCTAGGATTTGCTGTGTGCTATGTCTATTTGTGGTGTATGCATGGCTGCGGGTATGTCCCACTGTCATCATTGGTAAAAGTAACACCCTATAGGTACTTCCTGTAGACTGCTGTGTCATTTGACATGTCAGCACATACCTGTGGATGAACTTCCTACTGCAGTGCTTTTCATACCTTCTGCGTTATCTTGTGGTCAATAATGCTGTTTCCTCAGACATGTATCTGTTTCTGATCATACCTATCAACCTCCTAGTGCAAAACATCTGTACAAAGCCTAACATGATGGGGGGACAGATAGGGGCAGATTCTACATATTGCTCTTACAAACGTAGATAGTTGGCAGTATTATAGGTTTTGGATTAGTATGACCTTTCCTGAGGGATTTGGGGTCTTAAACACATATGTTTATCATTATTTAATGACATCAGTTCTCAGGTATTTGGCAGACAGGTACAGATTGTGAGAGGAACACACCACACATATGTGGCATACATCTGCACATTCGTACAGTTACGCCAATACACACAATACATGGTGCCATCACAGGCCAGTTACCATTACATTCCTATTGCAGGACACACCCACCCACTGGGTTATATTCCTCACACAGGCCAACAGGTGCTTATCCACACTACTTATTCCATCATGTACCTTATGTGTACGCCGGTATTTGCGCTTTCCGTCAGTGGCAGAGCTCACGTACGAGTATGGTGGACTGGACACTGTATTGGTGACACTGCATGACACCCTGAGGGGCACATGTCATTTGAGTCTATTAACCTTCCACATTGACTTTCACAGGCCATACGTTGTAATTCACATTTGTGGACAAACATGCTTATGACTTGTACATGTTTTGTCATTTGTCCTGACATCTTTCTTCTCACCTGTCCACCTAGTATCACTAGTTCTGTACATTTCATTAGGATGGATTACCTTCATACCTCTCACCTGTACACATTATGGGTATATGCCCTGGGGTTTGACCTATGATTCTGTTACATTTGTCATGATAATGTGCCTTTCTGATAGATTGCTGGCAAGCCATGATGGACTGTGTGGTTAGGTAATCATGACTGACATTTCTATTTCATGATTACTAACTCTCATAACATTTGTATTCCCGCCTACACAATTATTCTATCAACGGTCTGTCTTTGTCTGAGGTATATTTAATATAGTCCCTATTTGTCTGTCGTGTACTATGCCTTAATCCAGCTGTCTTATTCTGACATTCTGGCAGGTATGTTTACCATCTTGGTCATATGCGTGTCCATCCATGATAATCGCCTACATGACACTGATATAGGTCCCTACGTCTTCTCCCAATGGTTTACACAATATCCAGTGGATGGGTTGCACCTTTTTGGTATATATAGGCATGTGCTATACCCACATAGGTATACTGATCACTCCCATGGGGCGTACCTAATAGATCTGTGCCAACCAACACCTTGGCCCAATTCTGCATACCCATGATTCCCATACCTGACACACCTCCACAGTACCCATTAGACATGTTTAATGTGAGCGATAATAAAGTATGAGGACACTTCCGAGCACTCCCCACTCTGTGGATATCAGCTCGTACGTCATACATTCAATCGACCCATGTGTTATTACCCTTGCACCTGCTACTGTTGCATGTACAGCTATATCGTAGTTGCAGCTGTGACGTCTTTCGCATCAATGAAGGTTCTCACTTCATACGGATCAATTTTTGGGGTCCTGCAAAGGACACCTATATTCATGTTTAATGTGTAGAACTTGCAGGCCCTGTCACACTGGTACTTTCCGGGAAATTGTTTGGAAACCATCGGTGTATTATCCTTTCATGCATGTCTGTCTGTCTATCCATATTAGCTATACCGTGACCTATTTATGTACATGTGTTATATGTACAGGGACATATGTTTGTTGTGTATATATCTAGTCATGTATCGTGTGTGTATAGATATATGTATCTGTACATATATACATATGTGTGTACATTCCTCATCTCGTAATTTGCTTTGGATTATGTCTGTGGATATATGTGTATATATATCTCCATATCATACCTTTCAACTGTACAGATTTCCGCTGCATGTACAGCTGTTTGCCTCTTATCTTTGCTCCATTTTTCATAACCTTGTGTCTATCTGGCAAGTTAGTGACATATCATTAAAGACTGACGTTGGTAAATAATGACAAACATTTCAGGTTACGACTTCATACCCTTCAGAGAATCCATGTTAGTGACACACCTGTTATTCTATCCACTTTCTATGTTTCTTAGGGCAATATCTGGGGATTGTCCCTATTTGTACCAGTTGTTGTCATGGCTTTGTCCGATTTTGTACTTTACGGGTTTAACAGGTATGAGCCATGTACATAGAACGTGGGGAAAAGACCATTAATTTTCTATTCTGTGAGCGGATTACACACGCAGGCGCACTTGCATATCCTTATTGTGGGTTACATATGTTTCATAGATAATTGTGCTTCCATGAACTTTCATAATTCTGACTGTAACAGTTACATATCTATATTCCAGTTTATGGACTACTGCGAAACACATGTTCACCTTTACATATTTAAATGTGTGCACTGCACAAACGCTTTCATTACACTTTCAAGTTATATGTGCAGTGGTCGTAGGTCAACCGGGACTGCATTCATGTTGGCCGGATACCAGAACCACTATTCTACTGGTGTTCTTCCTCATTGATATGCATACCCATAGTACTTAGCTACATCAACATATGCCTCACCGCTTCACCTACGACACAGGCATCCATTCTCCTGCTGGGAAAAAGGCGGTACTACATATTACACATTCCCTATTGCCTACTGCTGTGGACTCCAGCTGCATTGTTAATCACTCCGAGGATATGCAGAACACCAAGGCATATAGTCCAGCCACATACAGGTCTTTTCTTGTCAGGGTGTTCATGTAGTGATCTGGGTTTAGGCTTGTCCACCCGGTGAACGGAACTTCCCTGGCCAAGGTCAAATGTCAGACGAAGCATATGGACAGGGATTATCTCCCTGTTTTGATGTTTTACCTGTGTTTATAGACACAGGTGTTTGGGCACCTGTCAGCAGCTTATTCTGTTGGCATTACATATTATGGGTGGGGTTGTTACAGTCCATATTCCACGGGGAGGGATGTTCCCATTCACATTTGACTATTACCTGTATACAGTCATAGGGGGATTATTATTTTTGGACATGAAGTGACTACAGGTATGCGGTTGTACATTACACAAGTGTGAAGGGCTGTTCCTGTAAATATGTATGGACCATACCTTTCAACCTCTTAGAGCACTGAACCTGTGCAAAACCTACATGATGGGGGGACAATTAGGGACACATTTTAATGATTGCTCTTACAAGCTTACAATGTTGATAGAATGCTAGGTTTTGCATTAGCATGACTTTTCTGCAGGTTGTGGAGTCTTATATTCAGGATATTTCTCATTATTTAGTGACGTCAATCATCAGCTATTTACCACACTGGTGCAGATTGTCGGAAGCACACACCAACACTATGGTGTGAGCCTGTGGTCATTCTTAGGGTTGCCACCTTTTCGACTGCCCAAAGTGGGACATGTTCTGTAGAGATGTCAGATTTTCCAGGACAATACATACCTACAGCCGTGCATAATACTGAACTTTAACCTTTTTTGTACATATAATACCTTATTCTAGTAACATTTGAATTGCTTATGCTACTTCACATAACATATTGAGGATTCATATATAAAATAACTGTTTTATGCGACTATTAAAGTAAACTAGGAAATAAACTCTCAGGACATTTGCTATGTCTTGATTTTTTTCACAGGACACAACTGCCTACAGAGGGATTGTTACTCGCAAAGTGGGACAGGTGGTGACCCTAGTCATTCTGCTAATATCCAGACAGTTGAGTGGTATGGCACGGACCTCTGTAATACGCTGTTGTGTTCTGGCACAGCAGTAGCTCAGCATTAAAGACTGCAGTCGGAATGTGCTGACAGACAGTTGGGTTTCAGACTTCATACTCCAGACATTAATGCCAATGTGCAAACTGTTATTCTATCAAATTCTATGTTTCTAAGAGATATGTTTACAGATTGTCCCTGATTTTGGACCTTTGTCTCACTTATATTCATGGCTCTGTCCAGATATCTTGCTCACACAGGTTGACAGGTATGGTCAGTCACGACTGCACACAATCAGTGTCCCTCACACTTGATCAGGGTTGACCTGTTTACGTAGTGTCTTCCTCGCCCTCATGCCGCTTTCCACTTTGCAAATGTGTGCATTATATTCTCCCTCCTATTCGTGTCTGGACATGTGCATCACGGGAAGGTATTTTATCCTGGGTGGTAGGTTATGCATGCCCACTTAGGGCTGGACAGTGTCATGGACCTCCACTGCATGTTCTGACTTGTGTCCAGATATCTACTGGATTGGACATCATGTCGTCATACCCATTCTACTATTTACACAAGTTGGTCATCCCGTGAGGGATATCCCAAAAGTTGGTCAAGACCAAAACAAGTTAGATAACGAAGATTTTTGTGGCTTCATGAAAACGTGCAGGGGGTTTTACCTGCAGGGGATACATGGTTTGCAATCCTGACACTGCCTAGGGTGACAATACCTACTATATATGCGTAGGGGTCACTGTGTGTAGCTGTTTCTGCAACAAACCAGTGGACCAAGTGCGGCTGGATTTGGTGGACGTTCTGGTATGGTGGCAGGTTGTGTGTTGTGGAGGGTATGCTGGGTAGGCTATTATGCATCCAGATGTGTTGCATTCGTTATGGCCAGTTCCATCAGGAACCATCTGTGGGTATGTGATGGTGCCGTATCTATACATTTGTCTCGCATATTTCCATATTCATATGTTTGTGGGATTGTGTTCTACACTATGGCCTGTCTGCTTGTCTTGCAGCTGTTTCTACATGAGGTTGTGTTTCTTTCCACTTCATCTGCTGCCCCCTCATACACCTCCAGTTCACCTTTTCTGCATACAACACAAGTATCGCCTTTGAGGAATTTACCATTAAACACACACCCCTCACACGTGAATTACTCACACCCCATAGAGCACTACTTTCGTTGTTGGCCCATGACACGGCCAGAGTTACACATTGACTACCCTACATGTGTCGGGTACCTTTATGGTTGTGTGGACTACCATGCTATACCTCACGCACATAGGTACACACCCTTACTTCACTTTCATTACTTGGTTGGTGTATCCGGGTACTACCCGTTTGACTGTGTCACATACACGTTCGGATTATACAGCTGCCTTCCGGATTTTGCCAGCCTGTTCTACTCATTGGTAGGATGGCACCTTTTCCTATGTCCAAGCTATTCCTTACACATGTCTGACTGTTGTGGACATTGCCTCCACACAGTCAACGGTTGTGTTTCCACCTTTTCAATTGGCCACAGTGTGACATAGGGTTACCACCTGTCCCACTTTGCGAGGGACAGTCCCTCTTTGGGCAGTTGTGTCCTGACATGTAATTGTCAACATGGCAAATGTCCTGAGATTTTAGGACAAACATATTTCTTATATTTTATGTGATAGTTGCATTAAACAGTTAATTCTGTATCTAAAATACCTGACTGTTTTGAGAAATAGAATAAGCAACTAAAATGCTACAGGAATACGCTTTTCTGTAGGCAAAACAGTTATGTTCTGTCCTTTGTACTAGCCGTGGGTATATGTCGGCCTGTACAGTCTGATGTCTGTACCAAACATGTCCCACTTTGGCCATTTGTAAGGGTGGCAACCCTACTGTGACAGTTGCGGTGAACACAGCATATTTTACAGGCCGACACATACCCACGGTCAGTTCGGCAGATAGAACTTACAATTCTTGCCTATATCTAAGCTTATTCTTGTAGCATTGCGGTATCTTATTCTGTTTGTTATGACATTTATGTATTATATGTCCAGTGAAATATGTTTAATGCAACTATTGCATGACGTCTACGGAGGAATTATGTCCTATATTCTCTGGACATTTGCCAGTTTTACATGTTTGTGTCAGGACACATCTGCCCACAGAGGGACTGTCGCTAGCAAAGTGGGACAGGTGGTAATCTTGGTCAACGGTACGGATCTTACTGTTCCTTTCGGCCTACATGTGTCCGTGTTGTTATGGCTCGTTTATATGCTCCTTCTGTTTCGTTAATATGTGTATGCTATTTCCTGTCACATTTGGTATGTGAAATACGGACATACCTTTTGTATGTGACTATTACATGGCTTGTGGGATATGATTCAGACATACGGTCACTACCTATATCTACATTTCTCCTCATGTATTTTGTTATGGACACATCTGCACAGCTATGTTCCCTCCCTCAAATTATGGGTCGGCTGGTGACCCTCTCCGTTGGACTGGACGTACCTACTGGTGGCGCGCTAACATCTGATACGTTTCACTTCCACATGGTATAGCTATCAACACTACATTGGACTACAGGCACATGGTTTTCCTGTCATTTGTTCATGGGTAGGGACCTGTTATTTCCTACCGTGCATTTGTGTTTGAGTCTTCATTTTCTGTTCGTAGGGACTCTGCTTTGCATACGTTTCAGTCTCCACGGACACTGATAGGTACGATTACTATCGCTGGTGGAATATAATATTCAGCAGTTTAGATTGCTCCTTGAAAGCCGACATTGACACGCCTCCCTGCACAACTTCGATACGCCCCTTGCACTTGTGCACATTTCCTATGCACGTGGCTGTGGCGGCTGCGCACCTTCATTAATATGCGTATGGCGCGACTACTCCACATCTACGCTGCACGGCCAGCGCAAGCCTTATGCCAGACTTGTGCCGAGCTTCATGAATCTGGGGGAAAGTGTTAATAAAAACTGTTTACCAAGCTTAAGTGTCATAACCTTTTCCACAAATTTAAAAAGTTAAAATAATAAATAGATTTTTTGTTTATGCATATAGTACCAAGAATTGCAGAATCAAAACATATTGTTTAAGTGGGTCTACATTATATGTTAGAAGTTTAAAAACATCGAACATATAATAAGAAAAAACAAAAAAAAAAAACAAAGAGAACTTACCTGACAAGTGTAGGAAGGGGGCAAGCCCCCCTGCACCCCCACTCTTTAAATATACCAACTCTGAGACCACACTATAGTGCGGTAAAGGGAAGATTTTCCTTACTGCACTGTAGTGCGGTCTCAGAGTTGGTATATTTAAAGAGCAGGGGGTATGGGGGTGCAGCCCCCCATGTGGAGAGTGCAGGGGGGCTTGCCCCCTGCCTACAGGTGTTAGTTTTTTTTATTTTTATTATTATATGTTCGATGTTTGAAACTTCGAACATTTAAATTCGATTATTTAAAGTTCTAAATTTTCAAATTTTTAACATATATTATAGACGTATAATATAGACCCCTGGCAGGACACAATTGCCTTGTGAAGACTGTGGAAAGCAGGGAAGTCCACAGAATTGCTGGTTCCTGGCAACTAATAATGCTGGTCTTACCGACACCACTCTCACATAGGATACCATACTCCAATACATTTTCTGTCATCATATGCAAAACGGTACTATGAAGCCCATGATGACAAGCAGGACACAGCCTGTTTGTTCATGAACATAGCCTACAGCCGTTAGTTTTGGGTTTGGGTTTTTTTTTTTTTTTTACATATATTCGAAGTTTTATAACTTCAAACATTTAAAGTCGATATTTTAATGTTCGAAGTTATAAAACTTTGAACATATGATATAGACCCGTTTAAGTCTCCATTCATCCTATAATATCTGCCCTTTCCCTTAAAATGGGTTTAACAGATACATATTCATTCAGACCAGGGAGGAAGGTGGCTTTTAACCTAAGTTGCCATATCAACTCCTTTATTATCAATGTTAATTTCCAATCACCTCCTCTTGGGGTCTTTTTCACTACATCCAAGATACCAAACTTGAAGCCCCCAAATTTGACACACTCACATAGGTTCATAGGTGTGTATTAGGCTAATGGCACTGGAGCCTTTACAAGCCTAGCCCATAGGATTTCCCTGGCATTGTGCCACCTGACCTTAGTTCCCAGTGCTTCTGTTGAGTAGAGCCACTGGAGTGATCCCCAGGGTGAATTTTCTATTTCCCATCCACTCATCAATATTTCTCTTGAAGGGAGCCAGTGAGGTGCTCTGTTTGACATGTATGGGAAGTCTATTCTATAGCATGGGCAGTCTCTGGGTTATGAACCTGTCCCTCCAGCATGTTCTGTTGATTGTGGTAATGAGACTGAGGTCTCTGGAGCATGTGGTGTGGAGGGATTGGGATTTCTTTAGATGTAGCATTTCTAACAGAGCTGGGTCAGACATGGCTTTGGAAGTCAAGCAGAGATCGCCTCTAAGTAGGCGATATGAGACAGAGAATAGTTGGAGTTTTTTGTCTGTCCATTTAAACAAGTGTTTAAGGCCTAGGATCCTCTTTGTGAGGTACTTTTGTGGTCTCTCCAGTTATTGCAGGTGTCTAGTGAGGTACATGCCAAATGGGGCATTGTACTCAATGACTGGCCTAATGAGGGAAGAGTAGAGGGAGACAATGACTTCTTTCTTCTTCAATGGAAAACCCTTAGTAATGAGATGTCCCACATGGAAGGACTTTCTGACCACAGTGGCAATGTGGTGCTCAAAAGAGAGGTTGCTGTCAACCTGTGTTCCTAGATCTCTTATAACATCTTCTGTGTTCAGTGGACTACCATCGATATGGTAATTCAAGGGAACTGGGTTTTTCCCAAGGGGGATTATGACACATTTTTTGACATTGAGCTTAAGGCCATGGTTCTGACACCGGTCATTGGTCTCAGTGAGGTCTTTCTGTAGGATGTCAACATCACTTGTGGAGTTAATAATAGCTCTCAACTTGCAATTGTTCAGAACTTTGTCAGCCAGAGTCCCTTCTTGTTGGCCTAGAATTCAGAGAAGTAGATACCAAACAGAAGAGGGCCCAGGACTGAACCTTGTGGGACTCCACTCGTGACTGGTCAGCAGTCTGACTTGGAGTCAGCTGCTTTCACACTGTGGGTTCTATCTGTGAGCCAATTTGCAACCCACCTGGTGATATAGGGGCTGATGCCTAGCTTAGTGAGTTTTTCTATGATTCCTGAGTGGGGAATGGTATCAAAGGTCTTGGCCAGATCAAGGTAGGCTGCATGAACCAACTTGCCTTCATCCACAGCTTTGGTGACTGACTCAAAGAAGTCGACCAAGTTGAGCAGGCATGATCTACACTTCACTCAACCAAACTGTGTGGGATCCAGAGTTTGAAGATTCCTTATATCCTTGTTTATTAGGTCCATGATGATGCATTCCATAGCTTTGCATATCAGACTCATCAGGCTAATGGGGCAATAGTTCCCAGGGTCTGTAGTCGCTCCTCCTTTGTGGAGAGGGATGACTGTAGCAGTGCGCCATTTGGTAGGGACAAAGCCTGAGTTGAGGCTGTGATTGAACAGGGCACACAGGTGAGGTGCCAGTTCACTCTGTAGTTCATGTAGAACACAGCCAGGGATATTGTCAGGTCCCATAGAAGCTGTATTCTTGGCCTTGGATAGTGCCTTGTAGTTGTCTTTACTATCTGTTGCAATTCATTTTTCATAGCTAGCTTTAGAGGATTTGATGAGGGATCTCAACGTTTTGTTGAGGCTGGGACTTTACCTTATTCTGCATCAGTTTGTTTATGGCAGGGGACCACAAGATTGGCTTCCTTTTTTGGAGGAGAGCGTCTTGGTTTTATTGGGTATGGTGAGATCCATACATTTGTGTATGTGTTTGTACAGTGCATTGGTGTATGATTCAGTGGTCATGCAACTATTCTTCATTTGCATGGGTGCCGTGATGTTAGCCACCTCTGTTTTTTTAGGAACCCAAACTTAGCTTTGGAGAAGTTTTCATGGTGCTTATCTTTGTGGGGGTGGGGGGTGGGAGGGATCCACAACATGGATTTAGACCTGGCCATAGCACTACCACTACCCTTCTTTCCTTCCTAGAAATTGTTAACAAAGCCCATGACTCTGGCTGCACTGTATCTACCCTACTACTTGACCTCTGTAAGACCTTTGATACCATATCTCACAACCGTCTCCTGGCTAAACTCTCTAATCTAAACCTATCCCTTTCCACCCTCAACTGGTTCAATAGTTACCTCTCAAATAGACAGGAAGCAGTCAAATGGAAGAAAGCCACCTCCTCCTTCCTTAACACCCCACTGGTGTCCACCAGGGTTCCATACTGGGTCCCGTCCTTTTTAATATATTCATAAATTATTTCCATTGCTCAATCCCTAATGCAAAACTTATCCAATATGCAGACAATTCAACTATAATCTGTTCTGCCACCTCCATCCCCACTCTCATAAAGCTAACACTAGAGGCTTTCTCTACCACTGAACAATGGATGCTAGATAATCACCTGGCACTCAATGTCTCAAAAACCAAACTAATATTATTTACACCTTCTAAAACAACTATTATTGAAAAAAAAATTCATTCTCCATCAAAAGCCAGAACAACATATCTCTTGATTTAGTATCTGAGACAAACTCCTAGGTGTCCACATTGATGACCACCTCAAATTCAACTCCCACCTACATATAAATATAAAAAAACCCACCAGAAACTTGGTATGCGTTCCCGCCACAATTGCTACCTCACTCCTACTAAGTTCATTCTCTCTACCACATTTCTCATACCTTCTCTTCTTTATGGTGCTGCACTCCTAACAAACCTACAATCCTCTCTTAATACAAAACTTTCCTCTTGCTATTATAAAATTACCAAGTTTGCCACTAGCCACAAGTCTTCTACCCATAACTGTGTAGCCCTTCATAAATTAAATTGGTTAGAGCTCCCCAGTTATCTCAACTATATTCAACTTATTCATGCACACAAACTGATTTTCAGCCCCTCCCTCTGCCCTTCCCTATCCTCCACCTTTAAAATGCACCTCCCTGATAGACTCTTATGATCTAATAATCAAAACTTAATTCAGCTGTTTAAACCTACCCATCCCACAGTCAAAAATCTCCTATCCTTCACCCTTGCACATCAATGGAATTCCCTACCACCATCCATCCGTACCACCAGAAACCTCTCTTCCTTTAAATACTCACTTCACTCACACCTTATATCTCAGTGGGAATGCTCCTGCTCCCACCCCACATAACCTCTTCTCCTCTCTTCACCTCTGACTTCTCCTATTTCATATATGATTTAGCAGGAACCAATCCATGTGTATCTAACTACTCTAGATTTACAATGCTGACTTTTTAACTCAGAATTAGTTTCTTTAAATGCAATGTTTTTATTCTGTATTTAATGCTACCAAAACTTTGAGTGTCATTTTGTTTCATAAATTGTATGTTTAAATTCAATGCTTTTACTAGTACTTTTGTACTTTCTGTAACAAAAGCTTTTATTTTAATTTTGTTTGTAATTTTTGTTTGTTTTTGGAGCTTTTCTCCCCATTGAAAATGGGTTCTTCTTGGCCCAATGGACTATCCTGGTAAACCGTCTGCAAATAAATAAATAAATAAATAAATGTGGATTTCCAAAGTGATTAGTTTGTAGTCAGATCAAACCAGGGAGGAGTTGACTATTGGTGTAGAGCAATGGTCGCCTATGTTAGCAATGACCAGGTCAAGTATATTGCTACCTCTAGTGGAGGTAAGAATGAGCTGGTCCAGGGTATTGGAATTAATGAATTCCAGGAAATGTTGGGCAAGTGTATTGGTACATGAGTAGTTTTCCCAGTTAATGGAGGGGTAGTTTAAGTTGCCCAGTATGAGAGTGTTAAGTTGGACCCTAATAATTCTCCAGGGTGCTTAGAAATGTGGAGTGTGAGTCTTGGGACATGGTTGGGGACCTATAGCAGGCTGTGACCTGAATCACTATCTTACCCAATATTATCTGCACCTGAAGTATTTCAAATGTGCTATGTTGGGCTACCAGTCTAGAGGTGTGCAGATCCTTTATGAATATGGAAACACCACCGCCTTTGGAGCTTTGGTCCAAGTTCTGGGGCCAAAAGGTGTGAATGAGTTATAGCCTGGTAGTGCAGGGGTGCTTTCTGCTGCCTTTAACCAGGTCTCTGTTACAGCACAAATGTCGATGTTCTCCATTAAGGAGTGCTTCGAGCAAGTGCATTTTGAGATTTAGACTTCTACCGATGAACAGCATGACCCTCATATTGCATTTGTTTGTAGCTGCTATGGTGGTAATTTGGTATTTGGAACACCACCTAAAAAAGGCACTACAGGGGTGGCAAGAGCCTTGGCCAGTATCCAGAAGCCCAGGGGTGACAGATGTAGGTACCTCTGACAAAGCACCGAGGTCTGTCAATCATGTCATCCTAGGCAGACAGATACTGGGTCCCCTTAGAATGACACCAGAAACTTAGCCAATTATTGAAATCAATAATTTTCTGCTTTTACTCTAGTATCATTCTGGGTGATGGTAGGATGCTGCTCAGGGCTAGGGCCATGGCTTCCTGGACTACATAATCTGAGAGCTCCTCCATGTCTCTTTTCATGTAATCCAGGGAGGTACGTCTCAGGTCATTCACACAGGCACTAGTTTCTTTTCTTGTTCTTATGTCATAAAGGTGCTCATGAATTCTATTTTTGAGCACCCTCTCAGTTTTGCCTATGTAAAAACTTGGGCAGCCCCCACATTTTGCTAAATATACCAGTTTGGAGGTTGCACAATTACCTTTTTTGAAATAGATTTTTACTCTGCAGTCCATTCTCTATGGTTAGATTTTGTGTACCAATGATGTAGGAACAAAAGTTGCATGCTCCACAAGGTGTTGTCCCCCTTCTCACTTCCCCATTTTTGAGTTGGTCACCCTCAAGGAGTTCCTTAACATTCTTCCCTATCCTGTAGGTGAAGCTTGACTTGTCACCCACAATTTCATTTAGGTCTTTACTGATTTAAAAAAATGCACCAATTAGCTTGTAGTATATCACTCAAAGGTTTGATAAAATGGTTAAACTCTGCAATGAATGCTTTATCAAACTCTTTTTCTGAATCCTGAATATTTTTTGTATCAAGCCCCACCCCAAAAAAGAGGATGTATTTAGTACCCCCATCCTTTGAGAACATCCTCCAAAATTTTGGTGACCAGTTCACTAGGGTAGCCCCTGTTGGTGAATATTTCTTTAAGCATATTTAATTCTGTCCCCATTTCATTCCGGTCAGATGTCATCCTAACTATCCTAATACCTTGACCCTTCACTAGGTTTCTTTTTTGAAACTGGGGTGACAACTATCATAGTGCAAATAGCTGTTGCACCGAGTATCCTTCCAATGGATGTTAGATTTAAATCCTCCAATGATGTGTGACATAGTTACATCCAGGTAGTTAATTCTGTCCTTGTTCCACTCATGTAAATTTAAAATATGTGGTGCAACCATTAAGGTACTCTAGGAATTTAGGTATTCCTTCGGGGTCACCATCCCACAAAATAAAGATGTCATAGAAATACCTCACATATAAGTGCAGGAATTTTGAGAAGGTACTATTAAAGACATATTGCCTTTCCCATCCCAACATGACAAGATTTGCATAAGTGGGGGCACATGCTGCTCCAATCACTACTCCAGTGACTTGCTGAAAATATTCACCCTGGAAGTGAATATAGTTGTTCTCCAGAATAAGTTCCATTAATTCAACTAATACATTAACCAGTTCATCAGACAATATGGGTTGAAAAACAAGGGATTCATGGAAAAATTTTAGTCCCTCATTCTTGGGGATAACTGAGAACAAATCTTTTATGTTGATGGTAAAAAAAAAATCAGACCTTCTTTCCAAATGGAAGATTTTAATCTACTCAAGAAATTCCATGAATCTCATATCAGGTGTGGGGTATTAGCAACTATTTTCTTCACATTATGATCTGTGTATACTGCTAGTGGGTGGATTTAGAACCACTAGCTGAAACTATAGGCCTAAATGGTGGATTTTCAAATGATTTGTGAATTTGTGGTATTCCAAAGAAGTTAGATATAATAGGGTTAACCTGTGCCAAAAAATTGTAAGTAGCCACACTAATCCTACTAAGTACGAGTCAATTCTCTGGTAAGCAATAGATATCTCATTCCTTGAAACTGGGGTGCAAGTCTCATTACTAGTCAAAAGGTTGGTCATGGGATTGTTGTAAGCCTCACTCTCATAACCCCCCCCCCCCTCACTTATCAGGCTTCATAACTCTTGCTCCACTGTCTTTCCATAAAATTTGAAGTGTTTTATTTCCTATTTAGTAATACTGTAAGAGGGGCTAGGGTCCTTTGAAACCTGTTTGTAAATGTCCTCAGTTACACATTTTTCAAATGCCTGCAAAATTGGGTCGGGGGTGGGTTGAAAGTGAAGTTTCTTTTAAACTCACTAACCCTGTTTCTTAAATTATTCCTAACCTCATTTTCCTTAAATAATATGCTCAGATTAACTTTCCTTAAAAATAGTTTAAGGTCAAGAAGAGTTTGTGCTACGTCAGCCTTAAAACTGGGCACAAATTTTAGCCCTTTCAAAAACAAAGTAAAATGTTATTTCACTAACTCTCTGTCAGTGCAATTATAAATATTAAAATCCCTAAATTGCCCAGCTATACTGTTCCTGCCATATTTTATGCATTCCAGACACTTCTCTGGCCACAAAGTAAAAAAAAAAATCATACACACACTCAGATTTAAATAACAACAAGATTGTTACAGACAAAATGCTTTATTTAACAACAACAAAAAGTCCCTAGAGTCTCAGCTGTAGACAGCTTTTGCAGAGGAATAGTTCATTTTGTTTACATGTACTGTAAAATAAAGATTTAACACTCCTTTGGATGAACAATTTTTGACATGTTAAAAAATTCAGTGAATAACAATAGTTTATAGGCAGGAATATTATTTAGCTTAAAAATACGGAGTGTATACTGAAACATATATTAAAATGTGTTAAGATATAATGCTATAAGGATTTTAAGATATCAAGAAACGTGTTTTATATTATATTATGACACTATGAGACTTCTTCTTCTTTCGGCTTTATCCCGGTTAGGGGTCGCCACAGCGGATCACCTGTCCGCACATTGAATGGCAGTGGAGTTTTACGGTGTCGAGTTGCCAGCCCGGCGCCCAACCTTCCACAGAAGGCACACTCACACGCACACCTAGGGCCAATTTAGAGTGTCCAATCCACCTGCAGCATGTCTTTGGGATGTGGGAGGAAACCGGAGCACCCGGAGGAAACCCACGCGACCACAGGGAGGACATGCAGACTCCACACAGAAGGCACCCCAGCCGAGGATCAAACCGGAGAACCTCTTGCTGTGAGGCGGCAATGCTAACCACTGCACCACCGTGGCCGCCCTATGACACTATGAGACTAAACAAGAAATTAATTGGAAAACTGTAATTGATTAATAAAATATTGTTATATAGATTTTATTGGTCTGTTTGACATTGCTATAGTATTTGCATAGCTATTCCCCTTTGACAGTTGTAAAGAGCATAGATGCTAGGGAATTTGCTCTTTTTGTGCAGCAACCTTGTTATTTATATATAATTAATGAGTTGCTATCTATATAGCTTGATTGATAGAGATATTTGGTATAACAAATCAATCAGCATGTTTTGAGCAGTTAGAGGAAAACTAGAGTACTCAGATATACCCCAAAAAGATTCAGGAAGAATATACATAGTTCCACACACATCCACACATGAATGCTGGACCCTGGAGCTGTGCATTACTGATCTTACCACTAAGCCATAATGATGTTGCTTATATAAACATGACTGAAAAATTGCAAAGTTGTTCACTTTACTTAACGGAATCCATGGAAGTCATGGATATTCTGAAAGACAGAGCAAATGAAGTCAGAGGAGTAAAAGGATTTAGGGATTTACAGCGGAAGGCATAGATGTTCTGAAGGATGACACAAGGGAAGATACAGGAGTAAAAAGATTCATAGGTTCATAGGTTCATAGGTTTATACTAGGCTATCTGCCCTAAGGCATTTATAAGCCTAGCCCAAAGTTTTGTGGCTTACGCCACCCCTTATATGAAAAAATACTGTACCCATTAGTTTGTTGTGCCTCTGTCCAGCAGTGACACAGAGATGATTCCCGGGGTAAACCTACGATCTGCCATCCACAGGTCAAGATTTCTCTTGAACAGAGCCAGTGAGGTGCTCTGCCTCACATGGACCGGGATTTTATTCCACAGCATAGGGAGTCTCTGAGTGATAAATCTATCCCTCCAGCACATCCTATTTATATCCGTGCTAAGGTTTAAGTCGCTTGCTCTAGTGGTTTTGTTGGATTTGGATTTTTTGAGGTGGAGCATGCCCATTAATTCCGGGTTGGACATGGCCTTGTATGTCAGGCACATGTCACCTCTGAGCAGACGGTATGCGACTGAATAGAGCTGGAGTTTCTTCAATCTGGCAGCATATGACAGATTTTGGAGTCCCTTTATCCTTTTGGTGAGGAACTTTTGGGGTCTCTCCAATTGTTGCAGATGTCGGGTGAGATACATCCCGAATGGGGCATTGTACTCAATCATTGGTCTGATAAGTGAAGAGTACAGGGGAACAATGACCTCACTAGATCTGGATGTGAATCCCTTCATGATCAGGTGGGCAATGTAGAAGGTCTTTCTAACCACTTTAGCAACGTGAGTGTCAAAAGAAAGGCCACTGTCAACCTGGGTCCCCAGGTCCCTGATAACCTCTTCTGTGCTTAGTGGATTGCCACCTATATGGTAGCTTGGGGTTACCTTGTTTTTCCCGAAGGGTATGACTATACATTTTTTGGCGTTTAACTTCAGGCCATGGCTCTGGCACCAGCTATCTGTTTCCGTGAGTCCCTTCTGAAGGATATCCATGTCCGATGCACTTTCCACTGTGGCACCCAGTTTGCAGTCGTCTGCAAACTTTGTCAGCCAAAGTCCTCCCATGTTGGCCTGTACTTCTGAGAAGTAGATGCCAAACAATAGGGGGCCAAGGACCGAGCCCTGTGGGACACCACTTGTGACCGGCTTGGAGTCTGACATAGCGCCAGCAACTCTAACCCTGTGGGTTCTGTCCTTAAGCCAGTTTGCAACCCATCTTGTGACATATGGGTTTACATTTAAGCTGGTAAGTTTTTCTACAATACCCGAGTGGGGTATTGTGTTGAAAGCCTTTGCAAGGTCAAGGTAGGCTGTATGGACTGCCTTTCCCATCATTGGCCTTGGTGACTGTTTCGAAGAAGTCAACCAAGTTCAAAAGGCATGATCTGCCCTTGACGAAGCCAAACTGGGTCGGGTCCAATGTCTGCAAGTCCCCTATATCTTTGTTTATGAGCTCCATTATGATCCTCTCCATAGCTTTGCAGACTAGACTTGTTAAGCTTATGGGGTGGTAATTACCAGGGTCCGTAGAGGCACCGCCTTTGTGGAGTGGGACCACAGTTGCCGTACGCCACTCCTTGGGCACGTATCCTGTGGTAAGGCTGAGATTAAACAGCTGCCTTATGTGTGGGTTTAATTCCTCATTTAGCTCATGTAGCACACAGCCGGGACACCATGCGCTCCCATTGATGCTGTGTTTTTAGCTGTAGAGAGAGCAGCTTTCACCTGCGCATTTGAGATGTCTGGGAGGCTACACTCCGCTGGGATAGTTATCTCTCCTTTACGGGGGGAGAGCCGGGTGAAGTTTGCACTGAACCTGTCTGCCAGTATGTTGGCAATGTCTGTGGGTTCAGTGATTTTTGTATCATTTTGGACTAATTCTGAGCATATCTGGGAGTTTCCACCCAGGTTCCTAACATAGCTGAAAAAGGCCTTATGATTGTCCTTTGAATCCATGGCAATTTTTCTCTCAAAATTGGCCTTAGTTGATTTTATGAGTGCTCGTATTTTTTACTAATAATGATCAGGGGTGACTTCCCTTTTATGGATTTTGTTCTATCATGTAATAGCTTTCTCCTCTTATTGCAAAGTTTGTTAATGGCTGGGGTCCACCAGACTGGACATTTGCCCTTTGTGGAAAGAGTCTTGGTTTTATTTGGGATTGCCTGATCCATGCAGTCCTGGAGGTGTTCATAGAAGGCATTTGTAAGGGCTTCCGCAGCTTGGGTTGTGGTTTCCACTGGCTCAGGGGCCTTGAAGGATACCACACCAGTCTTGAGTAGTGTGAAGTTTGCTTTAGAGAAGTTCTTCACTGTGGTCTTTTTTGTTTGGGGTGGGGGCGGGATGTGGATTTCCAGTGAGATTAGTTTATGATCAGATCTCACCAATGAGGGATATACTTCCGGTGTGGAGCATTTTGTCCCCATGTTTGTGATAATGAGATCTAGTATATTTTAGGTTTAGAGACTTAATTCCTGCTAGGCTGTGTCAAACTGATCATTATCAAATGGCAGTTGGAAAGGTCAACAACAAATAGGTATATTTAAGCAGCAAAGTGGGCTATAGAGATTATGTGCACACAGCCATACCTCTCAACCTGTAAGATAAAAAAAAAACTGTTCAAAAACTTATGAGGAACAGACCAAAAATATAAAGCAAAATCTGGACATTCTGTGAAAATATGGACAGTTGAGAGGTATAGCATACTGTCTTATTGTTTTGAGTACAGGAAAATCTACTTAAGGTATACTGTATCTAGTTCCAGAGGACATGGCATGGACAATCAGTTTAGACTCACTGAGACTATATAACAGATTGTTGGTAAAATAATGTGGAGAAAGAACTGACTTGATTTTAGGGAATTTTCAAAAGTAAACGTACATACACACATTGGAAGAGAGAAGAGAAAAGAGAATGTGATATGAAACTTTTCAGCTAAGATGTGTAAAACAAATGGAGTTGAAAAGGAAGAAAGACAGGTGCAACTTCTTTGTTTCTCAAAAGACTTTAACAGAAATATTACTTATTATTGTTTCTTTAACAATGCAGTGTCAACCTGTAGCACATAACTGGAAGAAGTGTTAAATATGTCAAGCAGAGCTCCTCACTGGCCCTCTTCAAGAGAAATATTGATGATTGGATGGGAAATAGAAAATTCATCATGGGGATTATGCCAGTGGCTGTACTTGATAGAGGCACTGGGAACTAACGTCAGGTGGCACGATGCCAGGGCACATCTATGGGCTAGGCTTGTAAAGGCTCCAGGGCCATTAGTCTAGTACACACCTATGAACCTATAAAGGTCACTAGAGGGCCATTAGGAAAAAGGCACAAAATGAAAAACTGAGTGAGTAAGCATTAGGTTAGGGCTAGCAGCATATGATTCAGCTACAGCACACAACCACACTTTGTGGGCCATAGTACTTACTTCATCAATACTTTTCTGTATTTATAAAACATGGCTTTATATTTCACTGTAAATATTCAACAAATCAATTCTATGTTCACGTTAACATACTATGTAGCTTATTTTTCTAATATAAAGACTGCATTACTTGTAATAAATACAATTCCATTCTTGCATTCATTGCCATGTCCAATGAGAAAAATGTTTAGCTCAGAATTTTCAGTTATAAAAAAAATGAAAATAAAACATTTTACACAAACCAGACAGCAATGACTAAAATTTTGTGTTGCTGGACGTCATGTTCCATAAAGTTCTGTTGGGAAATGAACACACACTGGTTATAAAGAAACTTGCCCAGGGCTGCAGCAATGTATTTGCTTGAAATGAATTCAGCTTCATAACCATTGCTGCAGGAGACCAGAGAGAAATATGTCCCCTCTAAACCTGAGAAAACTGAAACACAAGTAAAAAAATTCTGAACTAGATTGTCACTTTGGTTGGTACACAAATAAACGAGTCTTTGTGTGCTCTGTTTAAGCAGCTTTATTCTATGCAAACATTACTGTAGAGCTTATCTGACTGTGACTAAGTAACTTATATACAAACTAACTGCTGTAATCATTCATGCTTACACACTGGCTGCTTCTTCAAAATGGCACTAGGGATTGCACGTGTCTGGAATTTATACATGCACGCGCAGCCTCGCATGCTTCTTAAAGACAAAGGATACACACACTACACTCTGATCTACATCCTCCCTCTTTGAAAAATAGATCATGCAATTTGTCATGAGATATTTAGCATACAGAAATCATAGATAATTTAGAGACATGCATTATAAAATACTAAGTACATATGTATATACACTCAAGTCCATGTTGCTGTGTATTTCACATTAGGCTAAGAAACTCATCCATATCACATGACATAAAATTAGGAATCAGTTTTAGCAACTGGAACAATCTCTGTAAAATGGTTGACCTGTGCAATGTTCGAATTACTCTCTGGAACAATCAGACTTTTGGACACATACTGGTCTGGACACGATGTCTGACTCAGGCTTTGATTTGGATTCTGCATCACAGTTGTGATTGCAATGGTGATGATTCTGGTGCAGGAGGAAGATGTCTGTGATTTCTCTTTTACTCTAAACCCTCAGAACTTACCCAATGTGATCTCGACTCAACACAGATGCCTGCTATCTGTCCTGTTCGATAAAAACCTTTCGTTGTCTGGATTCTTACGGTCTCTCCTTCCTTCAATGAACAAAATAATCTGCTTGATCTGTCATAACTAGATTTCTGGATATTACGCTTCTTCAACAATTGAGCCTTGATGGTTTTAATATTGTTAGAGTTAGGCTTCAACAAACTTGATGAAATAGGTAGCATAGTTCTAGTTCTCTGGAAAGTCGTCTTTGAGCAGGTGAGCAAAGATTATTGTCATGAGGTATGTTTCTGAGATTAAGTAAATTCAAGAATACATCAGCATTGTCATGCTTTGACTTTTCAAGTAATTGCTTTACACACTATACTCCACATTCACATAGACCATTGGACTGAGGATGTTCAGGACTACTAGTGACATGTACAAAGTCCCATTCTCTCACACATTTCTTAATACAACCTTTCTAGTAAATTGAGTATAATTGTCAGAATAAAGTTTGTTAGGACTACCATGAACTGAAAATGATGTTTAAGCTTGGTGATAACAGCTGTCAAAGTTAAGTTTGGTAACAGATCAATCTCAAACCAGTTTGAGTAAGAGCCTACCAAAACCAAATAGTGTTGATTACTCCATTCAAAGATAACAGTTGCACCAGTAGACCAAGGTAGTAGTTCCTTTTGCAAATGTGCTCTGGTACTATTACATATCAAACAAGAAGAAAGAACACTATGAATGCCTTTTGATAATGAAGGCCAAAATACTAGTTCTCTTGCTCTTCTCTTCGTGGATAATAAACTTGGGTGGCCACAATGTAAAATCTGAATTTACTCATGCTGTAATGAAGCAGGAACAACAATTTTAGGACCTTTGAAAATAATACCATCTTCCATCAACAATTCATCATTGTAGGGAAAATATGATTGCACCTCAGGTGATACACTAGATTGTTTTGACAGCCATCCAACACTGATGTAGTGATTGAGCTTTTGTGAAATTTGATCAGTCATAGTGTGATGTCTGAACTCATCAAGTCTAGTGGTGGAAAAATTATGCACTGACATTACATCAAAGTCAAAATTTTCAGCATCAAGTTGTTCTGTTGTAATTCTAGGCAATCTGGATAAAGTATCAGCCAGATAAAGCAGTTTACCATTAGTGTAGATCATTTTAAAATTGTACTTTTGCAATTTGAGCATCATTCTTTGTAATCTTGCCAGAGCAGAATGCATAGGTTTCTTCAGAATAGTAACTAGAGGCTGATGATCAGTTTCAATTTGAATAGTTCAACCATAAATATAATCGTGAAACTTGGAACATGCAAAAACTATTGCTAGAAGCTCTTTCTCAATTTGAGCATAATGCATCTCAGTTTGAGCAAGTATCCTAGATGCATAGACTACTGGTCTGCCCTCTTGTAGAATAACTGCACCAAGACCAAAATTAGAAGCATCATAGGATAGGACGACTGGTTTATTCACATCATAGTACCTTAACGTAGTGGGGGGGGGGCAATTTTCTGCTTAAGGTCATCAAATGCCTTCTGATGATGTTGTAACCATGATAATACAACATTTTTTCATGTTAGCTCTCTTAACGGTGCTGTCAACTCACCGAAATCTGGTATAAATTGGCCCAAATAGTTGACCGTGCCCAGAAAACGCTGTAAACTCTGCACATTATCTGGTGCTGACATTTCTAAATAGCTGTTTGTTTGGCTGGGTTTTAAGCCTGTACTTGTAAACAAATGTCCTACGTAGGTTACTTCTGGAAGTCTGAATTTGCACTTCAGAGGACTGAGCTTCAGATTTACTTCACGTGTTCTGTCTAGTACTTTCTTGAGGTTTCTGTCATGCTCTGCTTCACCATTGCCTTCAACTAGGAGATCATCTACTATTATAGCACAAGGATAACCTGAGAAAATTTGTTCCACTACATGCTGAAGACTTTACTTGCAGAATTTATTACAAATGGCATCCTTAGAAATCTGTATCTGCCAAATGAGGTACTAAAATTAGTTAGAAATGAATATTTTTGATCAAGCATCACTTGTCAAAATGAACTCTTTGCATCCAAAACAGAAAACACAGTGGTATTTGGTATTAGACCTGCAACTTCCTCAACTGTGTGCATTGGATGATATGGCTTCTTTAATGCTTTGTTCAAATCTCTAGGGTCAATGCACATCCTGATTTCATCTGAGCCTTTCTTGTGAGTGGCTACCATGGATGGCACCCATTCAGTTGGTTCTGTGACTTGACAAATCACACCTTGCTGCACCATCTTGTCCAACTGAGCTTTGACTTTATCTTGAATAGCTATTGGAACTCTTCTTGCTGGTCTGACCACTGGAGTGACCTCAAGATCTAATTTCATAGAACACACAACTGGAAGCTTGCCCAACTTGTCATCAAAAAGATCAGCATACTCTGAGAAAATGGTTTCTGAAAAACTTGAACTTGGGACTGCACTCACATGATGAACTTCTTTAGGAAAAGAAATCAGATTCATTCTCAAACTTTCTTTGATTCCTAGTAAAGATGGCAGTGGTTGTCGGACTACATGGAATAATAAGTTGTAACAATTCTCAGCCAAATAGCATGGAAGTATGGTCTGCACTGTTGTGACAGGACAGGTAGCTGACATCCTTCTAAGTTGGGAACTGCTGACTGAAGGCTCAGTGTCTGTTATTCTAAAAGTGTATTAGTTCTGGTTTAAGCACTTGGGCTTCAGGCCAGTTATTTTACATTAAGAAGGTTCGTGGTCTGCACTCTTCTGGGAGGAGAGGCTGGACTCTGCCCTTCTGAGCTGGGAATTTCTAGTTAAAGGCTTATAGTGCCTGCATATTTGAACTGTTTCTTACTGAAATTGGTGCACCTTGTTTGCTGTAACATAGACTAGATTCAGGCCTGCTGAATCTAGCTTTGTTTGTATAACTTGAGCACTAATCCAGGCCTTCTTTTTTGGAGAAGGTTCCCCTGCACCCCAGTGGCAGGAGTGTGCAGTTAGAACTTGTCTGATTGAAGACTACAGGAACAGGGCTCAGTTTTGAGATTTTTTTACTGGTTAATTGGGTAATTTGTTTAAAAGTCTTTTCTGATTGCTTGTAGTCATCTAAAGCTGTTTTAAGTGTATTTTTTACTGTTTGTAGTTGTTTAAAGCTGTTTTAAGTGTATTTTGTTACTGTTTTTGCCTTATCTTTAAAAAAAATGTTTTTCCTTGTTTCCCACCTTCTAAGCTAGTATAGTCGAGTTTTCAGGCTAGTGCTGAATTCAGGGCTGTGTTACAATTTGCTGAGATGCCCATACCTTACTTGGATAGAGGGAGGTTTCTCTGCTCACCTGTGAGAGAGGGAGCTTTGAGCAGCCATCTGTCCCTGGAGGAGTGGTTCCAGCCCAGAAGTTAGTAGTTTATAGGCCATTTTGGCCTAATTTCTATCTCTTTCATTTCCCTGCTGTAAAAAACATGTTTGCATGGTTTTGCACATCCGGGCAGCACCGGTTAGCTAGGGCTAAATTTATCCCAGCTCCACCAAGTCTCCTCTTCAGTTTTTCCCTTGAAAGTAGTCTAACTCTCAACCTAAGCACTTAAAAAGTATCCTACAGTCCAGCACTTGCTCAGACCTAATAGCAAGCACTAATATACCCCAACATTTGATTGCCCAGCAGGGCAAGGTTCATTATTCACCCCACACCAACCAAGTGACTAAGCAGCTCACCCTACTATTCAGGCATGACCAAAGGGCAATTTCAGGTATACTTTCCAGTCCAGCTGAAGAACCTGGGTATCTTGAGGCAATGTTACAACTGCCTCATGTACACAGACAACCCTCTCCTCCTACCACAAAACATTAACATATGTGAGCGATGCAATTATATAGTGAAATTGGAGGCCAAGCTCTCTCCACCCAAGACTGGAACAGGCAGTCATGAGGAGAAGGTTAACACTTGCACCACACCTCCAGCCTCACATAGACATACTAAATCAGCACTGACAAAAAATGCACATAAATACACAAAATCATACTTGAAGGCTCTAAATAAAAACCTGCAAAAGCATCACAGACCTCCAAAGCAGACACCCAAAAAACCTGCACTTCCCTTCACAAACCAGACAACACATAAAACACAAAATCAGTGTGCCGCACAATCACAGCCCTTAAGGCGAAATAACATACCTAATACACTAGTAATAGGCGACTCTGTTAATTAATCAATGGGGCAGCGAAAGCTGACACACTCTGGCTAGGCTTATAAATGCCCTCGGGCAGATAGCCTAGTACCTACCTATGAACCTATGAACCTTTGGTTTGAATTTCTTCACTGCAACAAGTCTCGCATTGCTAGTTAAATTGAGTTGTTCATTAGTTCTCACTTTTGCAAATGAATCTAGTGATATAACATTGCACTTTGATCCAGTATCTACTTTGAGTTCTGTGGATTTTCCATTGATCCGAATTGTGCAAAATACTTCACTCCTTGTCAATAAGTTTACTGTGTAAACTCTTTCTCCCAGTACTGATACACCATCCATGTAGAAAGCTGATTGTTTTGGCTCTACTTGATCAACTTGTTCTCTTGTCTGACCTTTCTTTACAACTGTGTGAGGCTTACTTGATTTGCAAAACTTTTGAAGTGGTTCCATTTCTTACACTTATGGCACTGCTGACCATATGCTGAACATTTCTCTCTTTTAGACTCATGGTTTGCACCACAATTGTGACAGTTAGCTAGACTTGGGTTTTGTTGACTTATGCTTGTATAGCACTGAGATAGCGGTAGAGCTTGCACTTCTACTAGAACTTTCTGGAAAACTTGGCACCTTCTTTGGAATTCCTGTGGTTGCCCTTTTGCTTAGGCCTGTTTCTGCTTGCCACGTGTTGCATATTGTCTACGTTTGCTCTGGAGCATACTGAAACCATGCTTTTGCCACTTGTAAGCATGTCCATCTGCCTTTCTGTCACCTCATGGATCTGACAAATGTCTATTGCTTTGCTTAATGACAAATCACTGTCATGAACAAAATCTTCCTCACTGCAGCACTATTAATACCACATACAGGTCTATTCTTTATCAGCTCATCTTTCAATCACCAAACTGACATGTTTTGGCTTTGTTCTTCAAGTCAGTTATATAAGCTGCAAATGTTTCCCCTGGCTTCTGATTTCTTGTGTAAAACAAATGCCTCTCTAATGTAATGTTTGTCTGGGGTTGCACATTTCTCTGAACTTATGCTTTAAACACTCTGGGTCTTCTCTGGACTCACAGCAATATGGTGGTCTGCACCCTCATCTTCATATACTGCTGGTGCATGTACAAAAGATTGCTCTCTTTCTATAGCCTCAGATCCTGCTAGATTTAGCAAAATAAATGCCCTTGTGCATGCATTTTTACCTGAATAAGCTGCTTGTATAAAAATATTGTACTCCTGTTCAAATATTCTCCAGTTCTCTGCAATATTCTGGTCAAACACAAGTGGTTGTGGTTTTCAAAATCTGTCTGTCATATTAACACATACCAGTGAAGGGTCTTGCAAATATGCACAACTACACACACACACACACACACACACACACACACACACACACACACACACACACACACACACACACACACACACACACACACACACACACACACACAGATATATATGCATAAGTAATTGGCATGAACACTCAATTTGGCAAATGCTCTTCTGGTTTATATCTGCACTTTCTTTCTTTGTGCTTATCAGTATGTGAATGAATAACCACGCAGTGCTTTCAATTAACTGGAACTTGCAAAATACGCTTCTCAGGCTTCTTAGTGCTTTATTGCACTTTACAAAATGCATTTTCAAAATTCTTAATGCTTCACTGTGAGCTTTTGAAGTTTCTCAATGCTTTATTGCACTTTGCAAAATAGCTATTTTGCTTTCTCTATGCTTTACAAAACTCACTGGAATAGCTTTTCAACTTATTTACTGCTTTAAGGAGCTAAACAGAATACTTTATCAGACTTTGTATTGCTTTCATGAAATTTTCGATAAGTAAAGGCAGAAATGCTAAAATCATTGGCTTTCAGAATTGGTAAAGGCTAAAATGCTAAAGTAATTGCTTGGAAATGTATTGATAAAGCCAGTAATGGAACAGTCATGCATTATCACTTATTAAAGTCACAGCTTTAAGAAACATTCAAGAACTTTGCAATGCAGCTGAGCAATTTACAAGCACTGTAATACTCTCGTAATCATTTGTAGGAAACACCTTTGTTTAATACAAGAAACTTGTTAAGCAATTGCAAAATGTGAATAATCAGACTTTGGTTGCCCAAATTTAATGTCTTGTGAGGTATGGGCTCTTTGTAAATGACTAGATGCAATACACTGAAATGTTCCCAAAAATGGCGGCACTTTGCCAAGCAACTCTTTACAGTACGAACAGCCACACGCAGCACAAGATCTTTTCTTCAAACAACCATGCTTCAACTGAATTACATGAGGCAGTTGCACTTCACACAGTGAACTCTTTGAAATACATGCATAGTAATAAGCACACACTGTAAGCACTTTTACACACTCTGGCTGAGATACTTTGGATGACTTTAATTACATTTTGATACTAGACAAGGTTGTAGTTATGCCCAAACACAGCACTTTGCCCAAAATAACAGTCACCTTGCTTTATTCTTATCTACTGTGCCCTTTTTCTTTTCTTATTGTTATTCTTTGTGCTTGTTTAAACCCTTTTCCTTTTTTTATGCCCATTGTACTTTCTTTGTGCTCATTTCACTCTAAAAATGCCCAGTTATACCTTAAACACACTCTTTCTGCCCTAAAAATGCTTGTTTTATCTTTAATATGCTCATTTTCTACTTTAAACACATTCATTTCATCAAACACTTTTATCGTAAACATTTTCCTTAGTTAACAGACTTTTTTGAGCTTTCCACTTGCTTGATAACATGGTTTATGCCCTTGTAATGCCTTTTCTTGACTCTTTGCATCGAATAAATAATTTGTGTTGCTTTTCATTGCCTTTAGTTCCTTCTAGTTATGTTCACACTGTTTTCTCTTGGTTTTACCTTTGCTGTCGCCTTTACATCTCATGGCTCCAAATGTTTTGTTCTTTTCCATCCCGGTTCTGATACCATGTCACTTTCGTGTTGGTACACAAATAAACGAGTCTTCATGGCTTCTGTTTAAGCAGCTTTATTCTATACAAGCACATTACTGTAAAGCTTATTTGGCTATGACTAAGTAACTTATATACAAACTAAGTGCTGTGATCATACATGCTTACACACTGGCTGCTTCTTCAAAATTGCACTAGGGATTGCACGTGTCTGGAATTTATACATGCACGCACAGCCTCTTCACATGCTTCTTAAAGACATAGCGTACACACGCTACACTCTGATCTACATAGCGGTCATGCTTCTGAAGGTTTTTTGCTGCTTTTAGTAACTAATGAACAATGCACTAAACTCTTATTTTAGTACTTTGACTAGACGATTTTATTCTTTTTAAGACTCTAATAGAAACAACATGAGAAATACCCATAAACAGTAGCAATATAAATATTATTTAACTTCACAGTATGTTATTTTCAATGCTGGATTATGGGCCTCATGGGTCTGGAGTTGAAAATTGCAAGAAAACTTTTTATATTGTATGACAATAGTACAACATTTTAGAATAATCTTTGAGCAGAAATAACAGGGCCTATTTCAGACACATGGGCCTGGAGCTGCAGGTCCATTAGCCCCTTTGCTAGCCCTGGTTATTTCTAATTGTATGCAGATATATTTCTGTTACAAAATAAGTTGTATCCTTTACAATATTTAATACATTGCACTTCATATTCATGTGCACTGCTACCTATAAAAAGCTGATATTCAAAACATAAGAGAGTTAATTATCCATACATTTTAAATAATACTGCATGCGGAATAAAGGCTTACATGCAAAAGGCATGAAATTAGTTCTCATGGATGCCATTTTCCTATGACAATGTTCTTAAGTAGAAGTGGTTATCCATGGTAGACAGTACATGAATGTGCCTTTAATGCATTGCAATGTTGTTTAGAATAAGCAAACTATGATTATCCTATACAGTTTGAGATGTGAAAACAAATTAATGATCATATATTCAGGAATTCCCACAAAATGGTCTGTTTTTTGGACATATTATATTTGCCTGATTAACCTGGGTTGCAACATATTAGCACAGTCATAAGGGTTCATAAATAGCTTCAATACTCATATCTTCATAATGGATGCACTTGACCTTCTGACTTTACAATGAAATGTGACAGTGATAAAACCTTTTTCTTTTCTTGCAGTGAAGCCGCTCTGCATCCTCCTACACTGATCTAACCCACTGCAATGTGTAGAAGCTATTACAGACAGGCAGTGATATGCCTGACTCACACTTTTTCTGATGTACACCAGCCTCATACCACCCATACTTCATTATAATGTACATTACAGGCTCACTTCACTTTCAAGCAGGCAAGAAAATCATGACAAATAGCAACACAAACTACTATGCTTGAGCAGCTGTGACTCAAGATGGGGTAAACTGAGCAAGAGACTACAACTCACTAGTTTGTTTTTGTCTTCCAAAATATATACTTAGGCAGTTTGATAATATAAAAGGTAAGGGAGGGCTTTATTTGGTTATGCATTTTTATTCAAAACTGTAGTCAAATGATACCTCCTTTTTATCATGGAAACAGAGATGCAACAGGATGAATATTCAACATATGTAACTCAAAAACTTAAAAGCACTCACTCCTAGATCTGGAAAAGTAGTGTTGATGTCACAGCATCTTTAAGGAAAGCTATGGGTTGTACTTTTTACTTATTCCCGACATATACATTTTTACAAGAAAAAAATAGAGAAGGAAATGAAACCTAATGTTTTATTTGACATTGATTAAACATTTTGGTTCTGAGACAACTGGTGGCTCTCTCCTAATGATGTCCTAGATGAAATGGTTACAGTTTGTAGAGAAGTTCTACATTTGGTAAACTTCATATTTGGAGTGATCTGTTTGGTATCTGTAGTAGCGTCCCAAGTCTGATAGATGCATCTGTGTATTATAAAACATATTACAGTGCAGCCTATTGATGAAGTCTTTTAGTTTAGCAGTTAACAGTAGATGTAGATGTTTTCAGGATGATGAAACATGTACCTTTGAAACTACAATAGCCATGACCTTTGTTGTAATATAGAACTACCTAGGGATGTGTAGATTTGAGTCAAGAAGGCTTCAGGATCTCAGTTTTTACATCACATATTAGAAAAGCTGTTGAACAGTAGTGAAATTTATATGATATATCTGCATGTGTGTGCCTACAGAACAAGCGCAATGAGCATTGACTTAACACCAAGAGTAACTATATGCAGAAGAGCAATACACATTGTACATAAGCAGTAAGTAGCACTCCACTAATTTAGGTGTGTTCCTCAACATTCAAATGATTGCACTGATCATACTAATTAAACCTACTGATACAGCTGATGAGGCTAATAAACAATGCAATAGGAAGTAAATGCTTTGACATTAGAGTTAGACCTATACTGTGGCTACTCATTGTGCACCTCCAAAAATACACTTGGGAAAAGTTACCTGGTGAGAGGTGCAAAGGGAGACGTAAGGATAGTATGACCAAGCTGTAAGTTCTTCTAGAAGTCTCGAATACCCAAGCTGAATATTTGCTTTAATGATCTAAATGGCTGCAAGACAGGTAAATCAGCTACTTCTTGAAGAAGGTGTGGCATATATCTAGTTTTTATCATTCCACTGTGTCCAACTGAGTTTTACATCATCTCTCCAGAGTGTTGCATGAGCCCATATAAAAAACTGTGGACACTTAGTAGGAATGATGGCCACAGGGTTTGCTAGGGTACCAAAACAATTGAAATAGACTAGTGGGAATAGCTGCTAGCATATTTCAGTATACCCATATTTCCTCATGTGGCAATTTACTCAAATTACATGTGTAGTTATTTAGGATATACATACTGTTTGAGGTATTTTGAGTGTTTTTCTCTAAATTCTTGAAACTGCAATGAATTTTCTTAAGCTAGCTGGTTTATTCAAGCATGTGGCCTTTGCCAAGACATTACTGTTGGTCAGGAGGTTTGAATGTGGAGTAGCATTGTCTACTGTCATGGCCTGGAGCTTTCTTGTAAGAAAGCCTTTGCTTTATCTGGAGAATTAAATCTTTTACATTTTGCTTCTCATTTGATTTGAATGACAAGATATTTAACTGTGGGGGAATCCATTTTTTTGGAAAATAACTGTTGTACTAATACATAAACCCAGTGAGAAATCTTGGAATAGATGAATTTTGCTCTCCTTTGACATAAAGTCCTTCCTTTTGGCTACCACCAGGTGCTATATTTTTGTTCTGTAATCTAGATTTTTAATATTAGTTGTCATAACTTGCCCACTCCACTGGGGGGAGGAGGGTAGGGGTGAAGGTGAGATGAGATCCTTCAATTTATTTTTTCTTGTCTTTAATATGCAGGGGCTTTAAGCAAGTTAAGTTCCAGGGACTGAATTAGACTGTAACATTCTGAGCTCCATTAAACAAAAAATAGTTTCAAGTCTGACAAATTTCCAGTTTGTCCATTTTGGCCTTAAGGAGACATGTCCTGTGTTCATGTGTCTTGACCAATGTATCCTGGACTTGAGCAGTTACCAGTGTGGACACTGTTTCTAATAAAGCTGGTTTTGCAGCAGTGTTTCTAAAATATTTCTGTCTGTAAGTCTGAGTCCTTTCAGTTCTGCAGTATCAACAAGTACTCAGACACTTAGATTGGCAAAGTTACTCAGTTTTTCCATTGATTAGTTGTTGCTTGAATTGACAGTGTGTCTGGATCAGTTGGGTAGTCCTGCCAGCGAGGGAAGAAAATCTGATACTTTCTGCATTCTGTTAATAATCCATATTTAGTGTTTCCCCCATCCAGTTATTGTGTCTTTTGGCTTTTCCTGGTTAGGGGTCGCCACAGTGAAACTCCGGTCCACTAATTATTGGCAGTAGATTTTTACATACCGAGTTGCCAGCTCTGACGCACAACCTTCAACGAAGGTATGCCCATTCATGCATGTCTCTACACAGAAGACGTTCTAGCTGAGAATCGAACAGGACAACATCTTACTGTGAGGCGACAATGCTACCGCAGCACCACCGCCGCAGTGTTTCCCCCATCCAGTTATGTAGATTTTTTCCCTTTAGTTACAGTTGCAGTGATTGTGCTTGTGCTTAGGTGTTTTTCACTAAATCATAATTTACTATTGTGAAGAATGCAATCTAGGGATTAAGAATACAGAGTTAGCATAGGGTCATAGAAAGTTACTAGGCTATTGGCCCTGAGGCCCTTACAAGCCTAGCCAAGAATTTAGCCCATGTTCCAACAAGTCATCATCCTATGCTACTGTCCAGCAGGGACACAGGTGGAATCCCAGGGATGTATTTTCTGTTCACCATCCCAGGGATGCATTTTCTGTTCCCCATCCAGTTATCCAGGTTGCTTTCAAAAGGGTTAATGAGGTACCCTGCTTTAAGTGGAGAAGGAGTCTATTCTACAACATATCACAGCATCTCAACATAGTGTAGGCTAGTTCCACTTTCATTATTTGTGCATTAGTTGCTTAGACATCATACTAGCAAATACTCCATAATGATTGCATATAGGTAGTATACATATAAACTCTTTTAGGATATAATCTGTAGAGTGTAGCATTAATATAGTTGAATATGTTTGATTCCAATGATTTTTTAATCTTTTTACTTCTGGTAAAGATCTTAGCAATAGAATACAGAAATTATTACCACACAATTTATTTATTTATTTGTTTGTCTGTTTAAGTTTGTTGAGTGGGTAGGTGTACTGGTCCTTGGGCCCCTTTCAGACATGACCTAGATCAGTTTGGCAAATATAAATATAGCATGACTTAAACAAGTAAGAATAACTTTAAGAAATACAATATTGTTTATAGAAAGCATAGATGGAGTTTGTGCATGGAAGAATGTCATTTGACAATTGGTGACGTCTACTGGCATTCATGGAAAGGTATAAATTCTCCACACCTTCCTTTATCCATTGGTGTCCCCCAAGGATCTGTCTTGGGCCCTCTCCTTTTCTCCCTTTTTACTAATAATCTACACACAGCTACTCCACATGGTCTATAATACAGTATGCAGATGATTCAACACCTATGTGTGCTGCCACTTCTCTATCAACTCTTCATTCTCAAACACAGGAATCTTTCACTTCTGTTGAAACATGGTTAGCCAATGCCCATCTAATCCTGAACCCAAACAAAACTAAAGTATTACTCTTCCAACCTAACAAGACATCTATCTCATGCCCAACATTTAACATAATAGCTAAAAACAATACTGTCATCTCCCCAACAACCCATACAAAGCTTCTTGGAGTGGAAATAAACAATACCCTAAAATTTGACTTGCATGTCTCCCTAACTATAAAAAAGTCCATAAGCAACTTGAAAGTCTATATAGGCACAAAAGGTTCCTGACCACAATGGCCAAAATAACATTAGCACAGACCCATCTGCTCTCCACTCTACTATATGCCTCACCAATTTTAATTAATCTAAGGAAAACTGACTTACCTAAGCTAGAAGCATGTTATAATAAAATTGCTAAGTTTGCATCTGACTGCCCATATTGAACACATCATTGTACAGCTTTAAGGATACTAGACTGGCTTGAGCTTCCCAACATTATTCTTTACAACCATCTGTCTCTAACTCACAAAATTGTAACACAACCAACTAGAACCCCTGCACTAGAAAATCTCATCCTTCCTTACATTTCCACCAGACCACTTTGCTCTAACAAGAACTTACTCACCATCTGCAAGGCCAACAACACTGCAGGAGAATCTTTATTTTCCAACTATATATCTCGTATATGGAACTCCCTTCCTAACTCCATTCTCTCAATCTCATCCACTAACCACTTTAAGCCATCACTTAAAGCTTAAATAAAAAGTAAGTCCTGTGTTCCTGTACTAACCCATCATGAGTGCTCTGATACATCACAGTATACCCAAACCATATCCAACTTCTCCCCGGTGTTTAATCCTTTGTTCCTACTGACCTGTCTTAACCTCATATCTTAACATAAGTCATACCTACAAATAGTTCTAGCTATGTTCAAAGCCCAGGTTTTGTTGTCAAGATGTAAAAGATGTGTATGTTCTTATGTATACTACATTTTGTTTACTTTATACTTTATTGATTATTGTAATGTGTGCATGAAAATTTACTGCTACTCGTGGAGCTTTTCTCCCCAGGCCTCTGCTGAAATAGGACCTGTGTCCAGTCAGACTTTCCTGGTAAACAAATGTTAAATAAATAAAATAAAATAAATAAATAAAATGTCAAGGCTGAAAGGGCAAGGGTAGTAATGTATGATATGAAAAAGGCTCTGTCTTGGTAATCTGGAAGTATTTGCTGAAGACTTGATGGACATCTCACTCCAAATTATTGTCTAAAATGTCAGCACTTGCTCTTTCTAAGGTTACATTCAGCTGGTTCTCCACTTTATTATTTATTTATTTATTTGTTTGTTTGTTTGTTTGTTTGTTTGTTTGTCATTTGTTAACCAGGTTAATCAAAAAGAGCCAGTGGCCTGTTTTTTGGTGGAGACCCGATGAGAAACGTTCCAAACTTACAATACAAGTAAAAGCAGTTAATGAAACATATCACGAGATTAATATACCTTTCTGAAGAATAATATACATTACAGGGAATACAAATATAGGAAATACAAATATACATATAAATGCAACACTTGCCTTTCTAACTGACAAAAATCTGCAAATAGCTCTTTACATACTCCTCTTTTCTCCCAGTTAATACTGGTGTGCCCCAAGGGGCTTCCTATTGAAATGTTGGCACTCAAAATGCAGAGTGCCAACATGCCAAAAAAAAAGACCAAAAACATGGAAGAAGGGTGAATCTGAAAAATTGCTCTTCCCTTTTAAACTTCTTTTTGCAGGGGGGACAAGCCCCGCCTTTACCTCTCACACTCCAAACTTATGTATACCAACTCTGACATTACCATACCTCAGAGAAAATGGAATATTCTAAGAAATGGTATCTCAGACTTATTGCATGTAAGTCTGTTCTCTTGGTCATTCAGTCTCTGTGTTTCTGGACTCACTCTAGCGGGACTCAACATTTTAAATGGTTACCATCCCA
Organism: Protopterus annectens; assembly: GCF_019279795.1. NCBI lineage: Eukaryota > Metazoa > Chordata > Ceratodontiformes > Protopteridae > Protopterus > Protopterus annectens. Next base: position 1,126,489,225 of record NC_056729.1, read on the forward strand.
AGGCTCTATCCTTGACTTCTGCTCTTTAACATCTTTATTATCAACTTACACACATCCCATCAACAGGTTTCCCTAGTCCAATATGCTGACAACTCCACCCTCATCTGTTCATCAAACACTCTTCCCCATTACGAAAAAGGGCTTCAACTCCATCGAATAATGGCTCTGTGAAAACCAACTCTTCCTCTATCCCAATAAAACCAAGCTCTTATTATTTCTCCCATCTCAGAAACAGCTTCAGAATTACTTCTCTCAACCATACGGATACAGAACTTGTATCTCATAAGAAGTTACTAGACTTCACAATAAATGATTAACCATAATTTGATCTTCGTATACAAAATTACATAAAAAAAATCAAAAACTCGGTCGGCTGTACAGATCCAAAACATTCCTCTCCAAGTCCTCCAATCACACTGACAAAGACATATCTTCTTCACTCTCTACTCACTAATTCTTACCAATATTCAAATCCCCTTTATCACACAGCTAGAACTATATTATAAAAAGGTAGGTAGATTTGCCAAAAGTCTGTCATATAAATGTCATCACTGTTTTGCTCTGAAATTAGTAAACTTGCTTAAGTTACCCAACTACCTTAAGTACATTCAGTTTCTACTTGCTCACAAAATGATAATCTGTCCTTTTCTCTGCCCCTCCATCAAAGACCCTCAAGCTGCATCATTCAACTGAGGAAAAGCTTCTTGGAATCTATACACTTGAAAAAAAATGGAAAAAGTTTATACTCCTACACAGTAGCCAAAACCTGGAACAAGATTCCTATGAACTTTAGATCTACAACTACAAGTTTAATTTTAAAGCATACCCTAAAATAATGCTTTCTCAACTCCAGGCTCTACATCTGCCTTTCTCCAGGTTAAAAAAATGACTTTCCCATTCCTATGTTCACTCGCTTTGTCTCTCTTTTTCTTTCTTTATCATTCTCCTATTTACTATGCAACCACTATTTTTACTACTGCTCTTAGCCCATACTCTTGCTTGCACTACAATTACCTTCATCTTAAAATCTCCTTTTACCTTCTTCTTGTCAACCTTCGTTTAATCTTTCTTAGCCTACAATAGTTACCTTACTGTCAAGCTTCTGATTCTGTACCACTTGTACCTATTACTTCTTTCTCCATAATATTCAATATGTAATATATTTATTTATTTATTATTTATTTGACATTTGTTTACTGGGGCAGTCTGACTGGGTCTGCAGAACCCATTTTTAGCAGAGGCCCGGGGAGAAGAGCTCCACATAAAGTACAATAAAAATACAGTAAAATCCAAAGCAGTATAAATCACATTAGAAATACTATATAAAATAAGTTGAAAGAACAAATTATGTCACAAGATGTTACAGTATATACTACACATTTAGATGATTCTATAGAGTTAAAAACATTCTAGAGAATAATAGTCACTCACTATACATGATGTAGTAGCCAAAAAACTAGTACACAGGTAGAGCAATGTGTGACATTAACTGCTATAGTACATGAAAAAAAATAAATAGAATGTTAGTTTCAGTTAGGAAAGTCAGAAAGCTAGTGATGCAGAAAGATAGTGAGAGAGTTAAAAGGAATAGAAGCAATACAGCCTGAGCAGTAGCTTAAGGATATGGTATAGCAACAGATAAGGAGTTAGAAGAGCCTTAGGATCTTGCAGACTGTGAAAGATTGAAATGTGACAGAAGAGGAGGATGAAGCTAGTGTGGAAGAAGAGGAAGTGCTGAGTATCAGGAAGGCTTTATACAGGAGCAGAACCATGTATTTTTGTGATGATTTTTTTAAAGAGGCTTTGAAATGGGTTAGGCCAAGCATAGACCTGGTAGCGAGATGTAATGAATTCCAAAGTATATATAGAGAGAGAGAGCATGAACACAGAGAGTGACCTGGTTTTCTTGTGGGTTTGATAAAGCTAAGGGATTTTTGTCTTCTGATCATAGGGATCAATTTGATGTGTGACGTGTGACTAGATTGGCTAGTGAAGGGCAGGCAGTAGGCCTGAAAATAAGGTTGTGCAAGGTGGATAGCTGAATAAAGGCGAGTTGGTTGGGGAGTTCAAGCCAGTTTGTGTGTGTGATATTTAGAGTTTGTGGCAAATTTTGCAACTTGTTGTAGCACTGTTCATTCTTGTTTATAGTATTTTTACTTTTTTTATTTTACATTTGTTGACTGGGCTAGTCTAACTGGATACATGTCCATTTTCAGTAGAGGCCCGGGGAGAAAAGCTCCACTTTTAAACTAGATAAAATCAAGACAATACAAAAAAGATACATGCAATATGTAAAGTAAATAAGAATTTCTTCATCAACTTAAGTTATACAGAACTAAAAATATACAGATTTTGAGTACTGGGTTTAATAAGGTAAAATACAGTATTATGACCAAGGGAAAGATATAGATCATTCAATATTAGTATAATGGGTATGTATGCGCCTTTGAAATGATATAAAAAGGTTGTGAAAGGTGTATAAAAAGGTTATGAAAGGTGTATAACACAGGGAAGTAGGAGAAATTATGGAGGACAGGGAAGTAGGAGAAATTATGGAGGATAAGTACATGAAGAAGTAATTATAGTCATAGTGAAATAAATAGATTGGTTTATGTACAAGGTGGGAAGATAAGAGTTCACTGAGGAAGGAATATGTAGTAAGGAGCATGCTCAGTGATAGCATGATGGGAATAAGATACTAGGATGGGGAAGAGTGATGAAATTGCTAAATACTTCAAAGTGGGTTAAGGAGGAGATATATAGAAAAGGTTATGGTGGGGAGGGGGGTTAGTCAGGGTTAGTACAAGGACAAAGCCATTGTGTTTTTAAGTGAATTTTTAGTTGATTTTTAAAGAGAGGTAATGATGAAAGAGATGTAAGTTTAGTGGGAAGTTTGTTCCAAATCTTTCCCACAGAATTAGAGAAAAGAGAATCACCTGCCTTGTTGTGGGATTTCTGGGTGGTAACCAGTAGTTTATTTGCTGAGCGAAGGTTAGAAAGGTTTGTGTAGAGGGAGATGAGGCTACTGAGAATAGGAGTATTACTAGGCTGGTATAGTATTTTATGAGTAATGGAGAGTTGTTGAAATTTTAGCTGGTTATTTAGTTCAAGCCATCCTAGAAGTTTTAGGTTTAGACAGTGATGTGTTCTAAATGGGGACCCAGTAGCAAACCTGGCAATATTATTATAAGAAGTAGACAGTTTGTTTAGGTTGCTTTTGGAAAGATTAGTATAAACTGGGGAGGCATAGAAGAGAGTGGAGATCAGATGGGACTGGGCAATAGTAGTTCTGGCTTCTGGCGTAAGAAAAGGTTTTATCTTATATAAGGATCCAAGTTTTCTGTTTGCAGTTTTGATGGTGGCATTAATATGAGCGTCAAAGCTGAGGTTGTGGTCAATCAATACACCTAAGAGTTTTGTAGTTGGGTCAGGAGCTACGATTGTACCATCGATGGAGGTAATAGGGAAGTCTAGTGGGGTGGATTTGTTAGTTGGAGTAAATAGTAATAGTTTGTTTTTTTTGGCGTTAAGGAGGAGATGATGTTGTTGGAGCCAGTTTTCTACTTGGTTGAATACTGATTGGGTGATGGCATGGAGTTCAGATAAAGTGGTTGCTTTACAAATCAAAGTGGAGTCATCTGCATATTGCATGCAGGTAGGTAGAGGTAGATTAGTAGAAAGGCCGTTAATGAATATGGAGATGAGTAGAGGTCCCAGGATAGAGCCCTGTGGGACACCATGGGTAATAGGGAGATGTTTGGATAGGTTATTATCCCAAAGGACAGCTTGCTGCCTATTGTGCATATAGGATTTGAACCACTGTAATGCCTGTGTGTCAAGTGAGAATGAGTTGAGTGTATTGAGTAGTAATTGATGGTTGACCATATCAAAAGCTTTAGAGAGATCAATGAACAGAGCAGAGGAGAGCATATTATTGTTACAATGTTTATTAATACAGTCTGTAAAGAATAGGAGAGCAGTGGTGGTACTGTGGAATGGTCTAAAACCATGTTGACAGTCAGCTAGAAGGTTATATTGGAGAATGTGGTCAAGAATTTGTTGGTGGATAAATTTTGCCATAATTTTGGCTAGTGGTGATAGTAGGGCTATGGGCGCAAAGTTGGAGAGTTCAGTTGCGTTCCCTCCTTTGTGAAGTGGGATTATGTGAGAGATTTTGAATGGAGCCTTCAGTTATGGTTCTATTAATTAGAATAGAGATGGGGTAGGCAAGAGCTTTAGCAGCAGTTTGAAGGTATTCAGGTTGTAGGAGATTGGTGTACAGGATTTGAGTTTATGAAGCAGAGTATAGATGAGGGCTGTAGGAATAGGATTTAAGTGAAAGGCAGGTGGTAAGGTAGTGGGGGAGGACGATAGGGTAGGGCTGAGAGGTGGTAGGGAGTTAGCTAGAGATTGGACAGTTTCAGTAAAAAAGCTGTTGAAAGCATCAGCAATCTCATTTGGAGAGTTTTGGGAGAGACCAGATGGGGTGGGTGTTTTGGAGTGTCCTGGATGTAAGAGTTTATTTATGCCTGATCAGAAGCTTTGGGGTTGACTATGGTGATTTTGTTGGAGTTTGAAGAAATAGTTTTTTTTATTCTGAAGTATTGATTTTTTGATGGCATTTCTTAGTTGTCTAAAGTGCTGCTGATCAATTGGGTCTTTGGTGTTTCTCCATTTGGACCAGATTTTATTTCTTTGTAGGATTTGTTGTCTGGTTTCTTTAGTGAGCCATGGGGCTGCTTTGCATCTAGTTCTTGTGGAGCGTGAGGGGGCATAGAATTCTAAAATTTGTAGGAATTTGGAGTTAAAATGGGATACTGCTTCATCAATTGGCAGGTGCCTTAAGGGTGACCAGTCACAGGCTTGAAGCTCAGCCTGAAAATTGACTGGATTAAAATGTTTTTTGTTGCGGGTGATTTTAAAGGTAGGTTGATTTGGAATATAGGATTTTTGTTTAGATAGGTAGGTTAGTGAGTGGTCACTAATATCATCAGGAAGGACACCTACTTTGTAAGAGAGAGAGTGGCAGTTTATTAAGATCCAGTCTAATATATTTTCTTTGCTGGTGGGTTTATGGATTCTAGTGGGGGTGGTAATAGTTTGAGAGAAGCCGTAGAGGTTTATATGGGTTGTGGGTTCTAGAGTGGTACAGGAGTTCCAGTCTATATTAAAATCACCGAGTACTATGGTTTCTTGAGGGAAGGATGTAGAAAGCCAGCAGACGATACTTTATATTATGCTAATGTTATTGCCTGGGGGTAGGTAGGAGCATAGGTAGGAGTATATTATGTTAATAGATTTAGTATTATTGAGCTGGAGCTTGGCAATAAGAATTTCCACATTAGTTTCTAGAGGGTTTGTACCAGTATGGATGTGACCTGTAAATGAGATTTGTGCAATATTGCTACCCCACCACCCTTTTTGGTAGTTCGGTCTACCCTCAGGATGTTATAACCAGGTGGGAGTATTTCGTTGTCTTTTGTAACAGGTTTAAGCCAGGTTTCAGTTAAGCATAGGATATCAAAAGAGTGAGTATCTAGTAGAGAGTGCAGTTGGCTTACTTTATTGTTAACACTCCTTATATTGAGATGAGCTATGAGTAGTGAATTAGTGGGAGTGAAGGGGGGCGAGCTGTCTTAGGGTGTTGTTATAAGGTCCTGGGTTGGGATGAATGTCCCTGTGAAGGAGAGGATATTTGAGAGGACTATATGGATGCTTCAGTGGTTTAGTGTAGTTAAGTTGCACTTTCCTAAAATGTGTAAATGTAAAATGGGCTACTCTGTGGTATTTAGGTGATAGATAGGATGAGGTGGATGTTTTGTTAGAATGGCTAAGGATTTCAAGATTTATTATTGTATGTTTAAGGAATTGGTAAGAAGATGAGAATTGTAGGTTTTCGTAATGAGTGAGAGTATAGGGAATAGAGAGGATAGATAATAGTAAAAGTAGGAGTGGTAGTTTAATGTAAATGAGTGAATAAGTAAAGGGCATGGTGAAGGAGATGATAAAATGTAATAGGGAATTAGGAGGTTTGAGTAAATGAGGGTGTGGACTAAATAGGTGTGAAAGAGATAAGGGAGAGTGATTATCAGTATGTGAGTGGCTGTGTAAGTGGTAGGTCTGTAAAGAATGGTGAAAGATTATTTGATAGGAGTGAGGGGGAGTGGCTTGGTAAGTATAAAGGTAGGACCACTGGGGGTGGGTGGGAATTGGGGGTAGGGTAGAGGAGCGGAGTGAGCCTGCAGGGTGAACGGAGCGGGTTACAGAAGGCAAGTGAGAGTCTACAGAGACAGTCAGGGAGCCGCAGACTCCTTAGGTGTCACTGGGTGAGTAGAGTGTGGTAATGCAGGAGAGAGGTAGTGAGTGATTGTGGAATAAAGGGAAGAAAAACAGAGTACAGCTAGATAGTGGGGAGAAGAAAAGGTACTAGTAGAGTGAAAGTAGCAAGAGGATTTTCAGCTTGTCAAGGGATAAGAGCTATAAAAGTTTTATGAATAGATAGTTGGGAATGCTGAGTACAAGGTGTAACTCTAGATTGGAATTTGGTGCCACCTAGTGGGCAGAAAGTATAGTAGATGAAGGTAACAGTATTAGATAGAGCTAGAAAAAGGAGTTACAGATAAAAGTAGGTAAGGGGGTGAAAAAAGGCAAATTGCTATTGGGGTGTAGAGGAGAAAATATTTGCTGCTGGTTTCCCTGCTCACTAGCTTAGTTTTTCTTGTTGCTCGGTAGTTATAAATAAATATATAATGCAGTTTAATAGGTAGGTCCAAGGTGGAACATACTTTCTTAATCTTTTTGGAAGCTGGGAACACAATATATGTGCAGGGGCAACAGATTTCCTTTGCTAGACGTTGGGATGGTTGTGACAAAAAAAGCAGAGAGGGGCCCTGAAAGATCAAGCAGGTCCCTTAGTATAGGATAGAAGGTAGAGAGTTTCTTAGTCCTTTTGGAAGCTGGGAACACAATATATGTGCAGGGGCAACAGATTTCCTTGGCCAGACGTTGAGATGGTTGTGACAAAAAAAGCAGAGAGGGGTCCTGAAAGATCAAGCAGGTCCCTTAGTATAGGATAGAAGGTAGAGAGTTTCTTAGTCCTTTTGGAAGCTGGGAACACAATATATGTGCAGGGGCAACATATTTCCTTGGCCAGATGTTGGGATGGTTGTGACAAAAAAAGCAGAGAGGAGTCCTGAAAGATCAAGCAGGTCCTTTAGTATAGGATAGAAGGTAGAGAGATAAGCACTAACCCTCTGTGACCAGGGACACACAGCAGCCAGGGCAGTTACAGGGAGAATAAAGATCAAAGATAGTAGAAGCTTGTAAGTCCCGTGCACCTCCTGCTTCTCTCTTGTTTAAATATCGATGCTGCATTTTTTACTGAAAATATAACTGCTGCTTTGCCTCTCCTTCGAGACTGCATTCTGATTTGAAGCTGTGGCAGTCTACTACCTGCCCCACCATCTTCCACCATAGAGCTGCACTAATTATTAATATCTGTAAGTGTTTTTTTTTTTCATTACAGTATTTTACTTGTTGTTCTCAGTGGGTAGTGTGCACAGACGCTAAGGCCTGCCATAGATCCCCTCTTCTTTCTTTGCAAATGACTTAAAATTAACAGCATTCCTTAATTAACAGTTGACCCTGACCTTCCTCCTAATTTACTGTTAGCTACTGCCCATAAAACTCACAGTGGTGTTGCCAGTCACAGTTAAATATAATTGCACTTTAACCAGTATCTTATCTATTCTAGTTCACTGTTTCAGTTCTTTACTGAGTTCCTTACCTTGTGGAGTAGGATTGGTGTGGAGTTCAAACTCTCACCACCAGTGATCCTCTGTTCCACCCCCACCCATCACTTGATCAGAGTTTTTAAAAACACTTATCCACCTGTTTGGGAGCCATTTTGTGAATCCTGGAAACTGCTCTGTCCCGGCATTCTGTGCACCTCCTGCTTCCCTCTATAAGTACTGAAATTCACCCGTTGAACCTAATTTACTGAATATAACTGCAATATCATCTAGCTTTTTGACTTGTAACATAAGCTACTTGTGTACTGTTTATGCAATGACCCTGCAGAAGATGACTAGTGTTGTGTTAACTTTTTGCCCGATATTTCTGCTGCTGTAAAGCTGCTGTAATGTTTTGTGAACCATCTTAACCTACAAAAGTTCACAGTTATGCCAATAAGTTAACTCTAACTAATGCTTGTATAGGAAGATATGAATCGTTTACATCTAGAAGAGAGCTATATGATGCTGAAATACCATTGAACTAGATACTAAGAAATATATTTACTGTCTAATGCATTATCTAACTACTGCTAGGTATTTCTGGTGAACTACTCTTTAACTACGAATACACTGGTGTGTGTTAAATATTCATTAATGTACCATTGATAAAAGAGGGCTAAATACCATTTTTATTTCTGCTATTGCATGACTAGTTTAAGTCTGTGAATTTATTACCCAGTATTTTCTGCTCTGCATAATACTGCCCACTCCCCATTTGCAGAGGTTCCACTTACCTCACCCTGACATCTATATCTCTGCTCTCTTTTACAGTGTTTAAATATACCTGCTGCATTTTATTACTGAAAATATAACTCTGCTGCTTTGTCTCTCCCTCAGGACTGTACTCTGCGATCTGAAGGTGTGGCGGTCTACTATCTGTCCCACCATGTTCCACCCCAGAGCTGCACTAGTTATTAAACTCTGTAGGTGTTCTTTTTAATTAAAGTATCTTGTTGTTCTGAGTGAGTAGTGTGCAGGGATGCTAAGACCTGCCATAGACCCCCTTTTTTTCTTTGCAACTGACTTAAAATTAACAGCATCCCTTAACAGTCAACCCTGACCTTCCTCCTGATTAACTGTTAGCTACTGCCCATAAAACTCACAGCAGTGTTGGCAGTCACAGTTAAATATAATTGCACTTTAACCAGTACCTTACCTACTCTAGTTCACTGTTTCAGTTCTTTGCTGAGTTCCTTACCTTCTGGAATGGAATTCAGCTCACTATGTTAGCCCTCGCTATTGTTCGGGCTAACTTCGCTTCCCACCCTGCCCCCTTATCCCACCTGCCCCACCTATACCCCAATTTATACATAGCCACAATCACCTGACGTCCCTAACACCTCCCACCAAACTGTCACATCATCCTCCAAATACTCCATCTTTCCTTTCACCACCTGCTCATTGATTTGTTCTGTGGTGCTCTGCCACATCACACTATCCTTTCTTCCTCTAATAACTCCCAAACCAGATAACTTAACTCTACATATACTACCACCACCTCCTTCAACTCTCATCATGCTTGCACCTTCTATTTTCTTAGCAGTTCTCCTCTCCCTAGACTACCATCTAACTTCCTACCACTATTACTAACCACAATCACCTAAACTCCCCCATGCTAACCTATTCTAATACTCACCACCATAATCCCATGTACATTGCACCTACCATCTTCAACCAGACCCCGTTTGATCTCACCAAGGTCACCTACATAGAAACTAATTATAAAAAACTCCCAGTTTATTCATATACCATATGATCACCAATTACCTACACACACTGACCACTGCAACTAACTAAGTTGCACTCATTGGTTACATCCACCCTAACCCAGGCTCCCCAGCTACTATACCTACTGCTACAAACCTACATGGACCTAATATCCCTTGCAAACAAAGACCCTCTGACCTCATAATACTCAGTATAAATATCCACAGCATCATGAATAAGATTGAAGAGAAACATACATTTATATCCTTCTATAACCCTGAGATTGTACTCCCATCCAAGACCTGGCTCAAACCCCACATCAAAGATACCACCATAGCCCATCCTGGTTACAACATCCTTAGATGTGATAAAATAGCTAAAAGAGTTGGGCATTGCCTTACTTTACAGGCACAACCTTACTCTCTGACAAATATGTAAAGATATCCCCACTTTCAGCTATGCAGAAACCCTGTTTGCAAATATAAAATTAAATCAGCAGAAACAACTCAACATTATAGGTGTCTACTTACCACCAGGTGACAGTATTGTCACTTAGGTCCATTTTACATTGGACTTCTACAGGCCTCCCTCAGGAGACACTTATCCTGGAGGACCTCAACATTGATTGGGCCTCTATCACGGCATCCCCACCTGATGTACCACTTAAACCTATTTAACTTCACACAGCTTATCCAAACCCCATCCGTATAGACAAATCCACCAAAAAGGAATTCATATTAGACTGGATCCTAACCAACAAACCTTCATCTGCCAATATATCTGGTATGTTACCTGAATCATTCAGTGACCACATACCAACATTCAGACTAAGACACCACACACAACCCAGAAAATAAAAACCCATCCTACTTTCTATCCATAGTTTCAAAAATTTCCTACCAGACCGATTCATCAACACCTTAAAAAAATAATTTGGTCATCTCTTAAAACTCTACCATTAGAGGAAGCCATGGAGTACTTTAATACTACCTTCTTAGGTATCCTTAATCTTATGGCCCCACAATGTATAATTCATACTAAAACCAACCCAGCCCCTTGCATCTCAAAGGACACAAGATCCCTCCTCAAACAATGAGACATAGGTTGGGCATCCTGGGGTACCAACAAAACAAGTACAAATTGACAATATTTCCTAGAGCTCAGAAACAATGTGAAAAAACAAATATGTAATGAAAAAAAAGTTATATCCAGCTATATAAAACTCACTACAACAATCCACAAAAATTCTGGTCTGCATCAACCACATTCTACAACCAGGAAAATTCACCTACCAGACCCTAACACTGAGGATGATAACAATGATATTGCCACCCAGCGGAATGACTATTTCACCTCCTCCATCCAAAAGTTATTCAACAATTTCCCCACTACTACTACAAATACCCCCAAAATACAAAATTGTCACCATAAGACCAACACCCAATTTTCTCTCAAACGAGTTCCAACTGACCTAATTCGTAACACCTTGCCAAATTGAAACCCACCACTCTTGCTGCTGATAAACTCCCCACTGATTACTTCCAGATTGCCGCCTCTGCCAAAGCCTACCCTATTTCCATACTCATCAAGAGATCCATAGCTGAACACACTGCCTCCTCTCTCTGGAAAATTTCTTACATCATCCCCTACACAAAGGGCCTCGACAGAACTTGGTAATTATTGCCCCATAGCTATACTATCTCCCCTATCAAAAATCTTAGAAAAAATGTGTACACTCCCCACTACTGAATCATCTTCTTCAATATAGCCTGCTAGCAAATTCTCAACATTGATTTCGGCCAAACCATAGTACCATCTCTGCCCTTATATCCTTTACTGACCACGTCAACCAGCAAAGAAATCTTCTGTTGTCTTCCTAGACCTGACAAAGGCATTTGACACAGTATCCCACTGCAAATTACTATCGACTCTCTCTGAGCTCAATCTGGATAACTCCTCTCTACTATGGTTTAAAAATTCTGTCCCTCCAGCAACAAACTGTTAAATGGCATAGCTCTCTCTCCCCTTTCCTCTCAGTGGGATAAGGTGTTCTGCAAGGATCCATTCTTGGTCCCTTACTGTTTTCCATCTTTACCAATAACCTCCCCTCGGCTACCCAACAAACTAATATAGTACAGTATGCTGATGACATCATCCTTATTTGCTCAGCCCCTCTCTACAATTATTCCAAGATAGAACCCGGGAAGCCTTCACTACTATAGAAAAATGGCTAAATTCCTCCCAACTCATACTAAACCCATCTACGACCAAACTCATGATCTTCAACCCATCCAAAACTTCCACCCCTACGTCGCCATTCTCGGTAACATCCTCTAACAATACCCTTATCACACTAGTAACCCAAGCCAAGCTACTAGGTGTAACTATTGACCAAAACCTACAATTCGATAAACATATAGCACTAAGAGTTGCCAAAGTTCATAAAAAACTATGTTCACTCTACCACTGCAAGAGCTTCCTCACACAGGAATCCCGAATCACTATCTCTCATACCAATCTACTCTCCACCTTACTATATGCTTCCCCAGTTCTAACTAACCTAAACAAATCTGACATTCTGAAACTATCTACCTGCTACAATAAAATCTCAAAATTTGCAACCAATGCTAAGTTTCGTTCTCATGACTGCTGCTCCCTAAGACAACTAGGATGGTTAGAACTCCCTAACCTACTAAAATACAATCAACTTCTCCTGACCGATCAACTGCTATACCACCCAAATAAAATACCTGCCCTCTCTGGTCTGCTCACCTTCCATAATACTGTGTGTCAACTAAGATCTTCCAATACCACCCTGCTGACTGTTACAAGTTGCTTACATAGCTCAGGTCAATCTCTTTATTCCTATGCAGTTGCTAAGGCCTGGAACTCTCTACCCCCTGACATTAGATGTCTAAATAGTAAACATACTTTCAAATCCCTACTAAAAGATCTCCTATTCAAAACTTGGATATGCTCCTGTACAGAACCAGACTAATTTCACCTGTTCCTGACTTTCATTATACCTAGATCACAGGTGTAATGTGTAGTTTCACTTTGTGCATAGTACTGTGAACCAGGTGTTTAGGCCACCTTTATAATTATGATTTCTAGTTTATGACCCTAGATTTCCTTTTCAAAACTTGGATAAGTTCCTGTACAGAAACAGACTAATTTCACCTGTTCCTGACTTTCAACATCCCTAGATCACAGGTGTGCGTTGTAGTTTCACTTAGTGCATAGTACTGTGAACCAGGTGTTTAGGCCACCTTTATAGTTGGATTTCTAGTATATGACTCTGTTTGTCTATGGAAACTTATTTTTGAATTTATGTTCAAGCAATATCTTGTTTAATTGTTTCTCAATATTGTAACCACTGTATGCTGCATCAATTGTAAAACTGATTTTTACTCCTTTTATATGTTCTATGCTCTTTGTAAAAAATAGCTATGTTTATATAATTTATTTATTTATTATTTATTTTTTTGTAATTTTTTACTATGTATTTGGAGCTTTTTTCGCCGGGCCTCCACTGAAAACAGTCACCTTGTGTCCAGTCAGACTAACCTGGTAAACAAATGGATAATAAAATAAATAAAAATAAAAATAAGTTAGTTAGGATAGGAGCACCATAAAGAGGGGAGGGAAGTAAAAATGATTTTGCAAAGGTAGTTTTAGTTGCTGCAGGAAAGAAATGCAGAAAGCATTCTATAGCTATGTCAAGAATCTCAATGGCAACACTCAGATCTGCTCTGAGTTACAGCACAATGGCACTAAATATACAGAACCAACTGATATTGCAACATCCTGGCAGATAGGTTCAGTGCTAACTTTACCCTTCTCTAATCCCCTAAAGGGCCCATCTCTATACCAGAAGAATGCAAAGTACCTGTAATCACGGCTGCACAGGTAAAAAACACACTCTCCAAAGCCAAGAACAAAGCATCCATGGGACCTGACAATATTCCAGGCTGTGTTCTACATGAACTACAGAACGAACTTGCACCCCACCTAAGTACCATGTTCAATCATAGCCTCAGCTCAGGCTTTGTGCCCACTGAATGGTGCACAGCAATGGTTATCCCACTCCACAAAGGGAGAGCTACCACGGACCCCGGGAACTACTGCCCCATTAGCCTGACGAGCCTGGTCTGCAAGGCTGTGGAGCGTATCAACATGGAACTTATAAACAATGACACTGGTAATCTCCAAACTCTGGACCCTACCCAGTTTGGGTTTGTAAAAGGCAGATCATGTCTCCTAAACCTGATAGACTTCTTTGAAGTGGTCACCAAAGCTGTAGATGAGGGTAAGGTGGTACACACAGCATATGTAGATCTTGCCAAGGCTTTCAACACCATCCTCCACTCTGGAATTATAGACAAACTCACTAAACTAGGTATAAATCCCTATGTCACAAGATGGGTTGCCAGCTGGCTCACTGACTGAACCCACACTGTGAAAGTAGCAGACTCTAAATCCAACGTCAGACCAGTGACAAGTGGAGTACCACAGGGTTCAGTCCTAGGTCCTCTCCTGTTTGGTTATCTACTTCTCTGAAGTACAGGCTAACACAGAAGGTCTTTGGCTAACTAACACAGAAGGTCTTTGGCTAACAACGTTCGCAGATGATTGCAAACTAGGAACCATAATCAAATCTCCTAACGATGTGGGTATCCTGCAAAAGGGCCTCACTGAGACAGATGCCTGGTGTCAAAGCCATGGCCTCAAGCTCAATGCCAAAAAGTGCATTGTCATCCCTTTAGGTAAAAACTCGGTACCCATGAACTACCAAATAGGTGGTAGTCTACTTAAAACCAAAAGTGTGATAAGAGACCTTGGGACACAGGTGGACAGTAGTCTCTCCTTTGATAATCACATCACCACAGTAGTCAGGAAATCCTTCTACATGGCACACCTCATCACAAAAGGTTTCTCATCCAGGAAAAAAGAGGTCATTGTTCCCATCTACTCATCACTCATTAGACCAATTATAGAGTACAATGCCCCTTTTGGTATGTACCTCACAAGACATCTACAACAACTGGAAAGATCACAGAAATACCTCACAAAGAGGATTACTGGCCTCAAACAGATGCCCTGTGCAGACCGTCTCAAAAAACTACAACTTTACTCCATCGCATATCGCCTACTCAGGGGCGATCTCTGCCTAACATACAAAGCTATGTCAAACCCAGAGCTGTTGGACATGCTCCACATAAAGAAATCCCAATCCCTCTGAGCTACACGCTCTAGGGACATAAACCTTGTCACCACAATAAATAGAACATACTGGAGGGATGGATTCCTGTCTCAGAGACTTCCCATACTCTGGAACAAACTACCTATCTATATCAAACAAACCTCCTCATTAGCACTCTTCAAGAAAAATCTTGATGATTGGATGGGAGATAGGAAATTCACCCCGGGGATCACTTCTGTGGCTCTGCTTAACAGAGGCACAGGGAAATAATTTTCTTGGGTGGCAAAATCCAGGGTACCATTTGGCTAGGCTTATATAGGCCCTAGGGCCAATAGCCTAGTACCTACCTATGAACCTATGAACCTATATAAGAGTCCCAGTTTTTGATGAGTTTTCTTTATATTTTATATTATAAATTTTATAAATTTAATTATAAATGAAATAATAAATTAATGAATAATTGTATTTAAATTCTATTTTTATAAATTTATTATATAATATATTTATATTTTGCTAGATATATATAAATGCTATGTGTATTTTTACCTAACTCTGATATAACATGTTTTTTTCTTCTTTCTGCTGACCTCATTAATATAATTTACTGTGATTTCTTTTACTATTTTTATGTTTCCAATTTCATATGCATTAACATTGTATTACCATAAACCATCTCTCAACTACCTAACTCACATTCCTTTTCCATCCAGTAGCTGCTTTAACTTTCCTTCCCCTCTGCTGATTGTGCATACACAGCAACAATCAGAAGCGCAGCCAGCCCAGAACACACCACACTGCAGAATGAAAAGACTAACCACCATCACAAAATAGAAAAAACTTCACAGCTCACAACATCAGGATAGAGACAGATGACAAGAAATGTCATGCTGCAAGCTACCCCAGCAGTAATATATGAGATATTAATTCAAGAACTCTCTGAGAGAGACTGGGCATTTTGTATTTTGTCTTTGACCTGACAGCATCAGCTGGAAGACCGATTTGCCACATCTACCTTGCTTGCTCTGTAGCAAGGAAGTCTTGGTTAGTGGTTGGACAAACTGATTCTTCCTCATTAGTTGCATGGGTTTCTTTCATGCGTGACCCCCACCCCCACTTGGGATTAACTACAATACACATTTTCCACTTCATCCACTGACACTGACTATTGTAACTAAATAAAACTCCAGGAAGCAAGAACCTGACACCCTACAGCTTTTCTGTTGTAATAGGTGAATTACAACTTAGTTTTTGTTAGGTTTTAAGGCTTAAAAGGTGTATGCACAACATCAGTGAAGGGTTCCAGCCAATTGACACTAGATTGGGCCAATACCTTGAATCAGCCTTTCACACACGCACACGCACACACACACACACACACACACACACACACACACACACACACACACACACACACACAGTCCCAAGCCTTTACTGTTTACATTAGTAAATTTTGCTTTTACTTTCAGCATAATCTCTAGACTAGTAGGCAGCCACGGTGGTGCAGCGGTTAGTGTTGCCACCTCACAGCAAGAGGTTCTCCCGTTCGATCCTTGGCTGGGGTGCTTTCTGTGTGGAGTCTACATGTCCTCCCTGTGGTTGTGTGGGTTTCCTCCGGGTGCTCCGGTTTCCTTCCACATCCCAAAGACATGCTGTAGGTGGATTGGACACTCTAAATTGGACCTAGGTGTGAGGGTCTGCATGTGTGTGCCTTCTGTGGAAGGTTGGACGCTGGGCTGGCAACTCAACACTGTAAACCTCCACTGCTAATCATGAGTGGACAGGTGATCTGCTGTGGCGACCACCTAACCGGGAAAAGCCAGAAGAAGATAGTCTCTAGAGTAATCACAACTCTCTCTAATTTATACTGCAGGCACATAAAGAGGGCTGTTTGGCAGTTTTAAAGTATTCCAGAGCTACTTCAATTAAGCTTTTGTTAGATGCTGATATTTTAAGCTCAGTACTCACCTTTAAACTGATAATTTTTTCAGGTCTTCTCCCTGTGGGGCTGAACCCGCTCCATTCGCTACGCTCACTCTGCTCCCCTCCTTGCCACCATCCCCAACCCTCTCACTCAGCATGGTTTCAGACAAGGACACAGCACCACTACCACCCTCCTATCCTTTCTTGATACAGTTAACCGGGCACGGGATTCTGGTAAAATAATTGCTTCACTTTTCCTTGACCTCTCCAAAGCTTTTGATACCATTTCCCACACACATTATCCTACTCTCTAAACTATCTACCCTCCACATTTCTCCCCCTTCCCTACAATGGTACAACAGCTATCTCTCCAATAGGCAGCAATCTACCAAATGGCAACAGTCTTATTCTCCCTTCCTCAGTACATCCATAGGGGTATCCCAAGGCTCCATACCTGGTCCTCTCTTATTTAGCATCCTCTCTTATTTAGCCTCTCTACTAGACAAACCCTTGCAACTACCTTTTTATTACCCTCTCTCCTTTATGGTGCCCCTCTCCTCACTAATATCCAAAATTCTACAAAATCCAAACTTGCTATGTGTTACAACAGAATAGCAAAATTTGTCACCAAGGCCACATTCTCATCCCACCATTGTAAGTCACTGAAACAATTAGGGTGGCTGGAACTCCCCCACCATCTCTCATTCACCCAACTAACTACTGTGCACAAAATAATCTACAGACCCACAGACTGTCCTGCTCCCTCAACTCTACTTGCCAAATACCATTCCAGCAGGTATCTAAGATCTGAAAATCATCTACTTCTAAAAGTAGATAAGCCCACCTTACCTGCTGGTCAACTCCTCTATGCTTTCACCATCGCCAAACTATGGAACTCACTTCTGCCTTCTATAAGAAACGCAGGCAGCACCACCACATTCAAACAAATGCTGAAAAATCATCTCAACTCTTCCTGGCTATGTTCCTGCTCTATAACCTAACCTCTTCACTCTCCTTATATGATTACTAAACTCCTATGTCTTTTGCTACTAGTGACTGATGATATTTTCTCCCTATTTATTTTTATCTACACTTGTTGATTCTGGTACAATAATACTGATCTCTGTTTATATCAATCTGATTGAATTCATTGAATTCTGCTTTAATGTATATTTTCTGTATATATTGCTGTAATCAAACAAACTAGATTCCTGCTTTTATGTATATATTCTGTATATGTTACTATATTTACTATCTGTAACACTGTTTCTCCTTCTGTACTAATTAATGTTTATATTTTTTCTGTATCTCATTGGAGCTTTTCTCCCCGGGCCTCCACTGGGCCCAGTGGACTTATCCCGGTAAACAAATGCAATAAATAAATAAATAAATAAATAAATTACATCTTATGGATCTTTTATCCCTGGGCCTGTGAGAAAATAGGATGCCCAGTCAGATTTTCCGAGTAATCAAATGTCAAATAAATAAATAAATGAGAAAGAAACAGTGTTCAAATTCCTGAACACGGTAAGCACAAAATGCAAAGATCCTATAGCAGCACATCTAGTAATTGGCCAATGGACAAGGCAGATAAGGATACAGGAAGAGAGATCAGGCAAAAGTGCACACTGTCCCCAAGCATATTTCTTCTAGTTATGGAAATATTAGCAAAGGACTGAGGACATTTTTAGAACTGATGAAAAGAAATACATAAGGGTAAGACCACTTCTGTTTAATTGCAAACATAAAGACGAACTGGAACGCAATAAGAGTAGGCTGGAATATTAAAATGATTTAATGAACTCACAGATAAAATTAGCGCTTTCGGCGGATAAAATGACCCGCCTTCTTCAGATTACACAACGGAACAGGAGGAACATTTATTTATACAACAATGGGTATTAAATGCCCAATGGACATAAAGTGCATTGTTTGAATACTTCAGTTGTCATAGCGACCTAAAAGTAAAATCACTACCAATGAGTTTTTACATACACTGCTGTCAGGTGCAAAAGCACATATAAGAACAACAAGTCTAAAATGCATTTCTTGCTTGTTACATTGTAAGTAAGCAAAATGATATCTTCTATGACATTTAAGCAGACTATATCCAGGTTATCCAAATGCTTAAATTAAAATTAATGTTAATGTTGATGGAACGATCGCAAGCTGGGATAGTTCGCGTTCACAAAAACTGTGCAGTAAATCTGGTGCAAAATAACAACAGTTTAAATATCCTTCTAGCTTACCAGATTGCAAAAATGATTATAAAAATGCTATCAACTTTAATTATGAAATAAAAATTGATAAAAAATATATATTTTATATGTAAATATGTATATATATTAGTGTGTAAGTATAAAATAACATTATTTCTACAAATCATTACTTTTACAGCTGTATGATTATGTAAAACACATCAAATAAACCCAAGCTAAAGTACTGTATATAACTAGTTATTATAAATGTATATACATAAAAAAACATGCCTACATTATAAGGCCCACAATGTGTGTATTTCTACTAAAATAAAACAAAACTATAATATGAAATTCACAATCCTGCCAAATGCTAGAATTTATCTATTATAAGCCAACCATTTCAAAACACATTTAATGGAAAGGGCCTCATTTATGCCTGGTGTAACATGTGCCCTGGTACGAATTTGCCAACATAGTTCGTCTATTTCAAGACGAACTTGCCAGGGTCCCCCTCTAATGTCTTGTGTTCGTTGCTGTAAAATGGCAAAATTAAATGCGTGCCCACTATTTTCCACAATGTGTCGAGCTAGTGCATTGTTTTGATCATTTTTAGAAACTGCGTTCATATGCTCATAAATTCTGATCTTTAATTTACGCTCGGTTTTTCCTATGTAGAAAGCCTTACATTGGTTACATAGGGCCACGTAAACCACTGACTTTGTCTCACAAGTAAAGTGGCTATTGATCTTGTATTCTTTACCATTAATAGTACAACTAGTGCCAGTTTTAATGTGCATGCATTGACTGCATGCTCCACATTTATACATCCCATATGGACGATTGGACATGTGTTTTTTCTTTGTTTTTTCCAAAATCAATTTAAGATTATCCCCTCTTCTATAAGTTATTTTAGGTTTTTCACCTAACAAGGTAATTAATCCTTTTTCGTGTTTAACAACTTCCCAATTTTTATTAATAATTTCTATTATCTGTTGGAAATCCAAAGAATAAGTATGCAGAAAACTACTACAGTAATTAGGTTTAAGTTGATACAATGTAGGTGTTTCTACTGATGTAATGGGAATAGCAGAGTTGACATCTTGATCATTACTGTTTTTAAAAGGGAGCAAAGGAAAAAAATGCCCTTCGTCACGTTTACTAGTAACTTCTAAAACAATGTTGTTGACCAAGTGTAAAGGGTAACCCCTTGATGTAAACATATCTACCAATTTTCTACATTCTATTTGAAAATCACAATCGTCTGTTACCATCCGTGCTGCTCTAACTAATTGACTCTTTATAACTGATCTTTTTTGATAAAATGGATGGTTGCTTGAAAAATGTAGTAGGGAATTAGAATAAGTGGGCTTTCTGTATATAGTGCTCTTGAATCTATTATTATTAGTATCTTTAGATAGAAGGATGTCCAGATAATTAATTTCAGTATCAGCTATTGAATATGTGAAACAGAGGAATTCTGTCATACTAGTCATCCTCTCAATAAAGTCTGGAATAATTGATTTATCCCCCTTCCAAATACAAAAAATGTCGTCCTGGTACCTTGTGTAATAAGAGACATGTTGTTGAAAAATATCATCTTTAAACAAAAATTCGTCCTCCCAGTAGGCCATTACTGCATTAGCAAATGAACCACCACATGGGGAGCCCATCGCCACCCCTGATGTTTGTAGGTAAAAATTACCTTCGAAAGTGAAAAAGTTATTCTTTAACACTAATTCTAGGAGGGTTTCAACTAGATAGATAGTGTCATCTTGTATTTTTCTAGCTGACATGAACTCCCTGACCCATGCTAGACCAATGTCTTGAGGGATGACCGTATAAAGGTCTTTAACATCTATTGTTAAAAATACTGAGTCGACGATGTAAAGTTGATTGTTAATGTCCCTCAAGAAGGACCAGGAGTCCTTACAAACATGCTTAACTTTTCCTATAAGGGGCTTCAAAATATTGTCTACATACTTAGCGCATGCATATGTGATGGAACCTCTGCCATCAATTATAGGTCTAAAAGGTGGGGCTTGTAATCGCTTATGCAGCTTGGGTGTACCAAAAAACGCAGGAATTCTAGGTGCAGACATCTCCAAATATCGAAAGACATCTAGATCTATAAATCCCTCCAAAAACAGATCGTTAAGAATACCATAGATTTTTTTGTATGCACCATGTATTTCGTTTAGTGATACCTGCTTATAAGCCATTGTGTCAAGATGTTCCATCATATATTCAACATATTTATAATGGTCCATCAACACCACCCCCCCACCTTTATCGGGTCTCATGACCCGGACATTACAATCCTTCAGTAAGTGTAGAAAATCCCATTCCAAACTAGACATATTGTTAACATATTTTTCTCTGTTGTATGTAACATGATTTTTAATAGCCCATAAGTCTAGTTCACACATTTTTTCAAAGGTTGATAAAATGGGATGTAAAGGTGGATTATAGGAACTTGACACTTTTACGTTGTTGATAACCAAGGAATTAATTCCCATTAGGAAATTCAGGTTTAATTTTCTAACATAAATTTTTAAATCAATTATAGTCCTAGTTATGTCCATGTGTCGAGTGGGAACAAAGGTAAGGTCCTTAGCAAAGAAGTCAACCATGTCCTGTTGTATTACCAAAAGAGTATAATTGTATAGAACAAAATCACTATGTGAGCTTTTCAACAGAATAGGGTCAGTACCAAAATCAGGGTTCACAATCATCTCCTCCTCCCCCGTCTTTTGTTGCTCGTGTTGTTCTGCCTCTGCGTTTGAGGGGGATTCTTCCTCTTGGAATTGTTGACCATATGAAAACCCTGATTAGTTTGCTGATTCTCCTCTTCCATAGGGATATTTTGTTGATTAATGTTCACTGACCCAGCGGCTTGTGCATATCCCTGGTTTGGGACATGTAAGTTAACATTGTTATTATTAAATCTCGGGCTCCTTCTTGGCCCCTGCCTTTGTTCAGTTGAATAATTGTGACTACTAAAATTATTATTTGCCCTTTGATTAGATTCACCAGTGTTTTGAAGCTGGTCAGCAGCCTCATCGGGAGCCATTGATATTGCCCTAGAAGGTCTTGGATAGGCACATTTATTATTATAATCAGTTATATCTCTTATAAGTTTCTTTTTCTTTGTGGCAAGAAGTTTCTCCATACTAGCTTCAATGCTCGTAAAGATACGACAGTATTCATATTTATACCGAAAGAACTCCCTATCAGATATAATAGATTGTTCTAAATTTTCAAGTTCTTCAGATAAAGCCACTATGTCTTTAGAATAATACACTATCAAGGCTTGTAGGAATTCTGTGCTTTGTCGATCGAACAAGTCAATGAGTTCCTGATAAAAAGGGGAACTCTCCAGAAGGCCAGCGGGAAATCGCCACTGGCGCAAGCCCTTTGGAATTACCTTGTTCCTAATGCATTCAGTTAAATATGAAACTTCGAGTTGTAATTTTTTGCATTTATACAATTTGTTGTCAAATAAGTCTATTTTTTCAGTTAACATGCCACTATTTGGAGCTTCCCTTAAAAAAGGCATTGCATGTGGATGAAACTCTTGACTGAAAAAGTTATTGTTGGACAAAAAATTAGCCATAACCGGAATCCCTTGCTTATTTGGGACTCCTTCCGTATTTTCAACTAAATGCATGTTAATAGAGTTGTTACCTGGTTGCCCACCGTTAGCAGCAAGTGGAAAAACACGGTCGCTAGACATTGGAAAACTGTTGTTACCACCTAGTAATCCACCAGCCGTATTATGAAGTACTGGAGACTGTTGTCCATTCGGTGGAGTTGAAGAACTTCCGTTGAGTATAGTAAATCCAGGTGGTGGTAAATTATTCCCAGTTCTTGAAACAGGAAACGCCATAGCATCTACTTTCTGTGTCAAGGCATCTACCCTGCCCAGTAGAGCCTCGACAAGTGCTGTCAAATTACCGTTAGGATTACCACTAGTATCATTCTCCTCGTTCCGCTGTGTAAATAGTGGTGGAGCTTGCGATCGTTCCATCAACATTAACATTAATTTTAATTTAAGCATTTGGATAACCTGGATATAGTCTGCTTAAATGTCATAGAAGATATCCTTTTGCTTACTTACAATGTAACAAGCAAGAAATGCATTTTAGACTTGTTGTTCTTATATGTGCTTTTGCACCTGACAGCAGTGTATGTAAAAACTCATTGGTAGTGATTTTACTTTTAGGTCGCTATGACAACTGAAGTATTCAAACAATGCACTTTATGTCCATTGGGCATTTAATACCCATTGTTGTATAAATAAATGTTCCTCCTGTTCTGTTGTGTAATCTGAAGAAGGCGGGTCATTTTATCCGCCGAAAGCGCTAATTTTATCTGTGAGTTCATTAAATCATTTTAATATTCCAGCCTACTCTTATTGCGTTCCAGTTCGTCTTTGTGTTTTTTACAAAGTTCATTTGGTGTGTTTGTTGCATAATTGCAAACATATACTGATGGCGAAAAATGTAGAACTAGGCAGCGACAATCACATTAAGCTATTCTGAACATATTTAAGAAGGAGTAAATGCAAGACTATAGCCTGAAGAAAATATTAGTTACAAGATTGTATTTAAAGGTTTGGAAAGTGAGGGGAAAATAGACCATACAAAGGGAATAAAAATGTAAAAACAAGGGGGAGAAATTATGGAAATTAAAGTAAGAGATAAAATGCACAACAGGAAGGTGGAAGTAATCACAGTGGTGGAGAGAGTTAACAAAATAAAATGACAATTAACCCAAACTTAGGGTAAATGTTAGAACACAATGAAATATAAAGAAATGAGAAGATACTCAAAACACAAAAATTTAATAAATTTATATGGAAGAGCATGATATGTGGACTGGAAGTGAGAATGGAACAGTTAAGTAAAGGAAGTAGATGGAAGGTGTCAAACCTCGATACATAATAGTCTGTAAAAGACTATAACATACAGAATTAGTTATAAGGGAATAAATAGGAAAAATTAGTTGTAACTGCTCCATGTTCAAATCATGAGAGGTAAAATCCAGTCCCACTTCCTTGCAAGTTATAGGTGCCCCTCTATGACCCAGGAAACCCATACCATGTATTTAAACATATTAGAAACACTAACCATCCAACCCAATACAATATTCATGAGTGACTTTAATTACCCCACTATTAACTAGGAATCCAATACAACACCAAATGTACATGCACAGAGATTCCTAGATGTTATAAACAAAAAATCCCTGGACCAGATAGTCAATACATCAATCAGGAGTGCAACTATGCTGGATCTCGTTCTCACTAATATGGGTGCGTGCTGCACACCACCTACTGTAATGTCTTCCCTGGTAAGGTCAGACCACAAAATGGTCTCCTTTGAAGTAAAGATAAAACCTGGACCCTCAGCTCAACCTGGAATATTCAGTAACTATTCTAAGGCTAACCTCCTGCTATTCACTGAGAACCTGGCAAAATGTCAAGCCCCTATAAACCTTGAGAACACTTCTGCCTATGCAGAACTGTTCACAAAAACCCTGTACAAGAATGTTAATAGATTACCCAGCCTGGTCTGCAAAGCAATGGAAAGAATCATTATGGAACTCATAAACAGAGACATTGGGGACCTACAGACACTTGATCCCACCCAGTTCGGCTTTGTAAAGGGCAGATCCTGCCTTTTGAACCTGGTTGACTTTTTCAAAACAGTCACTAGAGCCATTGATGAGGGCAAAGCAGTCCATACAGCCTACCTGGACTTGGCTAAGGCCTTTGACACAATACCCCACTCAGGCATCATAGATAAGCTCAACAGCTTAAATGTAAACCCTTATGTCACTAGATGGGTTGCAAACTGGCTAAAGGACAGAACCCATAAAGTTAAAATCGCTGGAGCAATGTCAGACTCAAAGCCAGTCACAAGTGGTGTCCCACAGGGATCTGTCCTGGGACCCCTCTTGTTTGGCATTTATTTCTCAGATGTTAAAGCAAACAAGGGAGGGTTGTGGCTGACAAAGTTCGCAGATGACTGCAAACTAGGCGCCATAGTCGATACACCAGCGGACACATACATCCTACAAAAAGGCCTCACAGAAACGGACAACTGGTGCCGGAGTCATGGCCTTAAACTAAATGCCAAAAAATGTATAGTCATCCCCTTTGGGAAAAACAAAGCACCCACAAATTATCACATAGACAGCAACCCACTGAGTACAGAAAAAGTAATCAGAGACCTAGGGACCCAAGTCGACAGCGACCTCTCATTTGACACCCACGTTGCCAAAGTGGTTAGAAAGACATTCTACCTTGCACACCTTATCATGAAGGGATTCACATCCAGATCCAAGGATGTCATTGTACCCCTATACTCCTCCCTCATCAGACCCATGATTGAATACAATGCCCATTTGGTATGTACCTCACCTGGCATTTGCAACAGCTGGAGAGACCACAGAATTACCTCACCAAGATGATCAAGGGTCTCCAACATATGTCTTATTCTGCCAGACTAAAGAAACTCCAGCTCTATTCAGTAGCATACCGCCTGCTCAGAGGTAATCTGTGCCTGACGTACAAGGCCATGTCCAATCAGGAACTGATGGACATGCTCCACCTCAAAAAATCCAAATCCATCAGAACCACGAGAGCTAAAGACTTAAACCTCGGCACAAGTATGAACAGGACATGCTGGAGGGATAGATTTATAACCCAGAGGCTTCCCATGCTCTGGAACAAGATCCCAGTTCATGTTAGGCAGAGCCCCTCACTAACTCTCTTCAAGAGAAATCTTGATGAGTGGATGGGAGACCGTAAGTTTACCCCAGGGGTCACATCTGTGTCATTACTAGACAGGGGCACAGTAAACTAATTCTATTATATAAGGGGACCTTCACTGTGTCACTACTAGACAGAGGCACAGTATTCTAAATCTATTCTGAGCATTTTTGTACCATTTCATGGGGTGGCAAAAGCCACATCACTATGGCTAGGCTTACAAATGTCCCAGGGCAGATATCCTAGTACTAAGCTATGAAACTATGAAACTATGCAGCTGTACCCACCAGGAAGAAGTACAGAACTAACGTAAAAGATAAGCCACCCAGGTGGACTCACAAAATCAATCAGTTGGATGTATAACAGGAGGAAGACAATCATGGCAAAAATTAGGAGGTGCAGCACCCAGCAGGATAAAAGTGCTCTCATCAATCTAAACAAACGCAGAGAACAAATAAAGTCTGCCAAAGCCAAATTTGAGGTAAGTTTGGACTCTCAGGCCAAGGACAACCACAAAGCATTCTTTAGCTATGTCTGCAACCTCAAAGGCAATATACAATTGTGTGCAGAGCTTATTGCAAATGGAGCAACCTATACTGAGCCAGAAGATATAGCAAACCTCCTTGCTGATAAATTCAGCTCCAACTTTACTCCTCTCTCCCCCTCAACCTTCCCTTAAGAAATATCATCAAATATAACTCCCTGTACTATCACTAGGAACAGGTCCTTAATGCTCTCTCCAAGACTAAGAACACTGCATCAGTGGGCCCAGACAATATCCCAGGCTGCCTTCTAAACAGCATGAAACATGACCTATTACAGCCTCTAGAATTGCTATTTAATTGTAGCCTCCAAACAGGCTTTGTGCCTCATGAATGGAGAAAGGCAACAGTCATCCCTCTGCACAAAGATGGGCCATCTACAGACCCTTGAAAATAGAGACCCATTAAGTCTCACTAGTCTTATATGTAAAGCCATGGAAAGAATTATCATGGAGATGATCAGTAGAGATATAGCAAACCTCCAGCCACTGGACCCAACCCAGTTTGGCTTCATCAAGGGCCTAGTTGAGAAGGTCACCTAAGCAATGGATGAGGGCAAAATGGTTTACACTGCCTGCCTTGACCTAGCCAATGCATCTGCACAATACCCCACTTGGGCATTGTTGATGAAGTTAAGATGTTAGGTATAAACCCATATGTCACCCAGTGGATAGCAAACTGGCTCACAGACAGGACCCAGGAAGTTAGAACTGGGAAGTTCACTTATACAAAGTGACCAGTCACAAGTGGAGTCCTTCAGGGATCAGTCCTTGGACCACTCCTTTTTGTCATTTACTTCTCAGAAGTCTAGGCCAATGTCAGTGGTCTCTGGCTGACTAAATTTGCAGATGATTGCAAATTAGGATCTGTCATTGAATCTCACACTGGCACAAATGTTCTCCTGGAGGGGCTAACACAGACAAACAACTGGTGTCAGAGCCATGGACTAAAATTAAATGCCAAGCAATGCATAATAGTATCCTTTTGGGAAGTCATCTATCCCTGGTAATTATCATATCGACAACACACCCCTTTGAGGTGACCTAGTAATCAGGGACTTGGGGACACACATAGAAGGTAATCTAATCTTTGATCATCACGTGTCTACGGTGGTGTAGAAATCATTCTATATTGCGCAACTTATAAACAAAGGTATGGCATCTAAGTCCAAGGAAGTCATTGTTCCACTGTATTCAGCATTCATCAGACCTATCATTGAGTATAATTCCCCCTTTGGTATGTACCTAACCAGGCATATCCATCAACTGGAATGCCCACAGAAGTTCCTCAGTAAAAGAATACAGGGCGCAAGTAATATGTCCTATGCAGCCCGCTTCAAGGCCCTATCCCTGTATTCTGTCTCCTACAGTCTTTTGAGGGGAGATCTATGCCTGACATACAGGGCATTATCAAACCCCACTCTGATGAACCTTCTGCATATCCACAAAACAAACAGTACCAGTATTACCCATTCTAAAGACTTAAACCTTACCTGTGATATACATAGGACCTGCTGGAGAGATAGGTATGTATCACAGAGACTACCCCATCTATGGAACAGGCTCCCCATCCATGTGAAGCAGAGTTCCTCCCTTACCCAATTCAAGTGCAACTTGGACAATTGGATGGGAAACCAGAAATTCATCCCTGGTTTGGCACATATATCTCTGATGCAAACAGGTAACCTGTAAATAATTAATCTCCCAGGCTCATGCTTACACTTATCAAGAGTATCAGGACTTGTCAGGGATTTGGGATGCATGGCTAGGCTTAAAAAGGCCCTTGTGGTCTTTAGTCTAGTAAACACCTATGAACCTATAAAGAAAGGTTTGTAGTTATCTTTAGCTTATGATAATTTAGTCGTATTTAACACTAGTAATTTTGATAGTTGGTTTTAGTTGTTTATTGATATTTTTATTAAGTCTTTAATGTAGCCAGATTTCCTATTGAATTTTATTTTATTTCTTTTGTTACAGAGCTCATTGATGAATTTCTATTGAATTTTGTTCAAGTGGGGTTGTTAAATCTGGACACATTTATATGGAGCAGTAGAGTTCAGATAAAAAAGTAGCAGCTTAAGATTCATGGAGAGCAGTAACATTGCAAGTAAACTTAGCTCATCATAGAATGTAAACAAGTTTGTACATTTAAAGTTCTTCAATTTGAGATTGCTTACCATTATATAGTTATCTCCTTTGGGAAAAAACATGTACCTGTGAATTACCACATAGGTGGCAGTACACTAAACACCAAAAGTGTGATAAGAGACTTAGGGACACAGGTGGACAGTGGTCTCACCTTCAATAACCACATCGCCATAACAGTCAGGAAATCCTTCTATGTGGCACACCTCATCATTAAGGGCTTTTCATCCAGAAAAAAAGGAGGTCATTGTCCCACTGTACTCATCCCTCATTAGACCCATTATAGTATACAACGCCCCATTTGGTATGTACCTCTCAAGACATCTGCAACAACTGGAAAGGCTGCAGAAATATCTCACTAAAAGAATCACAGGCCTAAAGCAGATGCCCTATGCTGACCACCTTAAAAAACTCTAGCTATACTCTGTAGCATATCGTCTACTCCGAGGCGATCTCTGCTTAACATACAAGGCCATGTCAAACCCAGAGCTGTTGGACATGCTACACTTAAAGAAATCCCAATCCCTCAGAGCCACATGCTCCAGGGATCTAAACCTTGTCATCACAATAAACAAAACATGCTGGAGGGATAGGTTCCTGACTCAGAGACTCCCCAGACTCTGGAATAGACTCTCCATACATGTCAAGCAGAGCACCTCTTGGCCCTCTTTGGCCCATATTCAGGTTTGACACCTCACTAAGTGTACATTCTGGAGTTTTATAATGTCTTCCCTTCCTGCCCCACCTCATCCTATGAGGCACTCCATTTATGACTAAAAAGGCTAAATTCTATGAAATGGACTTTCAGTGCATTAACCCATAATAATTACAAAGATGCTCACTCATGTGGTGAGTGGGCTAGGTTTGGCTCAGAATATTTACCAAGGATATCTTTTGATTGCACAACATTAGGTTTACTCCATTTTTTGAAAAGTGAAATTTCCTAAGAAATCATATTGCCACTTTTAATGTATTATGACCAGAAATGTGCTTTAAGGTAGAAGTGATTTTGTTCAAAGTCCTCCCATTTTGATTATTAAGCTGCATTTACCAGTATAGATGAGCAGAATTCAGATTTGTTTTCCAACCTTTTTCAACAGCTTGTGACTTGGGTTTTTACAATAAGCCATCATGTACATATATTGCATGTCCAGAGTCATATCCGAATGTCCAGCTGACTGATGAAAATTTGAAGTTTTTTAAGTTAAGTTTGTAAAGCATTTGCTTCCATTACTGACATTTGGTAAAGTCATGCAAAGGCAGCAAAAATGCATTGCATGTCATACGCCTCTGTAAAGATGAATTTACCTATATAATATGGGAGCATGCTTTTGTTTGCAGTATACTTAATTATTTATTTGTTTATGTATTTCTTTTATTCACTGGGAAAGTCCAATTTTCAGCAGAGGCCTTGAGAGGAATGCTCCATTTTGTAGAATGAGTAGAAGGCAGTTATATAAGATTGACATTATTTGTTGACGAGGTTAGTCCCATTAAGCTGGTAGCCTCTTTTCAGGGGAGACCCAAAATATTTATACTATTGGGGAAATTTGCCCAGGACAGTGGGGAACTTTCCTTGCTCTTTTGTTTAAGGGTGTGCTGTTTATAGCTGTAATTCCTGCCTTCTGTCCCAGGCATAAAGGCAGCCTGAAAAAGCAAGAAGCTGGTGAGAGTAAGCAAGGAAGTCCCAAGAAGGAGATGTTGCTGAATTGAATGCTGATAGCTGATCAGCAGAGGCATCATTCATGTCAGAGAAGGAGTCAGTTGCAAGAGATAATGTAGGTTTAGAAGTATTAGAAAAAGGTAATCACACCTTTTAAAGAGCTATTGAAGAAGTTGGAAGGATGTGTAGAAGCTTCAGAGGATCTATTTCAGTGTAACTTTTTTGAGCCAACACAAGTGTGTGTTGTTACAGCCCTCCAGTTGGGAGGATTGCGGGATGATTATCTTAATGAGATGATTATGCAGAGTGAACCAGAAAGTGAAGTGGCAGCATCTTGGGGTGACATTATATATAGAATCCAGGAGGAGGAAGTGAAAACAACTACACAAGGGAAAACATTTTATGCAACAATGCTGAAGGAAGGCAAAAAACCAAAAAGGAAGGAAGAGGGAGGAAGAGAAGTCATGAAGACGAAGTTTGTTGTACATCACAGCAATAAGGAAAAAAGAATTCAAAATACATAAGGTATGAGGCGCACTTATTGTAGCCTTGGGAATATTACCTAACAAGGTAAGACCCTTTATTCACCTTAACAGAGATGCCTTTTGTGACATTATATTTGAGACTGGACAATATATGGAAAATTTCTTAGAGAGGTTTGAAAAAAATACAAAGACTGTAGTTCGTGGAATTCTTATGCAGTGCAGACTGTTAATAGAGAGACTATAAAGAGAATGTACAATTATGAATGGAGGTGGATAAAGAAACATTGAAAGACTTTAAAAACCGTATGCAAAGAAGTGATGGACACTACAAAAATGTATGACGATAGAGGCTTATGGACTGAGGGGTGGGATTGTGGGTTTATTTTGAAGTAAAAAAAATAATATTGTACATATGTCAGGTATAATAACTGTTGAAGTAAAAAGTGATTATGTAAGATATAAGGGACAGCCAAAAACCTGATTTTTTTGTGGAAAAAGTGATCATTTAATAAGCAATTTGACTAAGTGAAGATGTTTTGTTTGTGGAAAAGTGGGGCATGAAGCAAAGAAATGTGAACTGATGTGTAAAAATGTGTGAAAATGGGATATGACTCAATTAATTGTGGTGAACAACTACATGTTAGCAAAAAGCAGACACAGGAACATGCACATGATGTAGCAGAAAATGATAAGCATGAACATGAAAAACAAAATATCATGCAAAAAGAAAATAACATAAAATGTAACTAAAATGAGAATAATGAAGGCGAGTAATTAGTACTGGAAACAAGTGAAGAAGATAGTAATTGAAAAATAGTAAGAGCTAAAAGAAATTCAACAGAGAGAAGAGTGAAAGGAAAAGAAAATATAAATGTGTGATTATGAAAGAAAAAGAAAGATAAGGGGTAAGATAAAAATATAACA
Source organism: Protopterus annectens (assembly GCF_019279795.1). NCBI lineage: Eukaryota > Metazoa > Chordata > Ceratodontiformes > Protopteridae > Protopterus > Protopterus annectens. The sequence continues at coordinate 1,126,520,582 of NC_056729.1, forward strand.
CATCTGCAAAAACTTGAGTCTTATCAATAAAAGTTAATAGTATACATTTTTTTTAAAAGAGGATTATGTGTATTGGAATGGTGTATGCTACTTGACAACCATGTAATTAGCCTAGAGGATAGAAGAATCTTAACAAAGGATGAAAGGAATCAGATGGAAAACATATGGGCTGAGAAAATTGTATGGAACTTGGGAAAAGGTACATGTTCAGGGATTACTGTATTATGTAATGAAATAGTTAAAGTCTTAGATTATATTTTAGTAAAGGAAGACAGGAAATGTTCAAATAAATTCACAAATATGTAAATATTGGTAGGAGATTTTAACTGTGGTTTGAGAAAAAACAAAGAAAGAAGGGAATGGAATTAAAACAGGTTATGAAATAATGAAAAATGTATATATATATATATATATATATATATATATATATATATATAGAGAGAGAGAGAGAGAGAGATTATATATGGGAAAATATACACTGGACATATAAAAGAAATGAGATTAAAATAGATATTTATTATTTTATAATATCTAATACTCTGACAATTAAGAAAAGAGGAACAAAGGAAACAGATTTCTCAGACCATTTGGCTATATGGGTAGAAGTAAAATAAAAAAAATGGAAGAATACATAAGGATAGGGAAGGGTAATAAAAGGCTGAAAGAAAAAAGATTTAAATGAAGGAGAGAGAAAATAAATTGATCAATTATGGGAAGATCATGCAGAAATGAGAATATTTATAAATATTGGACTGTCTGGTGGTTAGGTTTTAAAGGCATGTATAAAAAGAGTTTTCTAGAATGCCAAGTGATGAAAAAAGAGAAGAACAGCAAAAATATAGGTTAAGACAAACAGTATTCAGAGAAATATTAAGAAATAATAACATTTATGGAAAGGAGAAGGAACTCTATGAAATGAATCAAGACAAGATTAAGAAAATGTTATATAAGCAAAGGTATTTTTAGAAGAAAAAAGAAGAAGCAGCTCTGTATTTCAGTAAAATGGTCAGAGAAAATGAGAAGATAAGAGAACTGGAAAAAAATTAAGAAAAAAATGAATACACAAAAATTAATATTTGAGGTAATAGAGCAGGATATAAAAATACATTTACGAAGACAAAGATAAAAGAGGGGCAAATATGGGAGATAAATAAGTAGAGAATGAGATTGTGAAAAAATATAAATATAGGAGAGCTTGATGAAATTTTATAAGACTTGGATATAGAGAAAGCTACAAGATTAGATGGAATTTAATATTATATGTACTATAATATGAACAATCGGCAAAAATATATTTTGTAGAGGATTTGAATGAATGTTTAGAAAAAGGGATACATAAAACAGATATGCATTAGAGCCAGGAGATTCATATGGAGGAAGGGGAAGAAGGAAGACATTAGGACCTGGAGACAAATAGTATTAAACAATGCAGATTATAAAATATTTATGGGAATATAGGGAAAAGATTAGGAAAATATATGGGTAGACTGATGGAACCTATGATTTTTGGGAGAAAGGGGAAAGGAAGTCAGGGTTTATTATGGGTGTGAAGAGAGGTAATAGATATTATAAATAAAAAAGCGTAAACTAGTTTTGGCTGGAGATGTAAATAAAGCATTCAATAGAATACAATATGAGGAATTCTGGAGTATATTAAGAGATTATAATGTAAACAACAAAATAAAAATTATAACATCAGTATATGCGAATAATAACATTAAAATAATAGTGGGTGGTTAAGTAAAGAAATAAGAATAGAGTGTGGAATAATACAAAGTTGTCCAGCAAACAGCATATTATTTGCATTAGTTATGAATGTGATTGTAAATGCAATGAGCAGAGAATTAACAATAGCAAGGTACAGGATAATAGAGGGAATTTATGTCCTAGTTGTTCTGCTTATGCAGACAATATAGTATTAATTACTTAAAACAAGAAATGGATGGAACAAGGAATTAAGAAATTAAATAAGTATTTAAATATGCTTGGTCTAAGCATTAACAAGGGTAAAAGTAAAGGAACTGGATTTTTGGGATAGTTAGAAGGTATTCACTTTATGGATGAATATGTAGATACTCTAGGAATAATGTTTGGAGTTAATACAAAGAAGGAAACAGTGGGCGAGACTGATACAACAGCTGAGAGAAATGTGCATATTTTGGAGGTCATATAGATTATCATATAAGAAAAAGGTTTATTTAATAAACTCTATTTGTTAGGTAAAATTGCCTGTTTGGCAAGTGTATATGTGATCCAATCTAAATATGAAAAAGAACTGCTATTGGTTATATATTCATTCATATGGGGATCGAGATTAAACCCTGTAAGGAGAGGAATTTTGTTTGTGCTGGAAGGAGGGGCTTAATTGAATCTGTATAAAGTGTTGAATTGATTGAAAGAAGAAAACAGGAACATAGTAAGCAAGATAATGAAAATAAAATATTAAGATATGGGAAAAGATGGAAGAATAATGTTAATAATGAGATTAAATAATATCAAAATAAAAACTTTTATGAAATTGAAAATAGGGAGTGTGGAAAAAAAACAGAAATGAATGATATAAAAATGTAATGAGGGAATGTTATGCTTATCCACTGAAAACTTAGATAATGAAAAAAAGAAATACAATTAAAATAAGGCTTAGATAGAGCAAAGATGTATGAATGTAAAGATTCTATGTGGAGGTTAATGATAAGTAAACTGCCTGTTAAAGCAAATATGCCCTAAACTATGTTCTATAAAAGAATTCGGGAAAGAGTATGAAGCCATTATGGAGAGATTGAGACAATGGAACATGCTTTCTTAAATTATACGAGATTGAGAAAATTGTGGGAAAATTATGTGAAATTAACGTATTGAATGATTCTAAAATTGTAAAAGACATAAACATGAACACGATAGAATATGGATATTATGGTAACAAAGGAACAACAAAAGTGGAAGAAATTGCAAAAAAATTTGTTTTATGTTTTGTGGGTCATATGGAATGAAAAACTAAATGAGATAAATTATAATATGGAAATAGGTATTAGCGGAAATTTTGAAAAAGATACATTTTTGGTTGTGGAAAAAAGAGTGGGGAAATAATTGAAATATTGGAAATATATGAAGTCATATGATGTAATGTAAGATGCAAACAATTGTAAATAATGTATATATTGCATATATTGTAAATAATGTCACTACAGTATATAATCTGTTATATTCAACAAAGAACCCCTACTCTTTTGTGAGCGGGAACACTGGTTTGATGGGGCACTTCCTGCTTCTGCTCAGGGTGTGGAGGCAGCTCGGAGAAGCAGGAAGAAGTATGGCAAGTATCTGTAGCATGAAAGTTGTCAAAAGAGAAATAATGAGAATTGAATGGTTTGAGTTTAAGTACAAAGGCAGATGAGCCTTTGCAAAAAATGCTGTATTCTTCTTTTTCTTTCAACTGCTCCAAATTAGGGGGTCACCACACTGGATCATCTGTTTCCATTTCTTCCTGTCCTCTGCATCTTGTTCTGTCACATCAACCACCTGCATGTCCTCTCTCACCTCATTCATAAACCTTATTTTAGGCCTTCCTCTTTTCCTCTTACCTGGCAGCTCATTCCTTAGCACCCCCCCCTAATATACCCAGCATTCCTCCTCAGCACATGTCCAAACCAATGCAATCTAGCCTGTATGGCTTTGTCACTGTCCAACCTAAACTGCCCCTGTAGTATACTAATTTCTAATCCTGTCCATCCTCAGCACATCCAGTGCAAATCTTAACATCTTTAACTCTGCCACCTCCAGCTCTGACTCATGTCTTTTCATCAGTGCCACTGTCTGCAACCAATATAACATAGCTGGTCTCATTATCATCTTATAGACCTTCCCTTTCACTCTTACCAGTATCCACATGTCATAGATCACTCCTGACACTCTTCACCCACTCCACCCTGCCTGTAGTCTCTTCTTCACTTCTCTTCCACACTCACCATTACTTTGAACTGTTAGTCCCAAGTATTTAAACTCATGCACCTTTGCCAGCAATACTCCCTGCATCCTCACCATTCCTCTGTCCTCCCTTTCATTCACACACATATATTCTTAGTCATGCTGAGCTTCATTCCGCTCCTCTCTAGAGCATATCTCTACCTCTCCAGGGTCTCCTCCACCTGTTCCCTACTCACTACAAATCACAATGTCATCCACAAACATCATAGTCCACAGGGACTCCTGCCTGATCTTGTCTGTCAACCTGTTCATCACAACTGCAAATAAGAGAGGACTCAGAGCTGACCCTTGATGTAATCCCATCTCCACCTTGAATGCCATAACTCCTACAGCAGACCTCACCTCTGTTACACTGCCTTTGTACATATCCTGTACCACTCTTACATACTTCTCTGACACTCTGGACTTCCTCATACAATACCACAACTCCTTTGTAGGCACCCTCTCATATGCTTTCTCCAAGTCCACAAAGACATAATGCAACCCCTTCTGACCTTCTCTATACTTCTCCATCAACACCCTCAGAGCAAACATTGCATCTGTAGTGCTCTTTCCTGGTATGAAACCATACTGCTGCTCACTAATTATCACATCCCTTCTTAACCTAGCTTCCAATGCTCTTTTCCATAACTTAATGCTGTGGCTGATCAATTTTATCCTTCTGTAGTTAGCTCTGCACCTCACCTCTGTCCTTGAAAATTGGTACCAATACACTTCTTTTCCACTTCTCAGGCATCATCTCACTTTCCAAAATTATATTAAACAATCTGGTTAAAAACCTCACTGTCATGCCTCCTAAACACTTCCATGATTCCACAAGTATGTCATCTAGACCAACAGCCTTTCCATTCTTCATCCTCTTCATAGTTGCCCTTACTTCATCCTTGCTAATCCACTGCTCTTCCTGTTTGACTATCCCCACATCATCCAACCTTCTCTCTCTCTAATTCTCTTCCTTCATCAGCCCCTCAAAATACTCTTTCAATCTGCTCAACACACTCTCCCCACTTGTGTGAATGTTTCCCTTCTTATCCTTTATCACCCTAACCTGCTGCACATTTTTTCCAGCTTGGTTCCTCTGCTTAGCCAATTGGTACAGGTACGTTTCTCCCTATTTAGTGCCCAACCTTTCATGCAACTCATCATAGACCTTATCCTTAGCCTTTGCCACCTGTCTCTTTACCATATGTTTCATCTCCTGTACTCCTGTCTACTTTCTTCATCTCTCTGACAATCCATCCCACTTCTTCACCAACCTCTTCCTATGCATACTCTCCTGCAGTTCCTTATTCCACCACCAGGTCTCCTTGTCCTCCTTCCTCTATCCAGATGTCATACTAAGCAACTTTCTAGCTGTCTTCCTTAGTACTTATGCTGTAGCTGCCCAGCTATGTGATAAATCTTCACTGCCACTCAGTGCCTGTATTAACTCTTTCTTGAACTCCACCTTACAGTTATCCTTTTTGACTTTCCACCATTTGGTCCTTGGCACTGCCCTCACTCTCTTCCTCTTCGTCTTGATCACCATCATCCTACAGACCACCATCCTATGCTGCCTAACAACACTTTCTTCTGTCACAACTTTGCAGTATCCAGTCTCCTGCAGACTGGCCCTCTTGGCTCTTGCATAGGATATAATCCACCTGTATGCATCTTCCTCCACTCTTGTACATCACCCTATACTCCTCCCTCTTCTTAAAATACATATTCACCACTGAGGTGTCCATCCTTTTCACAAAATCCACTACCATCTGACCTTCTGCATTCCTCTCCTTAACACCATACCTACACGCCACTCATCCCCTCTGTTCCCTTCTCCAACATGCCCATTAAAATCTACTCCAATCACCACTCTCTCACCCTTGGCTACACTCTACACCACATCAACTAACTTGCTCCAAAATGGTTCTTTCTCATCCATTGCATACCAACTTGTGGGCATATGCCTTAACAGCATTCATCATCACACCATCAATTTCCAGCTTCATAAATATCACACTATCCAACACACTTTTCACCTCCAAAACACTCTTGACATACTGTTCCTTCAGGATAACCCCTATCCCATTTCTTCTCCCATCCACACCATGGTAGAACAACTTTAACATGCCTCTGATACACCTGGCCTAACTCTCTTTCCATTTGGTCTCTTGCACGCACAATATATCAACCTTCCTTCTCTCCATCATATCAGCTAGCTCTCTCTCTCTCCCTTTACCAGTCATACTGCCAACATTCAAAGTTCCTACCCTCACTTCCACACTCCTAACTTTCCTCCTCTCCTCCTGCCTCAGGGAATGCCTTCCCCTGTCTTCTTCTCCTTCTTAAAAATGCTGTCAGAAGAATAAATAATATGAAAAGGTGAGAAGCAGATGTTTACTTCCCCTTCTTGTTACTTTTGAAGGAGGAGAATGAAGTGAAGGTTATTGAACATTCACAGGATTCAGAAGTGCTGTTCCAGGAGAGATTGTTTGAGGGAGATGGTGAATCACAGCAGGGATGTATTATTACAACCCTTCAATTGGGAGGGTTGCAGGATGTGTATCTAAAGGATTTAATTAATCAGAGTGAACCAAAAAGTGAAAAAGCAGTGCCATGGGGAGAAATAATGGATAGGATCCAGGAAGAAGGAGCAGAAGAAATAAGAAAAGAGGCAAAGAGGTCAAATGCACAAGAGAATGAGAAAAGAGAGAAGAATAGAAAATGGATGTGATGAGGAAGAGGTATCTTGTAAGAATAAGCAGTAAGACAGAGAAAGAACTCAATAGGTATGAAATCTGGGATAATATTATTGCACCCTTGGGTATTTCTCCTAGACTTTCTGTGACATTTTATTTGAATCAGGGCAGTATATGGAAACATTTCTAAAAAAAAATATCAAGTAAAGAAAAATTATAGTCCATGGAACTTATGTTATTCAAGTTATTCAAGCATTTAACAAAAAGACAAAAAAAAAAATATATATATATATATATATATATATATATATATACATATATATATATATATATATATATATGTGCGTGTGTGTGTGTGTGTGTGTGTGTGTGTGTGTGTGTGTGTGTGTGTGTGTGTGTGTGTGTGTGTATGTGTGTGTGTGTGTGTATATATATATATATATATATATATATATATATTATATATATATATATATATATATATATATATATATATATATATATATATATATATATATATATATATATATATATACATATATATGTGCAGTTTCGAAAATAAGTAGAAAAATAAGCAATGAAGGAATATTTAAAGACACTATGCAAACGTGTTATGGATATTACAAAAATATATGATAATAGAGGTTTATGGACTTGGAGTATGGGATTTGCTGTTGTATTGCAAATGAAATATGAAAACATAATATATATATATTTCAAATATGATAAATGCAGAAGGAAATAGAGGGCTTGTGAAATATTGGAAGCAAATGAAAATGTTTCTTCTCTGGTAAAAGTGATCATTTAATTAGTAATTATGTCATGAAGCAAATAAATATGAACTGAAATGTGTAAAATGTGAACAAACAGGGAATTCGTGGATGGATTTTAAAGAAAATATGGAAGAAAAAGGGGATGAACATGAATAAGAAATTGTTCAAGAACATAAGATAGAAGTGGAACTAGAAAAAGAATGGGAAGAAAATATAATGGCAGAAAATAAGGGATTTGGAAAAGATAAGTATAAATGGGAGAAAAAGAAGAGGAGAAAGTGATAGTAAATTCAGCTGAGGAGGGAGACATTAACTGAGTGATTAAAGATAAAAAGAATTCTATTGGGAAAAGTGTAAAAGACAGAAAATGAAACGATAGAAATATAGGTCTGAGAGAAAATAAAAAGGCAAAGGATGAAAAAGCTAAGCAATTTTACAAAAAATTGAGAATCTTGGCTTTAAATGTGAACAGTATAAAAACATAGGACCAGATTCACGAAGGCTTGCACGGAGTCTAAGAATAGAGTAAGACTCCATGCAGCCAACATGTCCACTGAGCGATCCAGGAACAGCCGGTAGAGGCATGCAACAGAGCTCCTAAAACGAGTCTTACACGGACAGGGCTTGGATATGCAAATTATCTCAATTGCAGGCGAAAGCTATGCAAATGAGGTAAATTTGAGATCCAGAAAACCCGAACCTGTCCGAGTAAGAGTAGTGTTATTTGCAGAAATGTACTCAGTTGACAACTGGAAGAGGTGTGTCAACAGGTACCCTAGCTAAAGACAAGAAATTGAAGGTGTATGCCATGGATAACACTAAAGTTTCTTGTAGAAGTGCCTGCAACATGTTTCCTCGTGGGTACGCACTTGTATATCCGAGTAAGACTGTGTGCGTGCATGTGCGCCTGTGTGCGTGTGTTTAAGCCAGAGTAAGCATGTCTAAGGTTGTTTAAAGTTGTGTAAGTGCGTTTGCACCTGTGTGCGTGCGTGTTAGCAAGAATAAGCAAGTGTTAGTCTGTGTAAGCATGTGTGCACGCGTGTGAGCTGGTGTTCACGTGTTTGCACTTGTGTGTGCGGCGCTGCCCCCCTGAGGAAACAGAAAGGGAAAAGGAAGCAAAACAAATAGTAGGAAGTTAACCAGGGAGTACTAGCAAAGCTAGCAGGTGAAAACAATCAGAATCAGGCAATTACACAGGCAGTACACTAGCCCAGCCCAGTCCAGCACTTAAAACTCTGCAAACAACATTCCAGTATGAGACACTGCAACACTGCAGTAAGATAATAGAAGTGAAAACTGAAAAAGCTTTACTGAGACAAAGAAATGTTAAGGGCTGCCATTGCTGTTATAAGGCGACATATGCAACAAGCTGAGGGTGGTGACAATGCAAATGCTGCTGGACAACCCACAGTGAGGAGACGGAGAAGACTGTATAGGCCCAGGGTAACCTATCAGGGGCTACGTGAGCTGGAGATAGTGGAGCACTATAGAGTGGACAGAGACCTCATGCAGCAAATTGTTGAGCTGTGCAGGCCACGCCTCACACACAGAACCAACAGAGGGGAACCCATCCCAGTGGAAACCAAGGTATGTGTTGGCCTAAGAATATTAGCAACAGGTACCTTCCAGAGACCAACTGGTGATATGATGAGGATATCACAGGCATCAGCATCCAGGGTACTGCACCAGTTCCTGGATTTCATGTCAGCACATGTCGGTGATCATGTATATTTCCTGAATTCCCATGAGGTATTGGCCAGCAATATGTGTCTCTTCCAGCAAATAGCAGAATACCCTGAGGTAGTGGGTCCAATAGACTGCATGCACATACACATCAAAGCACCAGCCGGTGAGCGGGGCAGGGTCTACTTTAACTGCAAGGGCTTCCCCTCCATCAACTGCCAGGTCATGTGTGATGCCCAGGGCATAATACTGAATGTGTGTGCTGGCTGCCCTGGAAGCTACCATGATTCCCATATCTGGCATCTGACACAGCTGTACTAGACATTTGCCAATGGGGACATTTCTCATGGTCACCTAGTGGGGGATGCTGGCTATGCACTGGAGCCGTGGCTGATGACACCCATCAGAAACGCACACATACCTGAACAGGAATGCCATAATGAGGCACACACACAAACACGAAATGTAATCGAGCATGTGTTTGGGCTGCTCAAATCACGGTTCCGGTGCCTGGACACATCTGGTGGAGCCTTGCAGTACTCACCAACTACATGTACCCAAATTGCCATGGTATGTGCCATGCTACATAATATGATCCTGCAAAAACAGCTGCAGCAGGAGCAGCATAGGCCTGGGCCAAACAGCCCCCCACCATTGCCAAGGCCATCACAGGCAGAGCGTGACTTGGAGGAGGAACAACCTGAGCCTGCCCCAGTAGGCAGAAGGAGGCGTGCCCAGTATGATTTGGCCTTGGCAAAGAGGCAATGCATAGCACATACACTGGCTCAGTAGGAACCCTGGAAATGATATCTCTCTCTGACATGCACATATAGTAAAAGGGATGCCTAACTTGACACTACCTGTTTTCAAACATGTATAGGGAGTGTAGTATGTGTATCTGACATAGGCAGCCCTGCAGCACCACCTGAGGCATGATTGCCATGTGTTAAGCAATATAAAGCAGTGCTAAACAGCTTTTACCACAATTCAGTATATGTAAACAAAATTTCACACAATAACTAGCACATCTGTGGTCAATGTTGAGCAATATTGTGCAATGTTGGTTAACGTTGAGCAATGTTGGACAAGCTTGGTCTAAGTTGGGCATGGCTGAACAAAAGCCAACATGCTCATATTTGCTCTACTGGCCCTTAAGCAGTCTGGTCTGCTCAGTATGAAAATATAAAGCAGAGACAGGCATCGAACCCAGAATACTGTGCACTATAGTCATAGTATTGAACCACTAAACCACGACAGCATTGTGTTGGTCGGCCTGCATGAAGAAATGTTGGTAAGTCTATGCAAAGTATCTCATGGACACCCTGCAGGCACAGCATAATCCCTGTCGAGTTATGACACAAAGGTGAGCCCTGCAGTAAGAATAGAACCTGATTTTCAACACACATATTGTATAAATGTTAATACTGGTCATGTTCACACACATCAACAAATGTAGTGGACCTTAGACAGCAACATACTGAAAGGTCACACTGGGCATGCTCAGACACTTACAAATGTCAGGCAACAAAACACTGAAAGGCCGAACTGGGCATGCTCACACACTAGGCCATGTCTGAGTACAGCAGTGGGCCACACATATCTGGCAGTTGCATGTGTTAACCCAGGAACTTCTCACTATTCAGCAATCCGCCCTATGCATACAGTTATATGACAACAGACACATATATAATATAGTGGAAACCTGTCATAATCAAATATGTTCTGCAGGTACTTAGGTTGTTCATAGAAAGTGGGAAAGCAAAGAAGATAAAAAACCTGCAATCAGTATCATCAATAAACAATGTGCATCCCGAACATTATCATAGGTTCAGAGGTTGATACTAGGCTATCTGCCCTAGGGCATGTATAAGCCTAGCCAGAGTGTGTTTGGCTTTCGCAACCCTGTTAGATTAGTAGACTGTGCCTGTGAATAGTAGGTCACACAAGATAGCCCATTTACATTTAGTCTATTGGGCCTCTGTCTAGCAGGGACCTAGAAGATATCCCAGGGGTAAACATACAATCACCCATCCACTTGTCAAGATGTCTCCTGTAGGTGGTCAGTGGGGGCTCTGCCTATGCAGGACTGGAATTTCATTCCAGAGTGAGTGGAGCCTCTGGGATAAGAATCTGTCCCTCTAGCATGTCCTATTAATATCTGTGCTGAGGTTTACATCCCTGGAGCAATTAGCTCTAAGGGATTCGGATATCCTGAGGTGGAGCATGTCCATTAATTCTGGGTTGGACATGGCTTTAAACAACAGGCAGAGATCGCATCTGAGTAGGCGGTAAGCGACTGAGTAGTGCTGGAGTTACTTTAGCCGAACTGCGCAGGGCATCTGTGTGAGTCCCTAGATCTACTTGTTGAGGTACTTTTGTGGCCATTACAGTTGCTGCAGGTGTCGGGTAAGGTACATCCCAAATGGGGCATTGTATTCAAGCATGGGCTTGATGAGTATAGGGACACAATGACCTCACTTGATCTAGATGTGAAACCTTATGGGATAAGGAAGGTGAGCTATATAGAAGGTCTGTCTAACCACTATGGCAACGTGATTGTCAAAGGTGAGAGTACTAACTACTCGTGCCCCCAAATCCCTAATAACTCCTACCGTACATAATGGATTACCACCTATGTGGTAATTTGTGGGAACGTTGTTATTCTCAAAGGGGATGACTATGCGTCTAATGGCATTTAGCTGTAGGCCATGGCTCTGGCACCAGACATCCATCTCTGTGAGACCCTTTTTGAGGATGCTTGTGCCAGCTGGAGAGTTGATTATGGCACCCAGTTTGCAGTCATCTGCGAACATGGTCAGCCATATTCATCCTGTGTTAGCCTGTACGTCAGAGAAATATATACTGAACAAGAGAGGTCCCAGGACTGAGCCTTGTGGGATGCCACATGTAACTGGTGTATAGTCAGACATGGCACCTGCAATACTGACCATGTGGGTGCTATCCCTGATCCAGTTAGCAATCCATCTTGTGACATATGTGTCAATATCAAAGCTGGTGAGCTTATGTATAATGCCCGAGTGGGGTATTGTGTTGAAGGATTTTGCGAGGTCCATGTAGGCTGTGTGGACAACCTTTCCTATGTCTATGGACCTGGTAACTGTTTAAAGAATTCGAACAGGTTCAAGAGGCAAGATCTGCCCACAACAAAGCCGAATTGTGTAGGATCCAATGTCTGTAGGTTCCTGATGTCTATGTGTATGAGTTCCATGATGATACACTCCATAGCTTTGCAGACCAGGCTAGTTAGGCTTATAGGGCGATATTGTCCGGGGTCCATTGTGGCACCAGCTCTGTGGAGTGGGACCACTGTTGCTGTACGCCATTCCTTGGGTACATATCCTGTAGTAACTCTGATATTGAACAGTGACAATGTGAGGGTTACGTTCCTCATGAAGCTCTTGTAAGACGCAGGCTGGGACACCGTCCAGTCCCATTGATGCTGTGTTGTCTGCTTTGGAGAGGGCAGCACTCACCTGTTCATTTGTGATGTCAGGGAGGCTACACTCTGTTGGGATGGCCATTTGCTCTTTAGGGGGGATGCGGGATTGGGGGGGGGCATTTGCACTGAACCTGTTTGCCAGGATGTTGGCAATGTCTGTGGGTTCAGGGTATGTTTAGTCAGTATGCAGTAACTCACAGCATATCTGTAAGTTTCACCCAGGTTCCTGACATAACTAAAGAAGGCCTTGTGATTGTCCTTAGTGTCTGGTGCAATTTTCCGTTAGAAGCGGGCCTTAAATTAATTCATGAGTGATCGTAGCTTTTTGCTAGTACTGATCAGAGATGCCTTCCCTTTTTGGGATTGTGCTCTATCATGTAGTAGCCTCCTCCTTTCATTGTAAAGCTTATTAATGGCCGGGGTTCACCAGACAGGTCCCCTGCCTTTGGAGGAGTTGTTATTTGGGATAGCATGATCCATGCATTCCAGTAGGTGTCCATAGAATGCGTTTGTAAAGGATTCAGTGGTCTGAGCCATATTTACCACTGTCCCATGGTCTTTGAAGGATACCACCTTGGTTTGGAGAAGTGTGACGTTTGCTTTTTAGAAGTTCTTCACTGAGATTACCTAGGATGGGGGTGGGGACGGGATATGGATGTCCAGTGAGATAAATGTATGGTCTGACCTTACCAATGAGGGTTATACCTCTGGTGTGGAACATAGATTCCCCATGTTGGTGATGATCAGGTCCAATATGTTTTCCCCTCTTGTGGGTGTGGTGACCAGTTGCGCCATAGCATTTGAGTTTAGAAATACTAGCAACTGTTGGGCGAGGGTGTTGGGGCTTGAGTAGTATTCCCAGTCAATGTTTGGGTAGTTGAAGTCACCCAATGTAATGGTGTTTGGGGAGACCTTCATATTCTCCAGTGTTCCCAGGAAAGCCGAGTGGGGTTCCTGAGTTTGGGAGGGTGGTCTGTAGCAGGCTACAAACTGAAAGGCAGTTTTGCCCACTGTTAGTTGCACATGTATGGTCTCCAATGCTTCGTGCAGTGCTACTAACCTGGAGGTGTGTGTATCTGTGATGTATATGGATATTCCCCCTATCTTTGTTGGCCGGTCCAAGTCTTGTGGCCAAAAAGCATGGTATGAAGTATAACCTGGTAGTGCTGGTGTGCTTTTGGGAGCCTGAACCAGGTGTCTGTTACTGCACAGATATCGACATTCTCCATACTGAGGAGAGTCCTGAGTGCATGCATTTTGAGGGTAAGACATCTGGTGTTGAGCAGCATTAACCTTAGTTTCTTTTACCTTGTAACATCTATGGAGGCGGGTTTGTCTTTTGAGCCTCGCTTAAAAAAGGCACTATGGGGGTGGCAAGAGCCTTAGCCAGTATTCAAAAGTCCAGGGGTGACAAGTGCAAGCTGTCCATAGCGAAGCTACGTGGCATGTCGAGCATGTCATCCCAGGCTGACAGACACTGGATCCCCTTTGAATGACACCAAAATGTTAGCCAACTGTTAAAAGTGATCAATTTGTCTGTATACTGTGACATCATTCTTAATGAGGGTAAGATGCTACACAAGGTCAGGGTCATACTGGCCTGGGCTACATGATCAGAGAGCTCCCCTATGTCTCTTATCATGTAGTCCAGGAAGGAACATCTGAGGTTATTCACACCAGCATGGACAATGATGGAGCCATTTCTGTACTTGCTTTGGAGTGACCTGAGTGCATGTGTTATGTGGCAGATCCTGGCACCTGACAGACAGCTCAAAGTAACCATCTCCTTGTTCAGCCTGGTGAGTGGGACGTCAGTGTGTCTGACAATAAGTGTCACCTATTACAAGTGTATTAGGTGTGTTGTTTAGCCCTAAGGGCAGTGTCTGTGTGGCACAATGACTTTGTGAATTATGTGATATGTGGGTATTGTTGTGGGGTAGCAGTTGTTTGTGTGTCTGCTTTGGAGGTCTCTGCTGCTTAGGCAGAGTTTATTTAGACCCTCCGAGTATGTTTTTGTGTGGTAATGTAGTTTGATTGCTGTCACTATAGGTCTATGTGAGACTGGATTTGTGGTGTGTGTGGTTACCTTCACCACCTGATAGACTGTGCCAGTCATGGGTCGAGAGAGCTCAGCCTCCTGTATGTCTATATAGTTGCATCTCTCACATATATCTGAGTTTGTTGGGAGGAGGAGAGGGTTGTCTGTGTACATAAGGCAGTTGTAACATTGCGTCAAAATTCCAATATTTACCAGCTGGACTGGAGAGTACACACAAAACCGACCTTTGGACATGCCAGGATATTATGATGACATACTCTCTTGACTGATCACAAAGGATCAGTAAGGTGTTAAGTGTGTAAAAGAGTATAACAGGGGTTTAGTGCTCAGGTTTGTCGGTGTTTTGGAAAGATTATCTGCGAAGAAGTCCAGACTGAACCATGACACCTCCTTCAGCTATGTCATAAATAGCAATGTACACTCATATATGTCCTGAGTCAGGGCCAACTGTACCTGACTGACAATGCCGACATCCTGTCAGACAGGCCCATATATACATACCCAGCTCCCACTGACAAAAGGCCCTATCATCATACCAGGAGATATCATATGTAGAATGGGTAAACAGCTCCCCCCAAAGCCGAAAGCATGGCATCAATTGGATTACATTGTTTCCTTATATGTGTCATGAGTGAACTACAGAACAAACATACCATGCACCTGAACAGTCTGTTGAGCCTCACCCTCTCTACAGGATCTGAAACCGCTGAATGTGTTACAGCAACATATGGCACTCCCCACAAGTGTTGGTGCACAACAGACCATGGGAAGTATAGTCCAATAAGCCTATGAAGTCTGATCTGCAAGGTCATGGAGTCCATCATGATTGCAGTCATAAACAGAGCTATTGGAAGCTGACAAACACACAACCCTACCAACTGTGGTATGTTCATGGGCAGATCATGGTTCCCAAACCTGCTAGACTGTTTGCAAGGCAGCCACCCAGGACATACATCACTGAACGGAGCTACACACGTCCCACATAGACTTTGAATAGCCCTTTATCAATATCCCAGACACATGTAGTATCCACAACAATCTGTGCATAAATATGTATTGTCATATGAAGGAATGGCAATTTGTCCACAGATAGATCACAAAAGCTAAGAATTGTGGAGTCCTGTTCAAGCTGTTAACACCTGCTGACCCACATGGTTCATTCCTGGGATTGCATAAAACAAAGTGTACACACATTACCATGTCCAGTTTGATGATGTCAGCATCCTACAAATATAGCAGGAGAAAGGAAGCCACTCAATAAAGCATGCAGTGCATAGTGTTAGTGCCTATCTTTCTAATGTCATAACATAGTTAGGGAGGGGTTTGAATCCTGCAATTGCTGACTGTGTGTATAAGGGGGGTGTGCACGTGTGTGATTTCCTTTGAGAAGAGTGCCCTTTTTGGAGACTGGGAAAACACATTAAAAGAGATACATTCCTATTTGGAAAGTCTGATGATGTCAGTATCCCACAAATACAGCAGTGGAAATGAAAACTCCTAGTAAAGCATATAGTGTGTCGTGTTAATGTGTATTTCTCTAGTATCATAACATAGTTAGGTAGGGGTTTAAATCTTGCAATTGCTGAGTGTGTGTGGGGGGGGAGTGTATGTGTCTGTGTGAGTTCCGTTGAGAAGAATGCTCTTTTTGGAGACTAGGGAAACACCTTAAAAGAGGTTTATTCCTCTTTAGCAAGTCTGATGATGTCAGCATCCTACAAATATAGCAGTGGAAATAAAAACCTTAGTAAAGCATATAGCGCATCATGTTAATGCATATGTCTTTAATATCATAACATAGTTAGGTAGGGGTTTGAATCCTGCAATTGCTGAGTGGGGGTTTGTCTTTTTGGAGACTAGGAAAACACCTTAAAAGAGGTTTATTCCTCTTTGGCAAGTCTGATGATGTCAGCATCCTACAAATATAGCAGTGGAAATAAAACACCCCGTAAAACATATAGCATGTCTTGTTAATGCATATGTCTCTAGTGTCATAACATAGTTAAATAGGGGTTTGAATCTTGCAGTTGCTGTGGGGGTGTATGTATCTGTATGACTTCCTTTGAGAAAAATGCTCTTTTTGGAGACTAGGTAAACACCTTAAAAGAGGTTTATTCCTCTTTGGCAAGTCTGATGATGTCAGCATCCTACAAATATAGCAGTGGAAACACAAACCATAGTAGACCATATAGCACATCATGTTAATGTGTATGTTTCTAGTACCATAACATAGCTAGATAGGGGATTGAATCTTGCTGAGTGTGGGGGTGTGTCTGTGTGGCTTCATTTGAGAGGAATGCCCTTTTAGAAGACTAGGGAAACACCTTAAAAGAGGTTTATTCCTCTTTTGCAAGTCTGATGATGTCAGCATCCTACAAATATAGCAGTGGAAATAAAAGCTCCACTAAAGCATATAGCGTGTTGTGTTAATGCATATGTCTCTAATGTCATGACATAGTTAGGCAGGGGTTTGAATCCTACAGTTGCTGTGGGGGTGTCTGTGTGATCTCCTTTGAGAGAAACGCCCTTGTTGGAGACTAGAGAAACACC
Source organism: Protopterus annectens (assembly GCF_019279795.1). Lineage (NCBI taxonomy): Eukaryota > Metazoa > Chordata > Ceratodontiformes > Protopteridae > Protopterus > Protopterus annectens. The sequence goes on from NC_056729.1 coordinate 1,126,537,766, forward strand.
TTAAAAGAGGTTTATTCCTATTTGGCAAGTCTGATGATGTCAGCATCCTACAAATATAGCAGTGGAAATAAAAAGCCCAGTAAAGCTTATAGCGCGTCATGTTAATGCGTATGTTTCTAGTGTCGTAACATAGTTAGGTAGGATTTGAATCCTGCAGTTACTGAATGTGTGTGACCCTGTTGATCAATACAGTGTTGGTTTTGCTTTTACTACGGTATGACATATCAGGATTAAAACAGTATGTGCATTGCACACATCAGGTATCTGTGTGGCAAATAAATATATGTACATGTGACCTCAATTAGAACATAGGTGTGAAGCCTGCATACTACATGAATACATTTGTTACCTTTGACAGATTGTGCCACTGCTTCTCAGATTGTAGGTCACATATGTATGTATGTGACAAGGCCGGCCACTGTAGTGATCAGTGGCCAAGGTCATTTGTGTCACACACACCCATGACAGTTTCTATAGACTAGTGTGAGTGAGGGTACATGCCTGGGGTATATGTCAGACATGTTCATACACAACAAAGTCTGGCAATAATGGACAGTCATTATAGGTGTACAACAGCCTTGTGGATATGCATACAGGCCCCTAATTTCTTATGTGATACACCGAGGGACTTCACAATACCTTTGGATATGTGGATACCAAAGGACAGATGACATAACATTTGGCTGTATGTACACATTGGTACCCAACATACATGTTGGGGGCTACCACCTATGTGGTACTGTCGGGATAGTATGTATAGTAAATGTGGATGACTATGCTATAGTTGGCTTAGAGCTATACAGCATGTGTTGGACAACAGGTATCTGTCTGTATGATACCCTTGTGTAGGATATGTGTCCCATCCAGAGAATGCATTGTAGGCCAATGCATGCATTTCCAGATGTGGATGGACATATCCCTAGTGTGTTTGCATGTACCTAAGAGGGCTATATGCCAAACAGGTGTGGTCCCAGGAACGGGTGGCGGTCAATACCACTGGTTACTGTTATAGTATAGTACCGGAAGGATCCAACTGTTACTGAGTTCCCTACATCTGTGTGTCAATTGTCAGGACATCATCTAATCATTGGTTATAGTCAGGATGTTGAGGTTGTGTATACTACCAGAATGCAAAACATTGACAGATAGTAACAGTATCACCCACAGCATAGTGTCAAACCATGTCATACACACATGTGTACCCATGTTAGGACATATCTGTAGTAGAATGCATACTGGCCACCGAGAGATACTATGAGATGTTAACACTGTGAAATACAGGGTATGTCACACGTCCCATGTGTCCACTATGCACGTACATGCAGACAGTGCACCCCCATCATGTTTACAGATGTACACCTGCTAATCTGTACTGCACACATCACACACATACTGTCCACTCACTAACACATGCTGGCAACACTATACACTTCAGCCAATGGCACATGGGCGGACAATACATACTCAGACATAACACTGGTGTAAACAATACTATATTGACAATCATAGCTTTGATGCATCATGCCTGCTCAGATATACCTACAAGGATATCATTACACTTTCCTGTTGACAACATGCTAACAGTGCTACACTGCTATAATGTCACCCTGTGCATCAGCACCATGTTAGCCTGTTCCTGCATCAATGTTACAGATGACAGGAGGTGGCACAGGTTTCATCATATGCACAGGATGTGTTGATGGTTTGCCAGAGCCCAACACTGACCCATCCAATCGACATGTATGTGTGTGTGTGAGGGACAACAGTACAGCATGGGCCAATGTTGATGTAATGTGTATGTGTGTGTATGCATGAGCCCTAGGTGTTTGGTTTATGTGTATGTGTCTGCATGCACACAGCTCCACCATGTGGCTACCATATACAGGAGGTTGTGGGACAGCCACAGACTGTACCTGCCAGGCTGTACAGATCATTGTCTCTGGGCAGGGACAAGGTACCTGTGCCTGGCAGGGGTGCTATGGACAGTATCAGGTACCAAGCCTAACTGGGTACTATCATCAGAGGCAGAGGTATGTCGACTGGACCCATGTCCCTGCTGGGACTGGCCAGAGCCACATGCATGTGGTCTACTAGGACGGTCAGTTGACAGGCCAGTCCCAGCATTGCTGGGGCTGGTACTGCCACTACAGGAGTGGCTGTGATCTGTGGGTCATCCACGATGACTGCCAGCCGTTGATGTTGCTGGCATACGTCTGCATTGACATCTCAACTGTCCTGCATGGTCCTGGCTCATGGAAAACACATTGTGGAGGGCATCTAATGTCTCCCCCCATCATCTATCAATGACCCCGGTGTAATTACAGATGGCACCGGCAAGGTCACAGATACTGTCATTGATAGCAGTGTAATGGGCCCTCTGCGCCCTTAGTCCCTGTCTGGTGCACCGTTCCATACGTGCTTGTGCCTGCATTACAGCCCGGAACATACTTGAGGTTGTAAGACCTGTGGGCCACATCTGCCAGGGGCATTATGACCAGTGGTGCTCCCACGAGAACCCCTGGACATCCGCCTATGTGGTACCATTCCAGGAATCTGGGTATGGCTGCTGTGAGGGGATGCATGTGCCACAGATACCATACTATCCTGGTCAATGCCAACTGTATGCTGTCCCTCGGCTAAGGCCATTGGTGATGAGGGATGTATTGGAAGTATGAGTGTGCACATAGATGGGGTATAAAGCTGTGTACTGTCGATTGGCTGACCAACGACAGACCCTGTCAAACCTGCCTGTGCCACAATACATGTAACATCATCTCCACTATTTGTGGCAGTGACTTTAGGTTCCCTGCTGCATTCAGCCAACCCAACCTCAGCACCTGTGAGATGAAGACAGGAAACACACTTTACAATCTGTACATGATGTTATCACACATGCACACATGCACACATGCAAACATGAACACATGCACACATGCACACATGCACACATGAACACATGAACACATGCACACATGCACACATGCACACATTCACACATGCACACAAATACACTCCTCACTACAGCAGATACACACATACACCAGCAATCCAACACATACTCAATAGTGGTTGAAGGTGGGTGACAGTATCACAAGGCAGTCACCTCACATGTGTCAGCATGCAGAATATGTGTTGCTCAAGACCATGCAGTGCGAGTGTAGACAGCCATAGTTAATAACAGTATACATGGCTTTGATGCATGTGTGTAGTTGTTCAGTGATTGGCTACACCCTGGAACACAATGTGTACAAAGACACAACATTGCTGTGCAAGTATTATAAGCTCTGCAATGTCCTGTGCACCATCACTCACAGGTAGACATACCATGGCTGCATGTGTTATCTGTGTGTCACATAGATTTCCATGTCTGATTACAGTGTCTGTGTCTGTAGCAGATAATAGTGGGCACAGGTGTAGCACATGCATGCTATGTACACACACGGGATGAGTGGTGCATGTATACGTGATAGTTTCATAGGTTCATAGGTTCATACTAGGCTATCTGCCCTAGGGCATTTATAAGCCTAGCCAGAGTGTGTTTGGCTTTCGCCACCCATTTTAAATTAATTTTGCTATGCCTTTTTTTGAGGTTAGTATACTGTGCCTCTGTCTAACAGTGACACAGAAGTGATAGCCGGGGTAAACCTACGATCTCCCATCCACTCATCAAGATTCCTCTTGAAGAGAGTCAATGTGGGAATCTGCCTAACCTGGACTGGGATTTTATTCCAGAGTGAAGGGAGCCTCTGGGTTATGAATCTGTCCCTCCAGCATGTCCTATTTATTTCAGTGCTGAGGTTCTAGTCTCTCGAGCATGTAGCTCGATGGGATTTGGATTTTCTGAGGTTCAGCATGTCCATTAATTCTGGATTTATACGTCAGGCACAGATGGCCTCTGAGCAGGCGGTATGCCACTGAGTAGAGCTGGAGTTTCTTTAACCGGGCAGCATATGGCATCTGTTTGAGCCCTTTGATCCTCTTGGTGAGGTACTTTTGGGGTCTTTCCAGTTGCTGCAGGTGTCTGGTAAGGTACATCCCAAAAGGGCATTGTACTCAATTATGGGCCTGATGAGGGATGAGTAAAGAGGCACGATGACCTCCCTGATCTAGATGTGAATCCCTTCATGATTAGGTGGGCTATATAAAATGTTTTTATAACCACTTTGGCCACGTGGCTGTCAAATGAGAGATTGCTATCAACTTGGGTCCCCAGGTCCCTAATGACTTCTTCTGTACTTAATGGATTACCACCTATGTGGTAATTTGTGGGCACTTTGTTTTTGCCAAAGGGGATGACTATACACTTTTTGGCGTTTAGCTTGAGGCCATGGCTCTGGCACCAGTTGTCTGTTTCTATGAGGCCCTTTTGGAGGATGCTTGTGTCGGCTGGAGAGTTGATTATGGTGCCCAGTTTGCAGTCATCTGCGAACTTGGTCAGCCACAGTCCTTCCGTGTTGGCCTGTACCGCCGAGAAATATATACCGAACAAGAGAGATCCCAGGACTGAGCCTTGTGGGACGCCACTTGTAACTGGTTTGGAGTCTGACATGGCTCCAGCTATTCTAACCATGTGGGTTCTGTCCTTGAGCCAGTTTGCAACCCATCTAGTGACATGTGGGTTTATATTTAAGCTGGTGAGCTTATCTATAATGCCCGAGTGGGGTATTGTATCGAAGGCTTTTGCGAGGTCCAGGTAGGCTGTGTGGACCACCTTCCCCTTGTCAATGGCCTTAGTAACTGTTTCAAAGAAATCGACCAGGTTTAAGAGGCAGGATCTGCCCTTAACAAAGCCAAACTGGGTAGGATCCAGTGTCTGTAGGTCCCCAATATCTTTATTTATGAGGTCCATGATGATCCTTTCCATAGCTTTGCAGACCAAGCTAGTCAGGCTTATGGGGCGATAGTTTCCAGGATCTGTTGAGGCACCACCTTTGTGGAGAGGGACCACTGTTGCTGTACGCCACTCTTTGGGTACATATCCTGTAGTAAGGCTAAGATTGAACAGTAGTTTTATGTTTGGGTTTAGCTCTTCTTGGAGTTCATGTAGGATGCAGCCCGGGACACCATCTGGTCCCATTGATGCTGTGTTTTTTGCTTTGGAGAGGGCGGCTCTTACCTGAACATCTGAGATGTCAGGGAGGCAGCACTCTGTTGGGATAGATATTTGTCCTTTTGGTGGGGAGAGGGGGGAGAAGTTTGCACTGAACCTGTCAGCTAGGATGTTGGCAATGTCTGTGGGCTCGGTGTATTTTTTGTCATTTTGAACTAATTCTGAGCATATCTGGGAATTCCCACCCAGGTTCCTAACATAACTAAAGAAAGCCTTGTGATTATCCTTAGTGTCCTGTGCAATTTTTCTCGAAGCTGGCCTTAGACGATTTTATGAGTGCCCGTAGTTTTTGCTAATACTGATCAGAGATGCCTTCCCTTTGGGATTTTGCTCTATCATGTAGTAGCTTCCTCCTTCTATTGTATAGTTTGTTTATGGCTGGGGTCCACCAGACAGGATATCTGCCTTTGGAGGATTGGGTCTTGGTTTTATTTGGGATTGCATGATCCATGCATTCCTGAAGGTGTTCATAGAATGCGTTTATAAAGGATTCTGCGGTCTGGGCCATATTTTCCACAGGCCCGGGGGCTTTGAAGGATTTTGCCTCGGTTTTGAGTTGTGTGAAATTTGCTTTAGAGAAGTTTTTCACTGTGGTTTTCTGGGCAGGGGTGGGGTCGGGATGTGAATATCCAGTGAGATTAGTTTATGGTCTGATCTTATCAGTGAGGGATACACTTCTGGTCTGGAGCATAGTGTCCCCATGTTGGTGATGATCAGGTCCAGTATGTTTTCCCCTCTTGTGGGAGTGGTAACAAGTTGTTCCATAGCATTTGAGTTTATAAATTCTAGGAACCTTTGGGCTAGGGTGTTGGAGCTAGAGTAATGCTCCCAGTCTATGTTTGGGTAGTTGAAGTCGCCCAATATAATGGTGTTTGGAGAGACCTTCATATTTTCCAGTATTCTCAGGAAGGCCAAGTGGGGTTCCTGTGTTTGGGAGGGTGGTCTGTAGCAGGCTATAAACTGGAAGGCAGTTTTACCCACAGTTAGTTGCACATGGATAGTCTCTGATGCTTCCAGCTGTGCCACCAACCTGGAGGTGTGGGTATCTTTGACGAATATTGATACTCCCCCTCCTTTTTTGGTTCAGTCCAAGTTTTGGGGCCGAAAAGCATGGTATGAGGTATAACCTCGTAGTGCTGGGGTGCTCTCGGGAGCCTTGAACCAGGTTTCTGTTACTGCACAGATATCGATGTTCTCCATGCTAAGGAGAGTTTTGAGTGCGTGCATCTTGAGGTTTAGACTTCTGGCGTTGAGTAGCATTACTCTTAGTTTGGAATACCAATGCTCGACATGGCCATTGTACAGTGGTTATGGTGAGCGTGGGACATATTGCAGATATGTCAGTGCCAGCCATGACATGGCATGCTACACGAATACAACATTAAACACCACACATAACCAATGTGTGTCATGTGACCTATTCACCCAATAGCATTCCAGGACATATATGTGTCACTTTGGACAGATGGCAACTGCTATGCATATTGTGTATAGTTGCATATGTTTGCACACACACAGCATGCTATGCATATTGTGTATAGGTGCATATGTTTGCACACACACAACATTGAGGTGCAAAGCAATGACTGCTATGTGTAGTACTGTGGTCACTGTAACTGGATGGAGTGTAGTACCATGAGCCATCATCATCATGCATCATGTGGTCACTCAAGGCTACTAATGTGTGACAGACCACCGCCTAGCATGCTGTACCTGAACTGCAGTGCCATGGCTACATTCACAATTACACAGCCACTTTGTACATGGGTGTGTGGGGTGCCCAATAGGGAGCATTGCCTAACATGACTGTGTTATGTGTTGAAGAGTGTTGCACAGCCCCTGATAGGCCTCTACCCCTCAGGTATATCATGTGTGCTGTGTGGATGACATGTGGGATACTGAAGTGTGACCTTACAGTGGGTGTGTGGTTACACCATGTGTGGCATGTTGAGGTGTACTGCGTATGACAAACGTGTTATGTTGTGTACAGCTGTATCAACTATGCCTATTCAATGTGCAGTACGGTGTTGCCACAAGTGTGTCTGATGCTCTGTGTATTGCATGTGATTGAGGCAGCTACTGACATTACTGAGATGTGCAACGTCTTACAGCAAACATGCACAGCATGCATTATGCGTAGGTGTGTTACGTGTACATGGCCTACACCTCACCTATGACATGCACATTTCATTACCAATATTGAAGTTATAACACACTCACCAGCATGGAATGTCTGCCCTGCTGTCACACCAGAGGGACCTACAAGAATATGAGACAGTTCGTCAGTGGCCACAACTTTGGCATTGCTACTGTGGGTTTGCTAAACTACAGTAGAATAACAGTTGACAGTCACAGGTGTACAGATAATATTCCAAATATCAGTATTGCACAACACTAGGCAACACAACTGCTAAACACACAGTACACATCTCAAATATGCATAATCTAACAATACAGGTAACAGTAGTCTACAGATAGGGCATGTTACCTGCACGCTCCATGTCAACATGTTGGGTGGCTCCAGCCTCCATGATGACACATGTCTGTTGCAGTTGCTGTTGTTGGCCAGGAGCCACCATGCTTAGGAGCAGCTCCTCCACTCTGGTGAGGGGGGGATGAATGGCCACCCTACCACCTGTGGCAAGCTGTTATCTATGGATGTCAGATGCACGCCGCTGGACATGTCTAATTAAATCACTGCAGTGATGGCGTACCTGCTCATATGTCCGGTTATGCATGCCTATGTCATTTACCCGATGAACAAGATCTTGCCACAGTGCAGTCCGCTCATGCTGGTGCTGGCTGCTTCTGGAAAACAGCAGGGAGTAGTGCTGCACCAGGCTATGGTGGATTTCCTGTTCCTCCGCTGCTGTGTAACAGGGATTACGTTGGTGGGCCATCGCCCTGAAAGAGAAATGAACAATATGTGTGAGCGAGTCCTGTGGCACACTTTACACCCTTAACTACAGATATCACTTAACTGCCATATATACCATCCGTTTGTCTGTCAGAGGATACACACGTTCAATACCACATATTGGTGCTCAGGCCACAACTGAATGACAGTGCCTGGCACACTCTATATATCAAACCACTATATACCAGTACCTGGCACACTGTTTGTGACACAATGCACAACCTCACCACAGGGGTATATATCAAGCTAATGCATGAAGAAAGATGTCATCCATTGCAATGAATGTAAAGTACAGTTACAGTATTACCAGTAAACCACCCTAGTCGTTGACGCCATACCCCTGCCTAACATATGTGCACAGTTGTTAATATAGGTGGCATACTGCTGTAACAGAGTATATATGTTGCTAGATACACACGTATACCCTGTAACACACATATGATTGCAGGCATGGTACAAGCATAATTCCACACACATCAGACAAACATACAACACACCAATGTATGCCAACCCAGATGAGCTTTACCTAGGTACCATACAGTACTGTGTGCCACTACTTACAAAACCTTATGCCTGAGGTATGTAATCTGTGCAGACTACAGGAAACACACAAGACACTGTTTCCAAGCAATGTGAACATACACCATACTGTGCTGTTTAGGACTACAGCTTCAGGTAGTACTACAGTTCATATGGGAGTTGGATTCACCAGCAGTACCACTCACTAAGCATACATGTATTGCTTTAGCCTACAATGGGACACCGCAGTTGATAACAAGGAACTACGTCACAACGTATGCCATACTACTATGTCTGCCTAGCAATAACATACACATCTTTTGCTGGCCTCACAGCTAGGACACAAACTACCATGTCAGAAATAAATTCACACTAAGTTATCACACCTTTACAGACCTTGCACACATGCAGCTTTACACTCATTCAACCTCACATAGCAGGTATTGCATTGAGTACATGTGTGTGTGCAACGTGTCATAGGTAGGTAATAAGCTATTGGCCCTAGGGCCTAGAGCAGCCTAGCCATATGCTTCCCTGGCCTTTGACACACATGTAATTTGATTTCACTTGCCCCTGTCAATCAGAATCACAGAGGTGATTCCCGGGCTGTATTACCTATCTCCCAAACAATCATCAGGGGTATTTATGACAACTGCTAATGAGGAGCCTTGTTTGCTATTGCTAGGTGGCTTATTCCAGAATATGGCATATCTCTGAGATAGGAACCTATCCCTCCAGCATGTGCTGTTTAGTGAGCTGACGAGGTTTAGGGCCCTAGAGCATGTAGCCCGGAGGGATTGTGATATGTTGACATGGTGGTTGTCCAACACCTATAGGTGTGACATACCTCTGTATGTCCGCCAGAGGTCACCTCTGTGTGGGCGGTATGCAACACAGTCTAGCTGTGGTTTTGTGAGTCAGTCTGCATAGGGCATCTGTTTGAGGCCAGTACTACTCTTTATGAGGTATGGCTGTGGCCTTTCCACTTGCTGTAGTTGTCATGTGAGGTACATACCACATGGGGCATTGTGATGAGTAGAGGGGAACACTGACCTATATTTTCCTAGATGACACACTTTTTGTGATGACACGTACCACATAGACAGATTACAAGACTAGTCTGGCACTGTGATTATCAAAGGGGAGGCTACTGTCCACCTGTGTCCCATGTTCCCTTATCATACCTTCAGTGTTAGGTAGATTTCCACCTATGTGGTAGTTAATGGGTACAGTGTTTTGGAAAGGAGGGGTGGCACTGCAGTATCGTCACTGGTCTTCAGTCCATGCCTTGGTCACCACGCACCTGTTGCGGTACATATGACCCCGTGTCTCTCTCTCTCTCTCTTTATATATCTATCTATATATATATATATATATATATATATATATATATATATATATATATATATATATACACACACACACACATACATCTAAACATCTATTGCTGTACATATAGATGTACATATAGGCACATGTACAGTCCACCTTTCATGGTGGGGATATCAATTATGCGACAGTTGTGAGATATACAGTTATGTAATAATATTGCACAGTGTTGTGCAGAATGCATTTTGGTATCCTCAGCCCATGTAGCTTTAGCAGGCCTCACTGGCTGTAACACAGCAGATCTGACAAATCAGTCCCACAGCGTTTAACCACCACATGACATATGCCAGCACTGCATGCTGTTTTCTATGCCACACACTACAACCTACATAGATATATGCACATAACAACCTTCAACAACATATATATGTCCACCCTTCACTAACAGTTGCAGTATGTCCCTTGCCCTATGCACATGTGCAGATACATATAGATACGTACTGCTGCCACATATGGATGATTCACAGTGTATAGAGTACTCTTCAAGAACATCTACTACATGCCGGCAAATACATATGCATTTCATACCTTACCTTTGTATTTCTCTGCTCCGAGTGTTGTTACTGTTTTTTTTTCTTTGTTTTTTTTTTTGTTTGTTTTGTTTTTTTGGGTTTTCTCTGTCTGTTTCTGTCTCTTTTGTCTGTGTCTCTGTCTGTGTCTCTGTCTCTGTCTCTCTCTCGCTCTTGCTCTCTATCTCTCTGTTCCTGCAATGATATTATTGCATGTGTGGACAGCAAGTACAGCCTGCTTTTCTAGGTATCTGCACATGTGCATGTGACAGCCTCTGCACCAGTTGGTGCCCACCATTTAGTAATTGCATGCAGCCTGCTGTGTGGTAATTGCAGTACTCACTGTGATTGCAGCCCACTGCTATAAAATACTAGATTAGGTAGTTGTAGCCCTTTCAGCTTTCCAAGGTGTGGCCCATGCTTGTTTGCTCTGGACACCATTGTGTCAGTCAGAAGGTTGGTATATGTCTCATATCTGAAGCTATGGTTGTAGCCAGTGATATGCATGTTGTACTCAAACCTGAATGTTGCTGCTTCTAGTACACACTTGCCAGTGTAGACTTTTACTCACCCCTCCAAATGCTAACATAGGATACATGGGAGTATGTACTTTCTTTTTGAATTAGGCAATTAACTGCCATACAAAAGTAGTTATTGCAATGTATTCCTCTGGCACATGCACTGTTTGTGAACTGCTCTACTGTAATTATTAAGTTACTCACTTCTGAACAGTTTGTGGTTTGTTTCTGTTGACATTAGCACAGGCTGCTCAAGACAACTGGACATATTTCAGTACTGAGTATGCCTACCTACAGCCTTTGTTTTGCCTGAATACACAGGTATATAGTACTTTTGGGTAGGGGTGCAGAACTGCAAAGAGCATTATTTATTATCGTGTGATGTTTATCTTGCTGAACATACAGGGTTGCTGTGTACCTGTTAGTCTATCAAGGCAAGTAGTCTGTCTGCGTAGCTCCCACCTGTGGACATATCCACATGGTAGCCAGAGGTTAGCCTATTATTCTTTGTCTGTGCACCACACCAGTCTTTTCAGAACTGGAACAATGGCATTGTCACAGTTGGTTGCTAGCAGTACATGGCTACATCCTGTGATATTTCTGTGTTGTACTCCTACATAAGGGCATGCTTGTGGAACTCCTTCCAAAGCTATTTGCAGAGTGTGTAACAGCAGAAATGCTGATATGCCTGTGTGTTTCTGCCTCTGGCAGGCCTCAAATACTCTCAGGTATATATTTGAACAGCCTCAGGGAAAGGTACATATAAGTGAGATACACCTGTAATATATTACAGACATATTTCAGTTGAGACTTCGAGGGAATCGGAGCATATGTATTACTACACCTTTTCTGATGTGCAAGCAGTGTCGACTCTCACTTATTGACATTATTCATTAAGTGTGATTCCCCACTTTTCTGCCTAATGTTAGTACTTTTCAGAGTGATTCAGAGGGGCACAGCTAACATTTGTTTATGAATCAGGGACATCCCTGTAAAGCAGTCACAGTTGGGAAGTTTGGCCTCTGCCCTATTCAACTATGCCAGTGTTTTTCCTGGTCTGATACTGTGTGGGGTTTATAAGGTGCTACTGTAACATTATTCCCTGCTAGAATGGCTGGTTCTCTTTTCACAGTCATGTCATGCAATTCCACAACAACTGCTGGTAAAAATCCACAGAACAAGATTTGTGTTATGGCATTCCTATTTTCCCTTTACATTCCCTCATTGTAATGCATGATATATTTATTTCAGCACCAAGTTATTGTATATTTGCTGTGGCTTAGTGGTACTTCATGCAGTCTAGTGTGTCCAAGGTCTGGGGTTCACGACTGACAGAGGTGTTTTATTTTGCTGCTGAGCAGAACAAGGGCCCTGACATAGAGTGACTAAGACACTTTTAAACAGTTGTAAGCAGGTTTGCACGGGTTTGCGTGATGCTTAGTGATGCTCAGCTAAGCGCACACATGCGCACACTCGCTTAAATCCACTTACTACTGCTTAAAAGTGCTTACTCCCTCTAACCCCGCGCTAATTTCTTTGAAAGAAAAGAAAATAGGGAGATAGGAAAGTGGTGAAAAAGAGGGCACGAAGAGGGAAAGACAGTAGGAAACAAGCTCGGGATGTGCAGGACGGGTGTAGGGAAGGTCCATAGCTGTCCATTTCTTTACCAGCAACAGCTGTGCATATGCAATAAATTTGGAGTGAAATTTGAAACCTTCCACCCCTGGGAGAGGGGTGAGGACAACAAAGTATGTTGTACTGCCAATTATAATTATCAGTTTACATGTCCAGCGGACATGTGTGCGAAATGGGCAGCTATGTATGGGGCATAATTTTTTTGTGGGTACAGATTGCCTTTTTTTTTTTTTTTTTTTTCAGGTGAGAGTGGAAAGTGAGGTAGAGGAAGTAGGTATATTTGGGGAGGTAGGTTGGGGTGGTAAACAGACAAGACAAACAAGACACATGCAGGGGCAATGTATAACACATGGGGTGGGTGAACACAATTGACGGGGACGGATGTTTGGAAATCGCAAGCCCATGAGCCCACAGATGGTAACAGTGGAACTGAGTTCCCCACCCATGGGCAGTTACCACTGCACCTTCACAGCCCCAAGGGTGGCTGTGCTGGGGGCTGCGTAGGATGGGCAGGCTCACCCGTGAGATGCACCACTCTCACCTTGAGCTGGCGTAGGGGATCAGCGGCTGAACGCTGGATATCCCTATGCACCACAACCCGGACCCTTTGAAGGGTGACAGGTGGCCCTTCTCTGCCCACGCTTACATGGGGGGGATGAGCCCCATCCCCTGCAGCGTTTCCACCCAAAGGTGGCACAGGACCAACGGAGGAGGGGAGCCCGGGCTGGGCACCAGACCTGCTGGTGCCAGGTGCACTCGCCAGCTGAGGAGGGATAGGTGGGTCCGCTGGGAACGGCCTTCCCATACATTCTGTGATTAGGTGTGTTTAATTACAGCATAAACAACAGCATTCCAAATTAGTTTTAACAGCATGCAGTAATATTCCCATTAACCCAACACACCAAGGTTCCAACAGTTGAACAGCAAGCATAACACATGCATATATTGAACGACAGTGGACATTCCAACAGCATGCATGGATGATTGGTAGCAACAGGCCACCATGATTGCGGTGTTTGAACAGGACACATGCATCAAAGTGAATACAGATATTTATAGAGCAATAGGACATATGTCCCAACAAATGTTTGAGATTACACATACCCACTGAGGTGTGGAATTGCATGGTTTATGCACATACAGTAGGGTGTAGAAAAAAACCTCAATTAATATCTTATAAGTACTTTTAGTCTACACTACATTCCTAGTGACTGCAGGTGTATATCCCCTACATGTATTATTACACTTGCCAACATGCATTAGGTTGTGTAATGGGTTTGGCTAGTTCATTATATACCTGACCTATATCTGACATACTAACTGTCCAAGATGCAGATGTTACTGCTACATATTTATTGATTTTATTTATATTTCTTTATCTACATATCTGGATGTGTTCACATGACATTTTCAGTTCAGTTTGTACAGAACCCCGCATTTCGTGTAGCACACTCACATTTCTGGGGAACAAATTAACAAGCTACTCGTGTGCCAGATTTACTTATGCATGCCAGCCAGTAATTGACTGTTGAGGACTGTATATATGCTTCACAGCTACTAGCACTTCCATCAACCACTTTAGATGGGACTGCCCAACTGTGGGTTCCCAGCACTTATTAAAACAGTACTATTTGTATAATGCAAGGGTACAACAACATTTCAAAGTAAGTGACACAGACACACTCCAGGTTTTATACCTTTATTAATTACATTACACACTTTTCCATAGGCTCTCTCCTTTATTTGATATTACAGTACATATGGAAGACATATTCAAGACATATTATACCTTTATTAATAGGTTAGAACACTCTTTTTCAGGCTCGCTCACTTATTTTATATGACAGTACCTGCAGAGATATTATTCCAGACATATTTTACCTTTCTTAATGGGTTACTACACTCTTTTTCTGGCTTTCTGACTTATTTTATATAACAGTACATGCAGATGACTTATTCAGGGCATTTTATGGCTGTATTATTGGGCTACAACACTTTTTTTCAGACTCTCTCACCTATTTTATATAACAATACATGCAGAATAATCACTAACCTGCCTGGTGGCGCAGCCTTAGCAGCCTATCTGCATAGGCTTGCTGATTCGCAGTACGGACACCTGTAGCTGTGAAGTAAATGAATGGATATTGAGACATACCTATCCATTATACAGAATCAATTATCATTTCTTACATACTGCATTCCATGGCTACCTACTCAGTTGTGGGGCATCTTGCATCCCACGGGCCTCCTGTATCCATTGGTTCAGTAGGTCCTGCTTCCATCTCTTCATGTCTACATGGTGGTGACGGACCTGCTCACCAGTCCGAGGAACGCCTGTGACACTGGTGAGGTCATGAGCTAACCGGTTCCAAGCCTCTGCCTTGTACTCCATCCCTTGGACCTGGCCCTGCAGGAGTCTTGATTCATGATGGTGGACAAGGAGCCAAACCATGTATTTCGACTCCTCGGTGCCCCAACGTTATGCTCGGAAGCATGTACCCTCTCCAGCACCAGCCATTCTAACTGCAGATGGGAGCTACAATCAGTTATGGTGAGTAATCCCGCCTATGGGGCTTAAATATGCTGCATTTCCCACACTTTTTTGTGATTGGCTACTTTTGAAAATTCTCGGCTGACTGCAGACCTGCTTAGTAATGGTTATTCTACCATTTATAAGTATATGTATGTTAACAGTGGCTGTTTATCCTAAGCTGTCATGGCTTAGTGGTTCAGTACTTTGATTATGGTGCACAGAGTCCTTGGTTTGAACCTTGTCATTGCATTTTATTGTACTACTATCTAGATAGGCTAGGGGGTGTGGCTGTGTTTAAGCAACTTTGCTCAGCGTTACTCCACATTGCCCTACGGTGCACTGGTTGGGGCGGCGCGCACCTCCGCACAAACCTATTGCACTGGGTAAAGCGCTATTTAGCTATGGGCAACTCTATTGCACTGGGTAAAGCACTGCTTAACTACGGGCAACTATACTACGCTGGGTAAAGTGCTGCTTAACTGCGGGCACCTATATTGCGCTGGGTAAAGCGCTGCTTAACTGCGGGCAATTATATGTCAGGATCATTTATAAATATATATTTTGTTCACTGATACATAGGTCATTTCAATGCTTTTTAGTAAAATTTTAATCATATATGTCAGGAATTATTTCATATACTAATTTAGAACATAAATAGGAAGGGGAGTGGTGGGACTCAAACCGTGAATGCCTCCTCTTTGTGCGAACGCTCTACCATTACACTATTGCTATTTGGCATCCTTGGCATAAACATTCCTTCTTATGCTCTTCCATATCAGGATTGCTAACTGCAGCTATGCAATGGGCACACCTGCGCACACACGCGCAAAGACGGGCAGCTATATCGGGAATTAGAAAAAAAAAATTTAATGTCTTACTTTTTATAACTGTCCTGGGGGTTACAATGTCAGGGAGTGTGGTGTTGTGTACATGGACATTTGAGCGGACTCACTCTTGTGTGTTGACATTTGGCATTTCGGACACTTGCAGGGGCGTTGCCCTTTAGACTGCTCGGTAGTCGGACACACCCCCTGCATCAGCATTCCCTCATGAATATTCATGGCACGCTGACATCATACCTTACAACTGCAGCCTTCGAGTAAGACTTATTTAATCTTACACGGAGGATTTGTGAATCCGGGGGATAATAAAAAAGTTATGTGCATTACAATAGTGTACAACACTACATGTGCATATTAGAAGACACAAGAATTTTGACAGAAGGTGAGAGATTGCAAGTTGATGAAGTATGGGATGAAGGTATTTGGAATATAGGAAAAGAAACTTGTTCAGACATTGGAATTTTAAGTAAAAACTCAATAGAATTTTTGATTGCACTTCAGTAATATTAGGTAGAGTAATGTTATTGGATTTTAGATGGTAAACGTAAGTATATAAACTTAGAGGTATCACAACAGCAGACTTAAAAAAGGGATAATTTAAGAATAGAAATGGACTATTTTATGATTTTAGAAAATGTGGATACTTTACATAAAGGAACAAAAGTAACATTTTTCTCAGGCCATGTGGTAGGATATTTAAAATAGTTAGAGATATTAAAGGAATAAATGAAGTGGACTTAAATGGAGAAATGAGAAGGTAGAGAAAGGATTATATAATTATTGAATGATCATATAGATGTGAGAGTGTTTTATGAGAAATGGACAAGTTGGTGGATATAGTCTAAAAAAATATAAAATACGTTTTTTTCTTTTCAGAATGGCTAACATTAAAAAGAACAAAAGAGAAACAAAAGTATAAAGAAATCAGTCATGAAGCATTTAGAGAGGTAATAAGAGATATAAAAGGATTTTTGAAAGAAAAAATAATATATGAAATGAATCAAGAAAGAATCAAAAAATGTTATTTAAACAAATATATTTCTTACAAGGAAAGAAAGGAAGTGCCACTATATTTAAATAAACTTGTAAAAGAAAACAGAAGAGCAAAGAGAGAAATAAGAAATGAAAAGGGAGATTTTGTTAAAACACAAAAAGAAATAATGGATATAATAAAATAATATATAAGTAAGACATTTTCAAATTATAAAACAGAAAGAGAACATAAGTGGAGAATAAAAAAAAAAAAAAAACTATAGAAGATAATTACAAGACATTTGCCACAGTCCCCCTCTCGGGCATTGTTGACAAACTTAAGAGGTTAGATACAAACCCTTATGTGTCCTAGTGGATAGCCAAGCTGGCTCAAAGCGGTCTATATCTTATTGTTGAATTCTTACTTTGTCGAATTATTTATCAAATCCACTTTGTTGAAACCTCTATTCATTGAACACAGTTTCATTGAAGTTTTTCACAGGGAAAAACAATGGCTGGCCATCATCTGGGATTTGCCCTTTTCCTCAATGTAGTGTGATCTCATGGTTGGTATATTTAGTTAGGGGGTGTGAGGGGTGAAGGCCCCCAGTTGGGTGGGGAAGTGGGTTTAAAATGTTTAGAAATTAGTGACGGGTGCTTGTTTGGCCAGCCGCTGCTTTTCCCTTTGAAAAAGTTTGATGAAACAGTCATTCAATGATGAGAAGTTTCGACAAAATAGGTTTGATAAATAGTGATTTGATGAAGTACGTATTCGATATTGTGAAATAGACTTCACACACAGACAGGACCCAGGAAGTTAGAAATTGGGAGTCCACCTCTACAAAGAGCCCAGTCAGAAGTGAAGTTCCTCAGGGATTGGTCTTGAGACCACTCTTTTTTGGCATTTATTTCTCTGAAATCAAGTCCAGTCTCAGTGGCCTCTGACTGAATTTGCAGATATCTGCAAATTAGGAGCTGCTATTAAATCACCTGTTGACACAGGAAGGTCTGACACAGACAAACAACTAGTTCCAGAGCCTTGGATAAAGACTAAGTGCCATGAAATGCATAACAGTATCCTTTGGGAGGTCATCCACCTACTGACCTACTGACACACAACCCTAAGACTTGACCCAGTAGTCATGGACTTGGGAATACACATACTTCTCAACTTCTTAGCACAAAAAATCTGGATAAAGCCTAAAATAATGAGGGGATAAAGGCACAAAAATAGGGACATATTTTAAATATTGATCTTATAATATTGGGAAACTGCTAGAAAAGTGAGATTTGTATTGGCAAACATTTTCTAAAGGAAGCGAAATCCAAAACTCAAATGTATGCCATTATATAGTGATTTCAATCCTCAATGACTTGCCAGGAAACCATACATTTTATGAGGAACTGACTAAAAATATAACGCAAATATCTGAACATTCTGTGAATATCTGTACAGTTGAGACATATTATACAGTAATCTAGCCTTTGGAAAAAGTATATTTAATCAGGTCTGTTTTATTAGGTAAAATAGCATATTTAGTGAATGTTATGGTACCCTTAAAATATGAGAAAGAATTATTGTCACTAGTGTTTGCATCCAGATTAAAATGGTTAAAAGAGCGCTATTATATGTTAAGAAACAAGAAGGTGATTAGGATTGATTAATCCTATTGTTTACATAGCATCATTGAATTTATATAAAGTGTTGACATGGTTAAAGGAAACTAATAAAGGACTGATAGCTATAATAATGAAAGAAAAGTATAAAGAAATTTGGGATAAGGTGAATAACTTAGAGGAAAAGGATATTTGAGTGAGAAAATGAAAGAATATTGAGGCAAAATTTTATTATGGAAATAAGCATGTATAATATAGAAAAGAGTAGAAGAGAATGGTATGTGAATGTACTGATTAAAGATTATTTTGTATATCCATGGAAACAGATAAAGAAAAAAAGAAAAAAAAACATAATGGCAAGGATAGAAAGATATAAGAAATATTTTGAATGCACAGATTTTCTGTGGAGATTATCAATAAGGAAATTTCCAGAAAACGTAAATATACTACATAAAAAGATAAAAGAAAGAATTTGAAATCATTGTGGTGAAGTGGAAACCACAGAACATATTTTTTAAATTGTGATTGGGTAAAGAAATTATGGGAAAAATATGTGAAAATGAAATTATAAAAGGTTTGAAGGGAATGAGGGATATAAATATGGATATGGTTATTATGATAAAAAGGAAAAAGGTGTCAAGAATATAGATAGTTTTTTTGTATAATATGGATTATTTAGATTAAATGAGAAAATAATCCAATGGAAAATGGATATTGTCAGAAATATTGAAGAAAATATTATTTTGGTTATGGAGAAAAGAGTGGGGGAATTAGGAATGTGAATAAAAGAAAGTGAATGTATATAAAAGTGAAAACTGAAATGAGATTATGAATGTCAAAATGTAAATAATTGTAAATTTGTAAATAGTGTAAATGTGAAATGCCTTTGACTAAAGAACCCCTACTCTTTTTTATAGGTATAGTGGAATCTTCTACTTCCGACAAGTTAGCATCAACTGAAGTAGAGTGTTGGTTTAATATCTCCTCTGACAATCAATAAATATACATACATACATAGACTATTAATGATATGACAGTTTAGCAAAAGATAATAATAAATGAACATACATAGAATAGTAAATGAACATACATAGAACTGTAATGATATGACAGTTAATGAAAACATGACAGTTAAATGAAGAATACAGTAAAATATTAGCTAATATCAAGCTTACAAGAGTCTAGTTACTTTCAAATGGAATCAGCTGAAGTTACATATTTAGAATGAGACAGTGACGAATTATAGGATGAAGATGGTTATAGATTATGAAGGAGTACTGAGGAGGTCCTGGTAAATGGGATATAAAGATAGTGGAGAGGGGTCGATGATAGTCAGATAGCTAGAGGATGTGAAGAAGTAGCTGTATTATGGCCAGTTGCGTAAAGTTGTGACAGTAAGGGTTTGGAGATTATGTAGGAACATCACATGTACAGAGTTGGCAACTGAGTAGGAAGGACTTTAATTGAGTTTTAAATTAATTTAGGGAGTGTTCTTTTCATATTGGTAGTGCGTTGGAGTTCCAGGATATAGCGAGTTGGTAGGAAATAGTGATTTGCCAGCAGAATTGTTTGGTTAGGATACATGTAATAGGTATTTGTTCAGTGAATGTAGTGGTCTGGAAGGGTTATGTATTTGAATGAGGTTGGAAATGGATAGACAGTTGATAGGTTTGTACACAATTCTAAGGATTTGTGGAAGTTGTGAGTAGGTTAGATAATGTGGGAGTTCCAGCCACTGTATTTCACTTAGTGTGGCAAATTGATGAGTTCTGTTTGGAAGGTTGGCAGTAAATTGTGCTATTTTGTAATAACATTGCTCAGGTTTGGTTAGCAAGGTCACATTGATGTTGTTAAGGATGGAACAGAATATGTTGGTGAAGGCAATAGGAGAGAAGAGGCAATGCGTTTTCTTATACTGTCTGAGAGGAAGGGTTTGACTTTAGACAGAGGATATCATTTTGGTGTAATTGTTTACTATATTTTCGATGTGCGTGTTACATTTTAGGTTCACATCTACACAAATACATAGCAGTTTAATATGTGTGACAAGTTCACTTTTTGTTTTTGCTGGATGAGGTAACTGAGAAGGAGGTTTTGTTGACTGCAAGATGTTTGGGAGTAAATATTAATAGCTTGGATGTACTTGGGTTAAGGAATATCTTGGCAGATGTCATCTAGGTCTCTACAGAGGACAAGGACTCCTGGGTAAGTTCTTGTAGTTGGTTGATGTTTTTTGTACTACAGATACCTGTGGCATCATCTCCATGTTGTATGAGGAATGCAGTTTTACAGGCTTTACATAGGTAATTGATAAAGATTTTAAAGAGAGAGGATCCCAAGACTGGTCCTTGTGGTACATCGACTGGGGTGGGAATGATGGATGAGATGTCTTTTTCCAACTTGACAGCTTGAGCTCTATTTTGGAGGTAGCTACTAAACCATAATATAGCAGTGGTGTCGAGCCCTAGGTTATAAAGTCTGTAATGATGAACAGCATGAGAAAATGTGCTAAAGGCCTTGGATAAATCAAGGAACAGGGTAGACTCTAGGCTTCTGTCATTCCTATTTGATATTACTGTATTGGTGAAACTAAAGTGGTAGAGATACTGTGGTGGGGACAGAAGCCATGCTAAGATAAAGAGAGGAGGTTATTTTGTGTGAGGTAATGTAAGAGTTGTGACTGGATGCATTTTTCAAGTATTTTGGATCCACGGGAAAGAATAGCAATGGTCAAGCAGTTGAAGAATTCAGTTGAATGTACTCAGTTGTGGAGGGGAAGAATATGGCTGTTTTTCCAGATGGAAATTACATATGCTTCTCTGATGTAGCAATTTATTAGAACTGAGAATGGGTAGTTCATCGCTTCTGCAGCCATCTTAAGGTATTCACCAGTAGGTTGTCAGGGGCTAAGGATGTGGGTTTCAATTTAAGTAATATATATATTTATGTAAGTCATGAGGAACTGGTTGGAAAGAGAAGTTATGAAGAGGAATGGCTGGCATGCTGTTGTCTGGTTGCTGGCATTAGGTCAGTTTTGAAGTGGTGATGAGACTGATTGAATGAAATGAAAGTTGAAAGTATCAGCACAGTGGGTAGAGATATTGTTAGTGTTAAGTGTAGGAGTGGGAGATGGTTGAGTGGTGCAACTGGGACTGAGCAGGTGGTTTATACAGGACCAGAATATTTTGGGATTTTTGTAGTTTTTATGTTGCAGGTCAGTGTTCTTTTTTTATCTAACTTAAAAATGTGAGTTTTAGTTTAGTTTCTAAGTTTTCTGCATTTTTTGATATCTGTTAATATTTTACTGGATAACCATGTATTCCAGGCTCTAAGTTTCATTTTTTTTTTTTTTTTTTTTTTTTTTTTGCATTTTGAGATAGTCAGGTGGTAGCTTTGGTCCTAACTCTCTGTTTTCTGAGTGAAGCAAGTTAATTTAGAGTGTTCAAAAAATAGAATTAAAAAGAGCTATTGCATCATCTAGTGGAATGCACTTTAGATCATTCCAGTTATTTAGTTTTAGATAAACAATAAAGGAATCCTTGCTGAAATGTGCTAGGTTACGTGCTATATTGAAATGTGGCTGCTTCTGAATATTAGCTTACATTTTTATTACATCGGTAGAGAGATGATCACTTAGGGTATTTCAAAGGGTACCTGAGGTAAAGATTTTATAAGGCAAAGAGGTAAGAATACAGTCAATTATTGTTCCATTAATGTTGTTTTATTATAATGGGTAGGCATGGTGATTAGCTGTGAGAGATCAGAGAGATTTATTGATTCATTAGGTGAGGTGGAGGAGAGAGGGAGAGCAAATCACTATTACAATCACCCAGTATGTATTTATTGTAAATGCCATATGCAATGTGGTTTCATAAAACAGTAGAAACATTTTACAACTTGGGGGTCTATAGACAGCAGAGAAATGACACGGATGTCAAGAAGTGGCAGTTATAAAAATGTTAGTATAACATAGTCATGTTTTATAGGCAAACAATGCCATTCTTTTTCTCAATTAAATGTTATAGTCCTCCTAAACGACACTGCAACCTTTAAAAAGTTAGGTCATTAGAAAGATGTTACTTAATCTCATTGAGTATATGTTATGTTAGTCCTGCTAAGAATAACAGAGAAAGCAGCAACAGACTGAAAGAGAGAGACTGTGAGAGAAACAAAAAGAAAGAAAGGAAGGCAGATTGTATAGTGCACTGTAAAAATAAGACAATGGAGTATATTATGCAATCTGAACCTGAACCTTTTTTTTCCCTTTTGCTCATTGACAAATTATTTTTGAAAGATTTACACTTCCTCACAGCAGACAGTGTCACTTTTGCAGAAGAAGAACACATACAGCATGTATAAAATGGAGTAATCTATCCAGTAGTCTTTTTGTGATATACTTTACTAGCTGCAGGCAGTATGTCAGACTTCCAGATTGCCTGAGGTCTTAAGTGCTGCATTCCGGGCAGAAGGATGCAATCAACTGCATTGCTGTTCTTCTTTCTCCAGGGCTCTGCAAACTAGGCATGGTGTCTAGCTTTTGACCCAACAATAGTGTTCTGCCTCTTCAGTATATAGCAGTAGGACCATGAGAAGGGCAGTATGCTACTATTCTCTCACTATCCATCTCAAAGTCCTGCAAACCAACAGAAGTTAGGTTTATGTGGTATAACATGGGTCATAGTTAGGATGTCAATCTACCAGGATTAAGCACAAATGCACTGTACTTTATAAAATATATATCTGATAGACATTGTTTGGCAAAAAAAGTGCATTTCTCTATCTAAGCTTTAATGGCATCCAAGACAATGACAATGATGACTGTGCGATGCTCTGACCAGGATAAACATACTTCAAAACACTACAGATAAGATAAGAAATCTTATAAACTGTAAACTGTGAACTTTAAGGAAGCTTAAAGATAAAGGAGATATATTAGAACAACTGATTAGTGTCAGTCAGTGAGACATGAAACTAGCTTTTTGATAGACCAGGCTGTTGGCTGTCTATAAGAAGGGAAAAAAAGGAAACATTCCTTTGTCAATGGTATTAATTAGTTATTAAGGATGGCAGGGAGTACAGTGTAAGGAATGGACACAGACTTTTGTCCAGAATTAGCATATTTCACAT
Source organism: Protopterus annectens (assembly GCF_019279795.1). Lineage (NCBI taxonomy): Eukaryota > Metazoa > Chordata > Ceratodontiformes > Protopteridae > Protopterus > Protopterus annectens. The sequence continues at coordinate 1,126,561,454 of NC_056729.1, forward strand.
AATATGTAGTACATCACAGCTTCAGGTTCTTTTGAAGTACAGCTAAAAAATATAAAATTCATAAGCAAGAGAATTAAAATTTTAGGTCCGGGCATCTATTTCCAAGATTTTGAATAGATAAGGAAACAAAGGTTCTGCATTCTGAAACAGAATTTAAAGTTTTCTCCTATAAGTGGCTTAATTCTATACTTCAAGGATGACTTTCTTCATATGTGGAAAATGTGTTGCCTTTAATAAATCATTCCACATCAACACAGGGTAGAATTCTGAAAAGGCTCACATCATACCACAACAAAGCAGTCAGAGTAATATGAGCAATAAAACAAACATTACTCACGTGTAATATGAAAAGGAATAGTAATATTGACAAGGCAGATTTTTTTAAATGGCCAATGCATGTTGGCTTTGCTTATATTATGGTTATATGAACATATTTAGAAGTGGGAATTTCAAAAATTCTTACACTATTGTGCTCCAAAGATTTTGGACTAATTAAAGGGACAAGGAAGCAAAGTGCTCACCTGTGGCATGTTCATGAATTTAACACTGACAAGACAGATATTAATGCTGTGTATGTTAACTTTGCTTTCATTATGGATATATTTCTATATGCACATATGTACAACATCCCTGACACATGCAAACACATCCAACATCTTTCATACTTTCATACAGTACTTGTGTGCAGCATGCTGTCATGGATCTTTGTGGACAGCAGGTACCTTTCTATACTAAGAACATTGCATAACTATGGACAACACATCTATGTGAAAAGATATGTATTAGTACCCAGAAATTATATCCATAACAAGCATTACAGAAGAAATATTGCAATCCAAATAAAACCTCACAGATGTAGACAATATCACAATATACAGGTTTTATCTTCCAAGCAAATATAGTCCCCAATATCAATACATGGCAGAAGCATTATAGTCATGCACACAGAGACTCATAGGTTAAGTACTAAGCTAGCTTCCCTTGTTGGCCATTTTTACCCTAGCCAGTTTCCCTCAGTGAGAATTAAACCCTGCACTTCTTGCCTGTGAGATAAACACTTTAACTGTTATGCAACCCCAACCAGCCCCCCCCAAAAAAAATTTCATTTAAAATCACTGATCAAGATTCAAACTCAGGCTGTGGTAGTAAGAGTTTCAAATCCTAACCCCCAGATTATCAGGGAAATATACGTCAGTGATCTAAAAAGTGATACAGCCCTGTGAATGTAGCTGTCCCTTAGTATAAGGCAACTACATGCTCTCCTTACATATAGGTAATAATTTAGTACCCTTGAATGTTTTAGAATACTAGAGATGTACATTACATATGGGGTACATCATTTAACTTTTCAGTGTTATACATTACTAATGGGCCTCATTAGCATGCAATATTTTAAAATATTATTCTCTGCAAAATGTGAAGAATGCCAGGTACTTACAGCCCACAGTGCCAAAATTCACAAACACTCACCGATCTAATAATATGTGTTAAAGTCTACAAGTCTTGGAGAGCAGGCAAGTTACATTGTTATAGACAAATGAAATCCAGATGATGACCAAGACCTTGGTTCATTTATGCAGTCTATATACCTGTAGGAGTGGGCAGAAGAAAGAGTTAGGAGACTATGTCTGCTCACCTTTATTTGAGGGGAAGAATAATGACAATGTGCTGGAGAGGATGGTAGACCCTGTAGCCCAGACCTTGGTCAACATCAAACTTAGGAAGGACAGCTGGACTAGGTAAATGAGCAGACCATGAGGGAGTATTTTTTTAAAAACATTTATTGAATAATCACTTGTAACACAGGCAAACTTACATTTATATAAAAGTAATCAAACCATATTAACAAGTTCATATTTGCAAACATTTTACATGACATATGTTTGTGCATATCCTATAATCATTACATTACATAAATTATGCATTTCCTTCCTTCTCTTAAATCTCATTCCTTCTCCAAAACATTTTTCTCCATGTATTATTCCCACAGTTTCCATTTCTTTCTATGTAATTTTCTCCTACCATTGTCATATCTCTTTTATAATATTCAGTACTTGAAGTCTAGTTAGTTTAGATTTCAGTTTCCATTTACTGGTAATTGCTTTTTTGGCATCCACCAGAATTATACTTAACAAGGCCTTACTATGTCTAGGCAATTCAGATCCTGTATCCCAACTCAAAAAATCATTTCCTTAGTTACACTCATCTGCTCGCCAGGTATTCCTGACAGAGTACTCTGTAGGGAAATGTTAAAGTTTGCCAACTCATTAGACTCCCAAAATATGTGTTCTCAGTTATCTCTTTCTTCCACATTACACATTCAACATTTGCCATCCACCTGAGGAAAAATTCTTTTGGAGTCTGCTTGGAGTATAAAAGTATCTATGCAATCACTTCCAGGCACAAATCCTAAATCTTTTAGACTTTGTTGCATATTGAGAGCCATACATATGCTCTCCCATTGTTTCTTTGTGAATTGCATATCTAATGTCTTTACACAATCTTTTCTAACATCTTTTGATCGATTCCTATAGTTATTATGTAATATTTTATATGCCTTACTAATTATCCCTTTTTAACAGCAGCTTCTGTTCTAGATTCAATTAAAAATTCAACCAGTGCAGGTCTTTCATTTAGGATTCTACTATCTCTTTCTCTTTTCTGATATCAATCCCTGATAGGGAAGGCAGTGACTACCCTATAATCCAAATATCTTCTTGGCCTCTTCTCATTCTATTACTTTTCCTTCCCTGATTATTTGTTCTCAATACCTTGGTTCCTTTGTCAGCTTCCTCCAATAAATTTGAGCCCCCTCTTGTCTATTCTCTGTACCTTTAATTGCAGTCATCCTTTCTCCATTACCATGTTGGCTTAGTACTTAATATGCTTTCTGCTACTTTATGAATATAATATTTTGTATAATTGTTGTTGTACTTTTTTTTTTTTTTTGGAGTGCAGTGGTGCAGCGGTTAGTGCTGTTGCCTCCAGCAAGAGATTCTCCAGTTCGATTCTCATCTGGGATGCCTTTTGTGTGGAGTCTATCTGTCCTCCCTGTGTTCATATGGGTTTCTTCCAGGTGGTCTGGTTTCCAGCCACATTCCAAAGAGAAGTATCTGGAGTGGTTCTCCGTGCGCCTCCTCTGAAAATAGGCTCTGTCCCATTTGGACTTTCCTGGTAAACAAATGTGAAATAAATTACCCCACACATTCCCCCACCTCACTCTTAATAAATGTCCTTGCCCGTCCATCCCTCCGCATTTAACCAATGATATCCTTTATGTCAGCTACTGTAGGTATTGTTTGTGTAAATAAAATTTCTTAAACCCAAGGTAATATGTTATCTTTAACTATTACTTTTAATTGAAAAGTATGCCTTAGGCCTCATGGATGGATGTATGTACTATGTCTACAATCAGCTTGTATGTAACCTCAATTATTAGATTATCCATTTTGTAATGCCTATAACTTAAGTGCTACATTCCTAGTATTTGTAATTTGTAAATTGTATATGTAATTTGGAGCTTTTCTCCCTGGGACTCCACTGAAAATGGACACGTATCCAGCCGGACCATCCCGGTTAACAAATGTAAAATAAAAAATAAAAAAAAAAAAATAAATGAATAAATCATTTCTCTTTAATGGTCTGCATCCGGAATCCCATTCTTTCCTTATTTCTTGAATTACCTTTCTGCTTCATCATCATCATCATCCCCTTCCAGTTTGAAGTTTAGCTTTCTGCTTGTGACATGTATAAAAGCCTTAACTGTGTAGCTCTAAAATAACCCTCCCAATTATATAATCCTAATCATCCTTGTTCTGTTAAGAGGATCACTATGAGGGAGTATTGTCAATTTAGTGGGGTGGGGGGGGTGCAGACTCGCATAAAGGTATGCTGTGTTTAATAGCCCTCTGAATGATACCAGCACATAAGAGTGGGGCCTTCTAGCACTGCTATGTGAGCATCAGTTATGGATCCAGAGATCTCGCTTTTCTTGCATTCAGCTAGTGTTCCCAGTATAATGCTATCAGGTAGAGTTAGGCTTGAGAGAGACGCACATGACCAGAAAAATTAGCCAACCAGTGTAACCTACACGGACTTAGAGTATCATGATATATGGTTATGCATCTATATATACATATACAACTGCTATCTGTTCGCATGCAGTAGTCTGTGCAGAATGAGCACATGAGGCTTACATTACTGAATACTGTACATGCAAAGCAATGTATAGTGTAACAAATTGGTTCACAAATAGAACTCAGGAAATTAGGGTGGGCTGCTCTGTCTCCTCCAAATGATCTGTCGCTAATGGTGTACCCCAGAGTTCAGTCCTCTGCCACTTATCTCTGGTTTTAACTTTTCAGATGTCAAATCTAATGTTAAGGGTTAGGTGCTGACCAAGTTTGCACATGACTCCCAAGAGGACAACATGATCCTCCAAGATGGCCTGTCCCACACAAATAGCTGGTATCAAAACCATGGACTCAAACTAAATGCAAAGAAATATGAAATGATTTATTTTGGCAAGCATTAATCCCCTTCTAAATATCACATTGACAGAACATCTAGGAGCCTATGTTGACAATGGACTGTTCTTTGATCATCACATATTAACTATTGCAAAGAATTCATTTTTCATTGCACAGCTTATATCTAAAGGTGTGTCATCCAGGTTTAAGGATATAATCATAGGTTCATAGGTAGGTTCATAGGTAGGTAATGAGCTATTGGCCCTAGGGCCTATACAAGCCTAGTCAAAAAGGTACCCTGGCTTTCGTCACCCAAGAAAATGATTTTCCTGTGCCCCTGTCGAGCAGAGCCACAGAGGTGCCCCCGGGGTGAATTTCCTATTTCTCATCTAATCATCAAGATTTTTCTTGAAGAGTGCTAATGAGGAGCTTTGTTTGATATAGATAGGTAATTTGTAACAGAATATGGGAAGTCTCTGGGACAGGAATCTATCCCTCCAGCATGTTCTGTTTATTGTGGTGACAAGGTTTAGGTCCCTAGAGCATGTAGCTCGGAAAGATTAGGATTTCTTTAAGTGGAGCATGTCCAACAGCTCTGGGTTTGACATAGCTTTGTATGTTAGGCAGAGATCACCTCTGAGTAGGCGATATGCGATGGAGTAAAGCTGGAGTTTTTTGAGACGGTCTGTGTAGGGCATGTGTTTGAGGCCAGTAATCCTCTTAGTGAGGTATTTCTCTGGCCTTTTCAGTTGTTGTAGATGTCTTGTGAGGTACATACCAAAAGGGGCATTGTACTCTATAATGGGTCTAATAAGTGATGAGTACTGGGGAACAATGACCTCTTTTTTCCTGGATGAGAAACCTTTTGTGATGAGGTGTGCCACGTAGAAGGATTTCCTGACTACTGTGTTCATGTGATTATCAAAGGAGAGACTACTGTCCACCTGTGTCCCAAGGTCTCATCACACTTTTGGTGTTAAGTAGACTACCACCTATGTGGTAGCTCATGGGTGCAGAGTTTTTACCAACAGGATGACAATGCACTTTTTGGCATTGAGCTTGAGGCCTAGCTTTGACACCAGGCATCTGTCTCAGTGAGGCCCTTTTGTAGGATGTCCACATCGTTAGGAGTTTCAGTTATGGCTCCTAGTTTGCAGTCATCTGCGAACTTCATTAGCCAAAGACCTTCTGTGTTAGCCTGTACTTCAGAAAATTTGATACCAAACAGGAGAGGACACAGGACTGAATCCTGTGGTACTCCACTTGTCACTGGTCTGAAGTTGAATTTGGAGTCTGCTACTTTCACAGTGTGGGTTCTGTCAGTGAGCCAGTTGGCAACCCATCTTGTGACATAGGGATTTATACCTAGTTTAGTGACTTTATCTATAATTCCAGAGTGGAGGATGGTGTCAAAAGCCTTGGCGAGATCTAGATGGCTTTGGTGACTGCTTCAAAGAAGTCAATCAGGTTTAGGAGATATGATCTGCCTTTTACAAACCCTAACTGGGTGGGGTCCACAGTTTGGAGATTACCAATGTCTTTGGTTATAAGTTCCATGATGATACATTCCATGGCCTTGCAGACCAGGCTCATTAGGCTAATGTGGCTGTAGTTCCTGGGGTCCATGGTGGCTTCCCCTTTGTGGAGTGGGATAACCGTTGCTGTGCACAATTCAGTGAGCACAAAGCCTAAGGTGAGGCTATGATTGAACATGGTGCTTAGGTGGGGTGCCAGTTCATTCTGTAGTTCATGTAGAATGCAGCCTGGGATGTTGTCAGGTCCCATGGATGCTGCTCTTGGCTTTGGAGAGTGTGTTTTTTACCTGTGCAGCAGTGATTACACGAACTTTACATTCTTCCAGTATTGAGTTGGGCTCTTTAGTAGTTGAGGTTGGGGTAAAGTTAGCACTGAACCTATCTGCCAGGATGTTGGCAATATCAGTTGATTCTGTATATTTAGTGCCATTGTGCTGTAACTCAGAGCAGATCTGAGTGTTGCCATTGAGATTCTTGACATAGCTATAGAATGCTTTGTGGTTGTCTTTAGAATCAGTGGTGATTTTGTTTTCATAACTAGCTTTGAATGATTTTATGAGGGATCTCAGCTTCTTACAGAGGCTGACCAGGGAGTTCTTCCAGTCATGGGATTTTACTCTTTTTTGCAACAGTTTCTGTCTTCTGTTGTAGAGTCTGTTTATGGAAGGGGACCACCAAATTGGCTTCCTTTTATTGGAGAATAGCATCTTGGTTCTGTTAGGGATAGCACAATCCATGCATTTGTGTAAGTGCTTATAAAGTGCATTTGTGTAATATTCAGCAGTCGTACCTCTATTGTCCGTCTGCATGGGTGTCATGAAGTTTGCCATTTCTGTCTTAAGAAGCATGAAGTTGGCTTTGGAGAATTTTTTTACGGTGGTTTCCCTAACGGGTGGTGGGGGAAGGATGTGAATGTCCAAGCTGATTAGCTTGGGGTCAGATCAGACCAATGAGGAACTGATGTTTGGTGTGGAATACCAGTCATCCATGTTGGTAATGACCAGGTCTAGGATATTGCTGCTCCTGGTGGGGTCGTGGATAAGTTGATCCAAGGTGGTGGAATTTATGAATTCCAGAAAACGTTGAGCAAATGTGTTGGTACATGAATAGTTTTCCCAGTTAATGGTGGGGTAGTTGAAATCACTGATTATTAGGGTGTTGGATTGTACCCTAATCTTTTCCAGTGTATCAAGAAATGAGGAGTGGGAATCCTGGGGCATGGTGGGAGATCTGTAGCAAGTTACAATTTGGACTGTGGTCTTGCCCAGAGTTAGTTGCAGTTTTTTATAATCTTGGATGCATTATGCTGAGCAACTAGCCTGGAGGTGTGGATATCCTTAATGAATATAGGTTCATAGGTTCATAGGTAGGTACTAGGCTATCTGCCGGAGGGCAGTTACAAGCCTAGCCAGAGTGTGTCAGCTTTCGCCACCCCATTGATTAATTAACTGATCCTATGTCAAGCAGAGCCAATGAAGTGATCCCAGGGGTGTATTTTCTGTTACCCATCCACTCGTCAAGGTTTCTCTTGAAGAGTGTTAGTGAGGGGCTCTGCCTGATGTAATTTGGAATTTTGTTCCAAAGTATGTGGAGTCTCTGTGACGGGAATCTATCCCTCCAGCATGTTCTATTTATTGTTGTGGTGAGGTTTAACTCACTAGAGCGCGTGGCTTGCAGTGACTTGGATTTCTTTAGGTAGAGCATGTCCATCAATTCTGAGTTGGACATGGCTTTGTAAGTCAGGCAGAGATCACCTCTGAGTAAGCGATATGCCACTGAGTACAGCAGGAGTTTTTTCTGTCGGGCTGCATAGGACATATGTTTGAGACCAGTAATCCTCTTGGTGAGGTACTTTTGTAGTCTTTCCAGCTGTTGAAAGTGTCTTGTGTAGTACATCCCAAATGGGGCATTGTACTCTATGATGGGTCTAATGAGTGACCAGTAGAGGGGCACTATAACCTCTTTGTTTCTAGATGGGAACCCTTTAGTAATTAGATGGGCCACATAAAAAGGATTTCCTAACTACTTTGGCAATATGACTGTCAAAGGAGAGATTACTATCTATCTGGGTCCCCAGATCTCTTATTACCTCTTCTGTATTAAGGGGGCTGCCACCTATGTGGTAATTCGTGGGTGTTTTCTTTTTTCCAAATGGGATGACTATTCATTTTTTGGCATTTAGCTTGAGGCCATGACTTTGACACCAGGTGTCCATCTCAGTAAGGCCTTTTTGGAGGATGTCCGTGTCAACCAGAGAGTTAATTACGGCTCCCAGTTTGCAGTCATCTGTGAACTTGGTTAGCCATAGTCCTCTTGTGTTTGCCTGTACTTCTGAAAAGTATATGCCAAATAGTAGGGGACCCAGGACCGAGCCTTGTGGGACACCACTTGTGACTGGTTTAGAGTCGGACCTGGAGCCCATTATTTTTACCATGTGAGTTCTGTCTGTAAGCCAGTTGGCAACCCATCTCATGACATAGTGGTTTATGTTCAGGCTGGTGAGATTTTTCTGTAATACCTGAGTGGGGAATGGTGTCAAAAGCCTTGGCGAGGTCAAGGTAGGCTCTGTAAACCACTTTCCCTCATCTATGGCCTTGGTGACTGTCTCGAAGAAGTCAACCAGGTTTAGTAGGCATAACAAAAATTCGAGCACAAGAAGAAAACAAAGCCAGCTGGAGCCTGAACGCAGGTTTAGTAGGCATGGTCTTCCCTTAACAAAGCCAAACTGGGTCGGGTCAAGTGTTTGGAGGTTCCCAATGTCTTTGTTAATGAGTTCCATAGCCATGCAAACCAGGCTAGTCAGGCTTATGGGGCGATAGTTACCAGGGTCAGTTGTGGCACTTCCTTTGTGGAGAGGAATAACCATTGCTGTGCACCATTCTATGGGCACATAGCCTGTGGAGAGGCTGAGGTTGAACAGCATGTTTAGGTGGGGGGTTAGTTCGTTCTGTAGTTCATGCAAGATGCAGCCTGGGACACCATCTGGTCCCATTGACGCTGTGTTTTTGGCTTTTGAAAAGGCTGTTTTCACCTGTGCATCTGTGATTTTTGAGACACTACACTTTTCTGGTTTTGTTGTAGGCCCTTTTGGAGGTGAAAGGCGGGTGAAGTTTGCACTGAATCTATCTGCCAGGATGTTGGCAATATCAGTAGGTTCAGTATATTTTGTGCTATTTTGCACTAGTTCAGGGCATATCTGCGAGTTGCCACTTAGATTCTTAACATAGCTAAAGAAGGCTTTGTGGTTATCTTTTGAATCCTTGGCTTTTTTCTTTCGAAGTTAGCCTTGGATGATTTCATGAGGGACCTCAGTTTCTTAATGGTACTGATCAGGGATGTCTTTCCTTCTTGGGATTTGCTTTTTTTCTGAACTAGTTTCCTTCTTCTATTGTATAGCCTGTTTATTGCAGGGGTCCACCAAACTGGTTTCCTTCTCTTAGAGGAGTGAGCCTTGGTTTTGCTAGGGAAGGCACGATCCATGCATCCTTGTAGGTGCTCATAGAGTGCATTTGTAAAGGTTTCTGCATCTTGGGCAGCGTTATCCTTTAGCGTGGGGGCTGTAAAACTTACCACCTCTGTCTTAAGTAAGGTGAAGTTTGCTTTAGAGTTGATGAATTCCAGGAAGCACTGGGCCTGGGAATTTGTACTCGAGTAGTTTTCCCAGTGAATGGTAGGGTAATTGAAATTGCCCAATATCAGGGTGTTTGGTAGGACCTTCATGTTTTCCAGTGTCTTCAGACTGGTGGAGTGGTGGTCCTGGGTCATGGAGGGTGATCTGTAGCAGGCCACAATTTGCATTGTAGATTTTCCCAATGTTAGTTGCACATGGATGATCTCAGAGGTATCATGCTGTGCCACTAACCTGGAAGTGTAGGTATCCTTGATGAATATGGATACACCCCCTCCTTTTGTGTTTTGGTCCGTGTTCTGTGGCCGAAATGTGTGGTATGAGTTGTAGCCCGGTAGTGCTGGGGTGCTCTGAGCCAGGTTTCAGTTACTGCACAGATGTCGACATTCTCCTTACTGAGGAGTGCTTCGAGCGCATGCATTTTGAGATTTAAACTCCTGGTGCTGAGTAGCATAACCCCTCAGTTTTTTGTTAATTGTGCTGTTTACGGAGGTGGGTTTGACTTTTGAGCCTTGCCTAAAAAAAGGCACTATGGGGGCAGCAAGAGCCTTGGCCAGTATTCAAAAGCCTAGGGGTGACAGGTTCAAGCCGTCTCTTGTGAAGCAACGCGGCTTGTCGAGCATGTCGTCCCAGGCTGACAGACACTGGATGCCTTTTGAATGACACCAGAAGCTTAGACAATTGTTGAAATTGATAATTTTTTCTTTATACTGAGGTATCATTCTTGGTGACGGCAGGATGCTCCTCAGGGTCAGGGTCATACCAGCCTGGGCTACTTGATCAGAGAGCTCTTTCATGTCTCTTTTCATATAGTCCAGGGAGGTATGTCTCAGGTCATTCACACCAACATTAACAATGATAGAGTCATATTTGCACTTGTTCTGGAGTGACCTGAGTGCTTGTGTTACGTGGCAGATTCTGGCTCCCGACAGGCAGCTAACAGTAACCTTCTGCTTGTCCAGCCTAGTGAGTGGGACGTCAGTGTGCCTGACTATAGAGTCACCTATTACTAGTGTGTTAGGTATGTTATTTCTCCTTAAGGTCTGTCATTGTGTGGCACAATGATTTTGTGTTTTATGTGTTGTCTGGTTTGTGACAGGAAGTGCAGGTTGTTTGGGTGTCTGCTTTGGAGGTCTCTGATGCTTTTGCAGGTTTTTATTTAGAGCCTCCGAGTATGATTTTGTGTATTTAGGTGTATTTTTTGCCAGTGCTGTTTTAGTAGGTCTGTGTGCAGCTGGAGTTGTGGTGCAAGTGTAATCCTCCTCCTCTTGACTGTCTGTTCCAGTTTTGGGTGGAGACAGCTTAGCTTCCAGTTTGGCTGTATAATTGCATCTCTCACATATGTTAGTGTTTTGTGGTAGGAGGAGAGGGTTGTCTGTGTAAATGAGGCAGTTGTAACATTGCCTCAGGATACCCAGATTCAGCAGCTGGACTGGAGAGTGCACCTGAAGTTGTCCTTTGGTCATGCCTGAATAGTAGGGTGAGCTGCTTAGTCGCTTGGTTGGTGAGGGGTGAATAAAGAGCCTTGCCCTGCTGGACAATCAGTGTCAGTGTATATTAGTGCTTGCTATTAGGTCTGAGCAAGTGCTTTTTGAGTGCATAGGTTGGACATGCCTCCACCTTTAGTGTTTCGGTCCAGGCCGAAAGGTGTGGTATGAATTATAGCCTGGTAATGCAGGGGTGCTCTCTGGAGCCTTGAACCAGGTCTCTGTCAATGCACAGATGTCAATGTTCTCTATTTTAAGGAGTGCTTCAAGTGAATGCATTTTGAGGTTTAGACTTCTAGTACTGAGTAGCATTACGCTCAGATTTTGCTTGTTTGTACCTGTTACTGTGGTGAATTTGTCATTTGAACCTTGCCTACAGAAGGCACTATAGGGGTGGCAAGAGCCTTAGCCAGGATCTGGAATTCCAAGTCAACAGGTACAGGCCATCTTTGGCAAAGCATCGTGGTCTGTTGATCATGTCATCCCAGGCATACATATACTGGATCCCATTCGAATGACACCAGAAGCTTAGCCAATTGTTGAAGTTAATCATTTTGTCCTTATACTGTGGTATCATTCTGTGTGATGGCAGGATGCTACTCAGGGCTAGGGTCATACCTGCCTGGGCTACAAGATCAGAGAGCTCCTCCATGTCTCTTTTCATGAAATCCAGGGAGGTATGTCTCAGGTCATTCACACCAACATGGACAATGACAGAGTCATATTTGTACTTGATGTGGAGTGACCTGAGTGCATGCATTATGTGGCAGATCCTGGCACATGACAGGCAGCTGACAGTAACTTTCTCCTTGTTTAACCTGGTGAGTGGAACATCAGTGTACCTGACTATAGAGTCACCTATGACTAGAGTGTTGGGTACCTTATTATGTCTTATGGTCTGTTGTTGAGTGGCACACTGAGTTTGTGGGCTATGTCTCATCTGGGTTGTGTTGAGGGGTGGAGGTTGCATGCGTTTCTGCTTTGGAGGTCTCTGTTGCTTAAGCAGATTTTTATTGAGAGCCTCCGCGAATGTAGGTGTGTGTTTTGTGTTGCTATGTGTGTGTTTTGATGGTGTAGGTTTTGAGGGACTATGTGATGAGTGTGGTGTGGTGCAAGTGTTTACCTTCTCCTCTTGACTGTCTAGTCCAGTCTTGGGTGAAGAGAGCTTTTCTTCCAGTTTGGCTATGTAAGTGCATCTGTCACAGGTTGTAGTGTTGGGTGGTAGGAGGAGAGGGTTGTCTGTGTACATGAGGCAACTTCTGCATTGCCTCAAGATGCCCAGATTCATCAGGTAGACAGGAGAAAACACCGGGAGCTGACCCTAAGACATGCCTGGATAGGTACTTATTTATTAAGTAATAAAAACTGTTTTCCTCTAGACAAGTGAGGAACGTTGAGTGCTGTAGTAATTTGTTGCTTATTTAGTACTTACAATGAGCTCTGAACAAGTGCTTCCATTGTACTTGGCACTCATTATGTCTTTCATTGGTTATAATGACTCTTTCAGTTTGTCCAAACATTTGTCACTACTGTGTTATATATCCATAATTTTCACTACACATTTGGTTACTAAATGGGTAGTACCGACATGACACACATTGAATATATTTTCTTTTACCTGTGTAAGTCTTTTCTGGGGGTGCACTGTGTATGACATGTCTCCTGTTAGGTAATTATATAACCTGTTCTACAAATATGCATCGGTGGTGGTTCTGCAGGATGTGATAACTTCTGAAGAACTGTGGCTCATCTGAGCCCTCCTGTCCATGATACTACAGTTATACAGTATTATCCAAATATTTAAACACCCCCTGGCCATGGTCGCTGGCTGGTATGGACTGGAGAAGACATGTTGCAGGTGAAGACAAGAGAGAGAGAGAGAGACTGAGTCAGCATTACTGTCTGCAGAGGAAGGCCCTCTTTCAAAAAAAAAAAAATCAAAATATCATAGAAACTCCAAGGGTACATGAAAATATTGCCTCAGAACTGACAATTCCTCACATGTAGTTTCTTCCAATACCATACTACAATATTGACAAATATAGGGGTGGATGCACCCTCCATGGCCACACCTCTCACTCGCTTGCAATATTCACCCTCAAAGAAAACAAAATTGTGGGATAATATGATATTCCTTAAATCCACTGTCATTTTTATCTCATTTTATGACACTCCTGTCATAATCACCAAAGCCTCATGAAACCAATCTAAACCCGGGGTATTACTAAAAAATATCTTTCACACTGTCACAAACCAAATATTGCTATCAAATTCTACCTCTGCTTTCTACTCAAGCATTGCCAGCAATCATTTTCTATTTCTCAGCTTCTTGCATTACTCAGAAACAGATAATCCCTTTGCACTCACAGAATATAACATTTTTTATTTTCTCTCTTGTCCAAACTTAGAATATTTAAAACTTCCAGAAAAGAAATGTAAACTAAAACAACACTGCACTAAAATAAGTAAAAAGAGAGAGAGAAGGAAAGAGAAAACAATATAAGCATACAAGTTATAGGCCAGATATCATTGACAATCACTGAGAAGATAAACAGCTGTTACACCTGCAGTGGACTATACTGATGCCTTCATCTCAGGATGGATGAGAAAGTGGCTTCTCAAGCCCAATCTCTGGCTTCTTCAGCTCTCATGTCACTCGCCATTCTTAAATTGTGGTTAGAGTGTCTGGGCTCCTTGGAGATAGATAAAAATCACAAACTTTATCTCTGATCATTTGTAATTCCATATCATTTCACTTTTGACCATCCTTTCCTCAGTGATAAGCATATTTAACCTACAGACCATTTCTTTATTCTGCTATTTTTCCACTCTGGTCACTTCCCTTGCAGTCTTTGAGAATATTAACTTTGCATTTGTAATATAGTCTCCAGAAATATATACTATACACTAAATAAGGTGTCACCTATTTCTGCATATATTGGTAAAACCACCTAAAAATCACCACAATCAAAATCCATTACAATTACATCTTTTCTAGTTGCTTTTCTTCCTTTTTCTGTTATTGAGAAACTTGCTGCTAAACCTATTCATTTTCCATCTTCTTATAGGTTCATAGGTTGGTACTGAGCTATCTGCCCGAAGGCATATATTAGCCCAGCCACATTGTGCGGTATTCACAGCCCCTTTAGTAGTTCCCTAGACCCTTGTACTAGCAGCTAGTACCCTTGGCCCCTATCTAGTAGTGCTGTTGGTGTGATCCCCGGTGTGAACTTTCTGTATACTAGCCCAGAGAAACATGGGTACTTTTTCTCACACATTAGTCTCGGCTGGCTGTCACAGAACAGTCAGACCACCTCCATTCCCACAGGATAGGGAGCTAGCAGTTGCGTGTCACTCTATTCTCCTGGGCTAGCACCTCCAGTTCACAGTTAGTAATTAGTCCTGGATCATCTGAGCTGCAATAAGGGCTTTATTGGTGCTGTGTAATGGAGACAGCCTATGATTATACACTTCTCTAACTAAATTACTCCGCATTGTTTAACAAGTTACAAGTGAACCAAAAATGCACTACCAGGGTTTCTGGACTCCACACAGCTTTACTATAAAAGTTAGCACTTTCATCAATCAAAGCTGACTTCATCAGAACAAACAATACAATTAAAAGAGAGTTTAAATAGCTTAAAATCAACTGTTATTGGCAGAGTTTAAACAAATCAACTTACATAATAAAAAATGGAATTTACCAAATCTGAAAATTCCTTTTCACTACCTCCACAAAATACATAAATGAATACATCATACAAATACTGTTGCATCCTGTCGTGTTATTAATATTGTAATATACTCCAAACAGGTTAACCATTATGAAACTTAAACATTAATGTAAAATTAGTTTTGCCTTATATCTTTCCTGCCTTTTCCTTCAATACTGGTATTATGGATATATAATTGTTTAATCCAGGGGGCAGGTTAGCAGCTAGCCTTAGTTGCCACATTAATTCTTTTTTACATAAAAGGTTTTTCCAGTCCCCACCTCTCAAATCTATGTTCACCATGTCCAAGATGGCAAATTAAAAAAAACTGAAAAATTCTCACATACCATACTGTGCCTATACAAAGCATTTGTCTCTTTTTTATTTTTTATACCATATGAGTGCTCATAAATCCTAGATTTAAGTGCCCTCTCCGTTTTTCCAGTGTAAAATTCCGTGCTTGTATTGCATGTTGCAAAGCATGCAATTCTATTAGTACAACAATTTCCCTTTTTAAAGAATACTGTAGTTTCTGTTCTGTTGGATAAGGTAACAAGCAGCACCTGTAAAATAAAACTACACTGGGGGCACCGTCCAGATGGCTTAGTACCATCTATATTATTCTCAATGCCCCCACCAGGCTTATTTTCTAGGATTAATTTCAAATTAGCACCCACCTTGGTAAAAAAAACTGGCTTCACACCCACCACCTTGGATATCTCATTATTAGTTTTAAAAATATTCCAATTTCTATATAAAAAGTTTTTCACCTCACTAGATAGAGGACTATACTGTACAACACATGCTTGCAAAAAATTGGTAGGTTCTTCCAGCGATGTTGTAACAGACATTTGTCATGGCTTTAAAGGTCCATTACCTAAGAGGCGTTGATATTTTTACCCCATTCATTAAAAATTACTTGTAATATGGTCTCAACCATATTATTAGGGTAGACTCTCTAAAAACATATTTTTCAAATTAATACATTCATACTCAACATCCTCTTTTAGAGAGGTCATACGTGCAATTCTTATAGTCTGCTCCTTAATAATACTCTTTTTCTGAGATAGGGGATGATTGCTGTTGAAATGGAGGTATGCGTTACAAAATGTCCTCTTATGGTACACTCTAGATTTAAAACCTTCCAACTTTTTAGAAATAATTATATCTAGATAGTGTACCTCACAATCATTATACTCGTATGTAAATTTTATAAAGGAGGTGGCACTATTTAAATATTCATTAAAACCAGGTATTTTCTTTTTATCCACCTTCCACAGAACAAAAATATAATCCAAAAACCTATTATATAACAAAATATCAGAACTGAAACTACTCTGGAATACATATTGCAATTCCCATCCTAACAAGACAATATTGGCATAAACGGGGGCACAGGCTGCCCCCCATAGCCACCCCCTTGGTCTGTTCGTAATACTGCCCTTCAAAATAAATGAAGTTATTATCCATATAAGGGCCATAATCTCACATAACAAATTCACCTGTTCATGCTGTAATTTAGAGCATGCAAATAGTATTTCTTCAAAATACTCCAACCCCTCTTTCCTAGGGATACAGGAAAACAATTCTTGAGCATCAATTGTCAAAAATGTCAATTCAGCAGACCAGAAGTCCTGTTTCAACTGACCCAAAAAAATCCCATGAGTCTTTAACCAAATGTGATACCCCTTCCACAACATGTTTTATCATCCTATCCACAAAAACTGCCAAATTGTTCATTTTGGAACCACCAGCCACTACAATAGGTCTAAAAGGTAGTGCCAAAATGTTTTGTGGATCTTAGGGATACCAAACATAACAGGTACTTTGGGGTATGGATTTAAAAGAAACTCATAAGTGTCCTGACTAATACGCTGATCCAAAATGTATTCCTCTAGGAAGCTACCAATACGATGATATGCAATATTAATTTGATTTTTGGAAACTTGTAAATAATTATCTTCATTAAATAAAATATTCTGCATTATATTAATATAATCATCAGTATTAAAAAGCACAATACCGCCACCATTATCTGGGGTCATGACACGAATCCCTCTATCTTCTCTCAATTGCGCCATTAAAATTCTCTCTTTATCATTCAGTTTGTAGTACACCTTGTTGTTTTCTATGAACAACTCATAATAGTCCTCTTTTACTGCTTTTTCAAAGGTTCCAACTAAAAAATGCAATGGGGTGTTAAAAGTACTACTTTTTTAAAAAAACTACACTTCTAGTTGAACCCATATTTCCTTCATTGTTTTTGGAAAATAAAATTTTTAAAATTGAACTTTCTAGTGTACAACTGTACATCTAATAATATTTCAGCTATGTCAGGAATTCTGGTGGGGATAAATTAAATCCTCTGGAGAACAATGAAAAAATTCCTCAATAATTAACCTGTCAGTGTAGTTATAAATACTAAAACCTTGAAAAGTATGTATAATCTGTTGGTCATCTTCCTCTAATATCTGCCCCTGCCTCTCCCCCTGTTCCCATAACCTCTCTGGTGTTGAATTACTTGGCTGTAGGAATAATTCCTTCCTTGATTCCTGTTTGCTATTCTTTTTGAGCACCTCAATGTAGGAAAATCCTGGTGTACAGCATGATCCACTGGGTTTTCATAAACAAAAAAATCATCACATACACCATCATCCAACTCATGTAATAGCTCACAGTCATTTGGGTAATTTCTAAAACCTCTAACATTGCGCCCTATCAATATACAATTTATTGGTGGGATATACTTCCTTGCATTGATACTGTTTAATATCTCTTTCTAATTTTCTTTTTTCTTTTGAAATTGTATGTTACATTTTTTCTCCACCCTACCAATAACCTTCTCATAAAACTCCTCATATTGATTAAATAATCATTTAAAATACAAACATTTAATTCCTCCAACTCTTTCTGAAGCTTCAGCTTCATTTACTCCTGATAAAAAACAACCTTATTAAGTAGTTCAATTTCATAAAACTCCTCATATTGATTAAATAATCATTTAAAATACAAACATTTAATTCCTCCAACTCTTTCTGAAGCTTCAGCTTCATTTATTCCTGATAAAAAACAACCTTATTAAGTAGTTCAATTTCATAAAACTCCTCATATTGATTAAATAATCATTTAAAATACAAACATTTAATTCCTCCAACTCTTTCTGAAGCTTCAGCTTCATTTACTCCTGATAAAAAACAACCTTATTAAGTAGTTCAATTTCATAAAACTCCTCATATTGATTAAATAATTATTTAAAATACAAACATTTAATTCCTCCAACTCTTTCTGAAGCTTCAGCTTCATTTACTCCTGATAAAAAACAACCTTATTAAGTAGTTCAATTTCATAAAACTCCTCATATTGATTAAATAATCATTTAAAATACAAACATTTAATTCCTCCAACTCTTTCTGAAGCTTCAGCTTCATTTACTCCTGATAAAAAACAACCTTATTAAGTAGTTCAATTTCATAAAACTCCTCATATTGATTAAATAATCATTTAAAATACAAACATTTAATTCCTCCAACTCTTTCTGAAGCTTCAGCTTCATTTACTCCTGATAAAAAACAACCTTATTAAGTAGTTCAAGACACCATTTGTCAAACAAAGTAATAAAATCATTAACCATTGGGATGTCATAGTATAATCCAAAAGGAAACTTAAAAGCATGTAGCCCTTGTGGGACCACATTAAGCTGAATACATTCATTGAAATATATAGTTTCCATTTGTAAAGATTTTAACTTATATAACTTTTTTTCAGAACAAAAATCATGTCTTTTAAAGAAGAATAATGGTGAAGTTCACTTTTTTTGTCCTCTTTACATCTTCAGGCACACCATACTTTTCTTGAAAATTAAAGCTTTTGTTAAGAAAAACTTGAAGTTTTCAGTTCACCTCTCTTGCTGGCCTTGGGAAACTAGAAGAATTGCTATCAATCACTACCCTGGATATCATGCCAGTTCCATTAGTTTGGGATATCACATTTGAAAAAATATTAACAGTACCTTTTGTATTTATTGGCAACTTCCAAAGCTGTTCCGCCCCTTCCACATGTATGGAATTGATGTAGTTTCCATTGTACATGGCTCCAGTACTTTCCGACTCTTCTACAAGAATGGAATTACCATTTTTTCTTTAAAAACAGCTCTGTTATGTTCAGGAGAGTCAGTAACACTCTCATGATGAATTTCAGCTGCCACAGTGACGTCACCACGTCCTCTGGTGTCACAGGAGCCAACGTCATCTTTAGCCGATGCATTACATTTACCATGGTAACCAGTAACCGCTGAACTACCCAATCTGTGAGTAGGACTGTGGTCAGACCCACACAAATCTGCTCTTCTTTGTGAAAACAGCTCAGTAAGGTGAGTTAGTTCACCCTTAAGCTTGGCTACATCTTTTTTGAGCTCCTGTATCTCCACAGATTGCCCTAAACCGACATCCGAGGGTAAACCAATGGAATCCAAGGAGTCCATAATGCCCAACCACACCACAAAATATAATAATGGAACCAAAAAGTGCTGTAATGGTGCAAAAACAGATACAAGTGAACCAAAAATGCACCACCAGGATTTCTGGACTCCACACAGCTTTACTATAAAAGTTAAGCGCTTTCATCAATCAATGTTGACTTCATCAGAACAAACAATACAATTTAAAGAGAATATAAATAGCTTAAAATTAACTGCCATTGGCTGAGTTTAAACCAAACAACTTGCATAATAAAAAATGGATTTTACAAATCTGAAAATTCCTTTTCACTACCTCCACAAAATACATAAATGAATACATCCTACAAATACTGTTGCAGCCTGTCGTGTTATTAATATTCCAATATACTCCAAACAGGTTAACCATTATGAAAATTAAACATTAATGTAAAATTAGTTTTACCTTATATTTTTACTGCCTTTTTCTTCAATACAGGCACTATGGATATAGAATCATTTAATGCAGGGGGCAGGTTAGCAGCTAGCCTTAGTTGCCACATTAATTCTTTTTTGCATAAAAGGTTTTTTCAGTCCCCACCTCTGAAATCTATGTTCCCCATGTCCAAGATGACAAATTTAAAACCCCAAAAATTCTCACATATCATAATGTGCCTATACAAAGTATTTGTCTCTTTTTTATTTATATCGTATGGGGGCTCATAAATCTTAGATTTAAGTGCCCTCTCCGTTTTTCCAACATAAAATCTCATGCATGTATTGCACGTTGCAAGGTATACAATTTTATTAGTATAACAATTTCCCTTCTTAAAGTATACTGTAGTTTCTTTTCTGTTGGATAAGGTAACTAGTGGCGCCTGTAAAATAAAACTACATTGGAGACACCGTCCAGATGGCTTAGTACCATCCATATTATTCTTAATGCCCCCACCAGCCTCATTGTCTAGGATTAATTTCAAATTAGCACCCACCTTGGTAGAAAAAACTGACTTCACACCCACCACCTTGGATAGCTCATTGTTAGTTTTAAAAATATTCCAATTTCTATATAAAATGTTTTTCACCCCACTAGATAGAGTACTAGACTGTACAATACATGCTTGCACAAAATTAGTAGGTGCTTCCAGCGATGTTGTAACAGCCATTTAATAATAAATTTCATAGTAGTTACATTCATTCATTCAAAGTGGGTGTTGAGTATCAGTTAGTGTGTGTCCTAAATTGTTCTTGATCCTGAGCAGTTTATAAAACTACAGCTAGTGCTGGAATTGTGTGTGGTTTGTGGACCTAAGTGGTATCTGTACACATTGTCATCTTTTGGCACTGTCCAGTCATGGCCACTAGCACACACTCAGATGATTTTTTGTTATGTGCAAAGTGGCTGGGATGAGAACAAGCAATTCAAAAATGTTGGCTATTGTACTCTCTATGAAAGGAGCATGAGTAGACTGTCTTTTTTATGTGCTAGGGCAACAGCTTTCATAGATTAGTACTAAGCTAAATGCCCTTGCAAGCCTAGCCAATTATCCCTTGCAAGACTCAAACCCTGCACTTTGTGCTTGTAAGGTAAGTATCTTAACCATTAGGCCACCATCCCAACTTTCCATGCTAGTAGGTTTCATTTACTTTGGAGTTTTGGTCATAAGTGATGGTACATGAAAAAATGAGACTAAGAGACCAGGCCAGGGTCTGCATTCTGAAAATTGCTTTACTAGTCTGTAGTTATAAAAAGAGACAAGTTGTTTCAGGAAAAAAGTTATCTGCCTATAAGACTTTATCCTTAAACTCAGCTAAGGTCTTTAGTAAGGGAAGAAACAAATGAGATCTCAAATTCAAGGGGAAAATGTATTTGATTGCTTGATTCATTCATTCATTCATTCATTCATTCATTGACATTTGATTAGCTTTGAAGTTTTTCTGGCTAAGGGCCCATTTTCAGTGGAAGTCTCAGGAGAATAGCTTCAAAGTATTACAGAACATTTTAAGAGAAAAAAAATACAATCTTTAAAAACAATACAAAAAAACTACAGTTTAAATAATTATACCAAATTAGACATAATATGAAAACATTGGTTAAGAATAGATACAAGTTATATGACAATGATTTAATATTTAGAGAAATGTTAGCCAGTTTAAAGAGAAATTAAAGGTAAGTTAGCATACTACACACAGGAGTTGCAATATGAAGTGAGGGAAAATCAGGCTTGTGGTATATTTAGAGAGAATGTCAGGGAAGAGAAATTGATAGAATTAAGAAAGGGATTAAAGACAGGAGAAGGTGTAAGGTATGAACAGGTATTTTTTTCACATTTAGGGAAAAAATTTATCCTTATGTTGAGCAAGAAGAGTGCCTGCTTTTAGCTATGAAGTTTTTCAGAATTATTTTGAATGATGGGAGTGAGGGTATTGACCTGATAGATACAGGTAAGGAGTTCCAGGCCTTAGCAACATGGTACAAGTGCAGACAATGTCCAGCAGATTTGATAGGTGTGTGGACAGAGTGGAGTTTTAGGCAAATTGGATCATAATGACCGACTGGGGATATAGCTGTGTAAAATGTTATTTAGTGATGGATAAGCAGATGGATTCTAAATAATATTATAGGTGGTAGTAAGCTTTGTGCATCTTAGTTGATAGGGTAGTTCTAACCTTTTTAGGCTTTTTAGTGCAATGCAGTGGTGGGTTCTGCAAGGGGTATTTGCTGCAAATTTAACAACTTTGTTATAGCGTTGTTCAATTTTTGAATGTTGTGATTCCTGAAAGTTAGTAAAGATGGGAGTGCCATAAGGAAGTGTGGGAAGGAGTAGTAGTTTTTTAATAAAGCAGTGGCAAGTATTGTTTTAGTTCCGTTGGAGAGAAAGTTTTTGGGTCTATAAAGCACCCCTATTTTTTATGAGTTTTTCTTAAGCAATTCTATATGTGCAGGTCAATTTTAAGATGACCATCCACTATCATCCTTAATAACTTGCTGCAAGAAGTGACTTCAATGATTGTATTATCAAGAGAGAGGACTTTAAATTTTATTTTTTAATGAGAGAGCGAGTTGGGGGAAAAGTAATATTTTTTTTTTAGGGTTGAGCATGAGTTGTGAGTTACAATGCCTTGATTCAGTGGCTGTTAAAGCTTCCTGAGTATTTATTTGCAAATGAGTGTAGAGTCACCTGCGTACTGTATTATTGAGGCCTGTTGTTTTGATGCATGGAGGGTGTTGGTGAGAATATAAAAGAGAAGGAGACTAAGGATAGAGCCTGTACACTGGTGGTGACTGGGAGGTATGGAGAGATGGTGGAGTGCCATTTTACTGAACGATACCTATTGGATAGGTAGCTTTTGAGCCATAGAAACGTAGTCTGAGAAAAGCATAATGAGGATATTTTAAGTAGAAGTTCGCTGAGACAAACTATCGAAGGCTTTAAACAAGTCTAGAAATAAAGAGGAGACTAGTTTGTCATTATCTTCAGCTTTATTGACACTATCAATATAGGATAGAAGTGCAGTATTTGCACTATGGGAAGGATGAAAGCTACAGTATGTTGTGTGGGGGAATAGGAGTTCTTCCTGCAGGAAAAAGTTTAACAATTGTTTTTGAATACATTTTGCAAGTATTTTGGGGAGGGGGGTAAGATTGCTGTAGGTCTAAAGTTAGTAATGTCTGTTGAACCCTATCCCTAGCCTTAGCCCTAATGTCATTCTCTCCTTCTAAGAGGTGCAAGCTTACTTAGAACATTCAGTGAAGTAAAGTAAGCAACGAGGCAAAGCAGGTATTCATTTCACATCAACAGGGCAATTCTTCCACAGAAATAGCTTGATTATTCATAAATAATACGAAACATATCAAAAAATAAAACGTTTTAATAGACTGGATAAGCGCTTTCGCTAAAATAGCTTCTTCAGATCAACACAAGTCAAATTCATCTAAAGTTCATTTAAATAGCATATTCAAATCACAGGACTCCAATCAGCTGTCACTATCAATTAATAAAATAAAACATTTAAAGGCATCTCATTGTATATTTCTCTATATATATTATATTATTAAAAATATATAGCAGAAATATTCTACCCATACTACCAACAAAACAATCAAATATAAACTATAAACATATAAGGAATGTATATGCATATGTGTATATATAAAATATAAACACATAAACAAATATGTACAACAAAAAATATCTAAAACACATATTTAAAAACATGTCTATGTCTAAAATGCATATTTAATTAATTAATTGAACCTAAAAATATCCTAGATAATAAATACATATACATTATTGAGTTATTTCATTTTCCTACGTTTTTTAAGTAGTGGCTTAATAGAGGCTCTCTCATTTAGACCCTTACCTCTGTCTGCTCTAAGCATAATGATCCAAATATTTTCTCTATATTCAGTATGGTTGCGAATATCACCTTCACGGATACTAGGGGAAATAATCTCCAGAACTCCAAAATTTAAACCAATGTGTTTCATTAGTATTAATCACATGCTTGGCCAATGCATTATGTTCTGATTTTTTACGAATATAATACACATGTTCTCGTATTCTATCTTTCAGTGTCCTGTTGGTTTTCCCAACATAAAATGAATGACATATTTGACATTCAGCTAAATATACAAGATTTGTTGTTTTACAATTAGCCTTGTATGATAAAACAAATTCTTGCTCAAATTCTGGGTGAACAAATTTATTAGATGTATCAATATGGTTGGGAGGGTGGCCTAATGGTTAAGGTGTTTGCATTACAAACACAAGGCACAGGGTTTGAGTCTCACAAGGGATAATTGACTAGGCTTAAAAATTGCTCGCAAAACAATTAGCCTAGTACTAATCTATGAACCTTAATGCTCATGCTCTTATCTCATGTCACTGCTCGACAGAGGCACAGCAAAATAATGGGTATAGTTCCCCATACTAAAGGGGTGGCGTAAGCCACAAAACTATGGGCTAGGCTTGTAAATGCCCTCGGGCAGATAGCCTAGTATGAACCTATGAACCTAATATATGTGCAGAAATTGCAAGACCCACAAGGTACTGTATTCCTATTGCCAGATGTTCCTTCTTAGGATAGCATAATAATCTTTTAAGATTTTTCTTATTTTCATATAAAAACGTTGGTTGTTCACCTACAATTTTCTTAATATTCTCATCCACTAGTAGAATGGACCAGTTCTTGCTGAGTATCTCTCTAATTCCTTGATTATCAGATGTAAAAAATATAGGGCATCTGATTGTATTCTGTATATTACGAGTATCCATCACTCCTGAGCCTGGGGTGGGGCCAAAGTAATGTGCTGCTACTTCTGTGTGTAGTGTAGGAATCTTTTTAAAATTATTGTCTATTTCTACCTCAGTATAGCCTCTATTTAGAAATCTTCCTTTGAGGTTCATAAGCTCTCTATTGAAACAATCATCTAATGGATTTAGTCTCGATGCCCTAATGCCCTGATCTTTAATTATATTTTTAAAAATATGTGCTGGATGCATACTTGTTCTCAGTAAAAATGAATTACGATAACAATTTTTACGATGGACACCTGTATTGATCAGTCCATCTGAGAGCTTTTCTATATATAAATCTAAATAATTTATTTTTGATTCTGACCATTCCATGGTAAACTTCAAATAATTATTAAGCTTGTTCATTTTATCTACAAAATCTTCTAATTGTTGTTCATTTCCGTCCCAAAGTATAAAAAGATCATCTACAAAATGCCGATAGAAGGTCACGTCTAGTAAAACCTTCTAAGATAAAAAGGGTACTTTCTTCCCACTGTGCCAAAAACATATTAGCGTAGCTGTTGGCACATGGGGTACCCATTGCTACACCATCTTGTTGTATATATAGCCCATCTCCAAATACAAATAAATTGTTTTCTAAGACAAGTTCTAAAAAATATGAGATTAAATCAATCTGTATTTCAGTATACCTGCTGTGTTTCTGCAGATATGTCATTATATATTGAATTCCTAGTTCATTAGGTATAACTGTGAATAGGGATTGTACATCTATTGTGACTAATAATAAATCCTGTGTATTCACATTATTCTCTAAACAGATATACAGATCCATTAGAAACTGTTTTGTATCTCTAAGAACAAATTGATTTTCATTTATAATGGGTCTAAGATATCTCTCCACATATATGGAGAGTGGATCTGTCAGCCAACCACCCCCAGAGACTATAGGCCTCATAGGAGGATCCGTGGCATTTTTATGAATTTTCAGCAAGCCATGTATTGTAGGTATTAGTGGATTAATGACCGTGAGGTAATTCAATAGTTCTTGTGAAATATTCCTCCTTTATACGTGTCAAGTAGTGTAGAAGTGACATAATGAATGATACTATGTGTTTCCTCTTTTGTTATTCTTCTATAAAAGGTATCATTCAACAACCTCTCCATAGCTATATTGTACTGGTTGGTGTCCATAACTACCACCCTACCTCCCTTATCCCCTGGTCTTACAGTAATAGAGTCATCTGTCTGAAGCCCCTTTAAAAATTCTCTTTCCTTGAAACTTAAATTCTCTTTGTTCTTTCTTCCCTTTTTCCTACTGAAACTATTGTTTTGTATGTCATAGTATTTAAAAAGCTCATCTTCAGTTAGTTTCAAATAGGCTTCTACCAGTGGGTGGTTGTTAGGTACAAAATTGCTAAGATTTCTTAGCTTATATTCATTATTAATTCCCATATCAGCTTCTTGTATATTCACATTCTCATACATGAGTTTTAACATGATATTGCGACAAAATACTTTAAGATCTAAGATGGTGTCTGTCATATGACTCCTACTAGTAGGTATAAAATTCAGACCTTTCTCAAACAAATCTCCTTCTTCTGATGTAAAAGAATTGCATAGTCAGTGCTAATTACATCATTCTTTTTTAGCACTGACTATGCAAAGAATTTAGGGGAAAATGTTTCTTTTCCCCTTCCAGTAGGAAAGACAGAGGTATACGAAGAACTCGGTCCATGAGTCGTGGCCGTCAGAAACGGAAACACTCAGGCGAGATTTCAACAAATCAAACATTGAAAAAGATGTGGGGAAAGGAGATGACTTATTAATGTTTAATATCTCATCCCACGCTTTTACATCAGAAGAAGGAGATTTGTTTGAGAAAGGTCTGAATTTTATACCTACTAGTAGGAGTCATATGACAGACACCATCTTAGATCTTAAAGTATTTTGTCGCAATATGATGTTAAAACTCATGTATGAGAATGTTAATATACAAGAAGCTGATATTGGAATTAATAATGAATATAAGCTAAGAAATCTTAGCAATTTGTACCTAGCAACCACCCACTGGTAGAAGCCTATTTGAAACTAACTGAAGATGAGCTTTTTAAATACTATGACATACAAAACAATAGTTTCAGTAGGAAAAAGGGAAGAAAGAACAAAGAGAATTTAAGTTTCAAGGAAAGAGAATTTTTAAAGGGGCTTCAGACAGATGACTCTATTACTGTAAGACCAGCGGATAAGGGAGATAGGGTGGTAGTTATGGACACCACCCAGTACACTATAGCTATGGAGAGGTTGTTGAATGATACTTTTTATAGAAGAATAACAAAAGAGGAAACACATAGTATCATTCATTATGTCACTTCTACACTACTTGACATGTATAAAGGAGGAATTATTTCACAAGAACTATTGAATTACCTCACGGTCATTAATCCACTAATACCTACAATACATGGCTTGCTGAAAATTCATAAAAATGCCACGGATCCTCCTATGAGGCCTATAGTCTCTGGGGGTGGTTGGCTGACAGAGCCACTCTCCATATATGTGGATAGATATCTTAGACCCATTATAAATGAAAATCAGTTTGTTCTTAGAGATACAAAACAGTTTCTAATGGATCTGTATATCTGTTTAGAGAATAATGTGAATACACAGGATTTATTATTAGTTACATTAGATGTACAATCCTTATTTACAGTTATACCAAATGAATTGGGAATTCAATATATAACGACATATCTGCAGAAACACAGCAGGTATGCTGAAATACAGATTGATTTAATCTCATATTTTTTTAGAACTTGTCTTAGAAAACAATTTATTTGTATTTGGAGATGGGCTATATATACAACAAGATGGTGTAGCAGTGGGTACCCCATGTGCCAACAGCTACGCTAATATGTTTTTGGCACAGTGGGAAGAAAGTACCCTTTTTATATTAGAAGGTTTTACTAGACATGTGACCTTCTATCGGCGTTTTGTAGATGATCTTTTTATACTTTGGGACGGAAATGAACAACAATTAGAAGATTTTGTATATAAAATGAACAAGCTTAATAATTATTTGAAGTTTACCATGGAATGGTCAGAATCAAAAATAAATTATTTAGATTTATATATAGAAAAGCTCTCAGATGGACTGATCAATACAGGTGTCCATCGTAAAAATTGTTATCGTAATTCATTTTTACTGAGAACAAGTATGCATCCAGGACATATTTTTAAAAATATAATTAAAGGTCAGGGCATTAGGGCATCGAGACTAAATCCATTAGATGATTGTTTCAATAGAGAGCTTATGAACCTCAAAGGAAAATTTCTAAATAGAGGCTATACTGAGGTAGAAATAGACAATAATTTTAAAGAGATTCCTACACTACGCACAGAAGTAGCAGCACCTTACTTTGGCCCCACCCCAGGCTCAGGAGTGATGGATACTCGTAATATACAGAATACAATCAGATTCCCTATATTTTTTACATCTGATAATCAAGGAATTAGAGAGATACTCAGTAAGAACTGATCCATTCTACTAGTGGATGAGAATATTAAGAAAATTGTAGGTGAACAACCGAAGTTTTTATATAAAAATAAGAAAAATCTTAAAAGATTATTATGCTATCCTAAGAAGGAACATCTGGCTATAGGGAATACAGTACCTTGTGGGTCATGCAATTTCTGCACATATATTGATACATCTAATAAATTTGTTCACCCAGAATTTGAGCAAGAATTTGTTTTATCATACAAGGCTAATTGTAAAACAACAAATCTTGTATATTTAGCTGAATGTCAAATATGTCATTCATTTTATGTTGGGAAAACCAACAGGACACTGAAAGATAGAATACGAGAACATGTGTTTCATATTCGTAAAAAATCAGAACATAATGCATTGGCCAAGCATGTGATTAATACTAATGATACACATTGGTTTAAATTTAGAGTTCTGGAGATTATTTCCCCTAGTATCCGTGAAGGTGATATTCGCAACCATACTGAATATAGAGAAAATATTTGGATCATTATGCTTAGAGCAGACAGAGGTAAGGGTCTAAATGAGAGAGCCTCTATTAAGCCACTACTTAAAAAACATAGGAAAATGAAATAACTCAATAATGTATATGTATTTATTATCTAGGATATTTTTAGGTTCAATTAATTAATTAAATATGCATTTTAGACATAGACATGTTTTTTAAATATGTGTTTTAGATATTTTTTGTTGTACATATTTGTTTATGTGTTTATATTTTATATATACACATATGCATATACTTTCCTTATATGTTTATAGTTTATATTTGATTGTTTTGTTGGTAGTATGGGTAGAATATTTCTGCTATATATTTTTAATAATATAATATATATAGAGAAATATACAATGAGATGCCTTTAAATGTTTTAATTTATTAATTGATAGTGACAGCTGATTGGAGTCCTGTGATTTGAATATGCTATTTAAATGAACTTTAGATGAATTTGACTTGTGTTGATCTGAAGAAGCTATTTTAGCGAAAGCGCTTATCCAGTCTATTAAAACGTTTTATTTTTTGATATGTTTCGTATTATTTATGAATAATCAAGCTATTTCTGTGGAAGAATTACCCTGTTGATGTGAAATGAATACCTGCTTTGCCTCGTTGCTTACTTTACTTCACTGAGTTTTTTAATTGACATTTTAGCAACGGAGCATTTATCTGACAGGCTGGCAGAAAAGTTTTTCATCGTTGTTACTTAGAACATTCATGAAACTTGTGTTGAATTCATTTACATCATAACTTCATAGGCTCATAGGTAGTTCATAGGTGTTTACTAGGCCAATGACCACAAGGGCATTTTTAAGCCTAACTGTGCATCCCAAATATCTGACAAGTTCTGGTACCCTTGATAATTGTAAGTAGGGGCTTGGGAGATGAACCATTTACAGGTTGTCTGTGTGCATTAGAGATATAGTAGCCAAGCCAGGAATGAATTTCCTGTTCCCCATCCAATTGTCCAAGTTACACTTGAATTGGGTTAGGGAGGAACTCTGCTTCACATGGATGGGGAGCTTGTTGCAGAGTAGGAAAAGTCTCTGGGATACATACCTGTCAGATCCTATTTATATCACAGGTAAAGTTTAAATCTTTAGAATGGGTAATTCTGGTGCTGTTTGTTTTGTGGATATGCAAGAGATCCATCAGAGTGGAGTCCGACAATGCCCTGTATGCCAGGCATATATATTAACTCAACAAGCTGTAGGAGACAGAATACAGGGATAGCGCTTTGAGGCAGTCTGCATAGGACATTTTTCTTACTTCCAGTATTCTTTTAATAAGGAACCTCTGTGGATGTTGCAGTTCATAGGTTCATAGGTTCATAGGTTGGTACTAGGCTATCAGCCCTAGGGCCTATACAAGCCTAGCCATAACAATTCCCTGGCTATTTCTTCCACAGTATTTACTTCCCTGGATCCCTGTCTAGCAGGTTGACTGACGTGATCCCTGAGGTGGATTTCCTATCTCCCATCCAATCATCAAGGTTCCTTTTGAAGAGGGCCAAGGAGGCACTTTGCTTGACATGTATGGGCAGTCTATTCCAGAGTCTGGGGAGTCTCTGGGTGATGAACCTATCCCTCCAGCATGTTTTGTTCATTTTGATGACAAGGTTTAGATCCCTGGAGCAAGTGTCTCTGAGGGATTGGGATTTCTTTAAGTGTAGCATGTCCAACAGCTCTGGGTTTGACATAGCCTTGTACATTAAGCAGAGATCACCTCTGAGTAGACGATATGCGACAGGGTATATGTGGAGTGCTTTTAGATGGTCAGCATAGGGCATCTGCTTTAGGCCTGTGATTCTTTTAGTAAGGTATTTCTGTGTCATTTTCAGTTGTTGCAGATTTCTTGAGAGGTACATACCAAACGAGGCGTTGTATTCTATAAAGGGTCTAATGAGGTATGAGTACAGTGGGACAATGATCTCCTTTTTTCTAGATGAAAAGCCCTTAGTGATGAGGTGTGCCACATAGAAGGATTTCCTGATTGTTGTGGCGATGTGGTTATCAAAGGTGAGACCACTGTCCGCCTGTGTCCCTAAGTCTCTTACCACATTTTCGGTATTTAGTGTACTGCCACCTATGAGGTAATTCACAGGTACATGTTTTTTTCCCAAAGGGGATAAGTATACATTTCTTGGCATTGAACTTGAGCCCATGGCTCTGGCACCAAGCATCTGTTTCTGTAAGGCCTTTTTGTAGAATATCCACATCATTTAGGGATACATTAATGGCTCCCAGTTTGCAGTCATCTGTGATCTTTGTTAGCCAGAGTCCCTTAGTGTTGGCCTGTACTTCAGAGAAGTAGATGACAAACAAGAGCGGTCCCAGGACTGAACCCTGAGGTAGTTCACTTGTCACTTGTCTGGAGCTGGATTTGGAGTCGGCTACTTTTACAATGTGGGTTCTGTCAGTAAGCCAGTTGATGGATATGTCTGGTTTGGTCTATACCAAAGGGGACATTGTACTCGATGATAGGTCTGAAGAATTCCAACTGCAATGAAACAATGACTTCCTTGGACCTAGATGCCATATCATTGTTTATAAGTTGCTTAACATAGAATGATTTCCTCACTACTGTAGACACATGATGGTCAAAGGCAAGGTTACTGTCTATGTATGCCCTTAAATCCCTGACTAATTGATCAACACTAAGGGGTGTGTTGTCAATATGATAGTTACAAGAGGTGGATGACTTCCTGAAGGATACTACTATGCATTTCTTGATATTTAGTTTTGGTCCATGGCTCTGACACCAGTTGTTTGTCAGTGTCAACCCCTCCTGGAGAACATTTGTGTCAGTGTTGAGTTCAATGACAGCTCCTAATTGCAATCATCTGCAATTTTAGTCAGCCAGAGACCACTGACTTTGGCCTTGACTTCAGAGAAGTAAATGCCAAAAAGGAGTGGTGCAAGGAGCAATCTCTGTGGGAATCTACTTGTGACTGGCCTCTTTGTAGAGTTGGACTCCCCAATTCAAACTTCCTGGGTCCTGCCTGTGAGTCAGTTGGCTATCCACTGGGAGACATACAATTTTGTACCTAACCTCCTGAGTTTAACAATGCCCAAGTGGGATATTGTCAAATGCCTTGGCCAGGTCAAGGTAGGCAGTGTGAACCATTTTGCCCTCATCCATTGTTTTGGTGACCTTTTCAAATAAGTCCACCAGGCTGAGTAGGCATGACCTTGAGGTTTACTATATCATTACTGATCATTTCCATGATAATTATTTCCATGGCTTTGCATGTAAGACTAGTGAGACTTATGGGTCTGTAGTTTCCAGGGTCTGTAGATGGTCCACCTTTGAGCAGAGGGATGACCGTTGATGTTCTCCATCCTTGAGGCATGAAGCCTGTTTGGAGGCTACAGTTTAAAAGAAATTCCAGAGGTCCTTAGAGGTCATGTTTCATGCTATTTAGAAGGCATCTTGGGATATTGTCTCGGTCCATGTTTGTATAAGATTACTCTGCACTGTTGCAAGGAATTGCTTCTTCCTCTACTGTCATGTAACCATGGAGCTAGTATACAAAGGTGTGATGGAAGGCTAAGCCTTCAACAAAGGAGTGCGAGGGGCTTGACTCACCATCCTAAAACACATTTTTTGCAAGTGAAACTGTTTGCTAGAGAAGATGTGCTCTTGATCAGTTTTCACTGAGGAACTGGTTTGCAAATTATTATGTCTCAGTTATTTATAGGAGAACCAGTGCTTAACCTTTGGTGAGCCACTTCACAATTATTCTGGTGTTACTCAAAGGTTCCTCTTACAAGTTTGAACAGTATAAGAGACAAGCAAAATCTATTTTTATTCAAGAGAAAGGAACATTTGGGAAATGTACACTCTCTTTGTGGTAAACATCATGGCTAATCTGTACATTTATTGTACGTACACTCTCTTTGTGGTAAACATCATGGCTAATCTGTACATTTATTGTACTAGCTCATAAAATCTGCTAAAATTCACTTTTTGGTAAATTGTACTTAATTGTCTAATACTGCATACTGTCTATACTTCTATAGAGGGGCTATATAAATTAAATTAAAATATAGTCAAGCTCCTTCTTTCAAGGAAAAATATAACAAAAGACAGTATTAACTGTCATTGTTCATGTTGGTGTGAATGACCTGAGACGTACCTCCCTGGACTACATGAAAAGAGACATGGAAGAACTCTCTGATCATGTAGCCCAGGCTGGTATGACCCTGACCCTGAGTAGCATCCTGCCCTCACCAAGAATGATACCAATGTTTAAAGAAAAAATGATCAATTTTAACAATTGGCTAAGCTTCTGGTGTCATTCAAAGGGGATCCAGTGTCCGTCAGCCTGGGACAAAATGCTCGACAAGCCACCTTACTTTACAAGAGACGGCTTGCACCTGTCCCCCCTAGGCTTTTGAATACTGGCCAAGGCTCTTGCTACCCCCATAGTGCCTTTTTTAGGCAAAGCTCAAAAGTCAAACTCACCTCCATAAACAGCACAATTAACAAAAAACTGAGGGTTATGCTACTCAATGCCAGGAGTTTAAATCTCAAAATGCACGCACTTGAAGCACTCCTCAATATGGAGAACGTTGACATCTGTGCAGTAACTGAAACTAGGTTCAAGGATCCAGGGAGCACCCCAGCACTATTGGGCTACAACTCATACCACACATTTCAGCCACAGAACATGGACCGAAACACAAAAGGAGGGGGTGTATCCATATTCATCAAGGATACTTACACCTCCAGGTTAGTGGCGCAGCATGATACCTCTGAGATCATCCATGTGCAACTAACATCGGGCAAATCTGCAATGCAAATTGTGGCCTGCTACAGTTCACCCTCCATGACCCAGGACCACCACTCCACCTTTCTGGAGACACTGGAAAACATGAAGGTCCTGCCAAACACCCTGATATTGGGTGATTTCAATTGCCCTACCATTAACTGGGAAAACTACTCGAGTACAAAACTCCCAGGCCCAGCGCTTCCTGGAATTCATCAACTCAAATGACCTGGATCAGCTGGTAAACTCCCCTACAAGAGGTGAAAACATATTGGACCTGGTCATCACAAACATGGACGACAGGTGTTCCACACCGGAGGTCAACCCGTCACTGGTTAGATCAGACCATAAACTAATCACTCTGGATGTCCACACCCCACCACCACCCCCGACTTAGGAAAACACAGTAAAAAACTTTTTTAAAGAAAAAATCACCTTACTTAAGACAGAGGTGGTAAGTTTCACAGCCCCCACGCTAAAGGATAACGCTGCCCGAGATGCAGAAACCTTTACAAATGCACTCTATGAGCACCTACAAGGATGCATGGATCATGCCATCCCTAGAAAAACCAAGACTCACTCCTCTAAGAGAAGGAAACCAGTCTGGTGGACTCCTGCCATAAACAGGCTATACAATAGAAGGAGGAAACTAGTTTAGAAAAAAAGCAAATGCCAAGAAGGAAAGACATCCCTGATCAGTATCAGTAAGAAACTAAGGTCCCTCATAAAATCATCCAAGGCTAACTTCAAAAGGAAAATAGCCATGGATTCAAAAGATAAACACAAAGCCTTCTTTAGCTATGTTAAGAATCTAAGTGGCAACACACATATATGCACTGAACTAGTGCAAAATAGCACAAAATATATTGAACCTACTGATATTGCCAACATCCTGGCAGATAGATTCAGTGCAAACTTCACCCCCCTCTCACCGCCAAAATGGCCCACAACAATACCGGAAAAGTGCAGTGTCCCGGAATTCACAGTCACTCAGGTGAAAATAGCCCTTTAAAAAGCCAAAAACACAGTATCAATGGGGCCAGATGGTGTCCCAGGCTGCGTCTTGCACGAACTACAGAACTAACTAACCCCCCACCTAAACACGCTGTTCAACCTAAGCCTCTCCACAGGCTACGTTCCCATAGAATGGTGCACAGCAATGGTTATTCCACTCCACAAAGGAGGGGCTACAACTGACCCTGGTAACTATTGCCTGATAAGCCTGACTAACCTGGTCTGCAAGGCTATGGAGTGCATCATCATGGAACTCATTAGCAAAGACATTGAGAACCTCCAAACACTTGACCCGACACTGTTTGGCTTTGTTAATGGCAGATCATGCCTACTAAACCTGATTAACTTCTTCAAGACAGTCACCAAGGCCATAGATGAGGGAAAGGTTGTTCACACAGCCTACCTTGACCTCGCCAAGGCTTTTGACACCATTCCCCACTTGGGTATTACAGAAAAACTCACCAGCCTGTACATAAACCCCCTACATCATGAGTTGGGTTGCCAACTGGCTTACAGACAGAACTCACACGGTCAGAATAGTGGGCTCCAGGTCCGACTTTAAACCAGTCACAAGTGGTGTCCCACAAGGCTCGGTCCTGGGACCCCTACTGTTTGGCATATACCTCTCATAAGTACAAGCAAACACAGGAGGACTATGGCTAACCAAGTTCACCAATGATTGCAAACTGGGAGCCATAATTGACTCTCTGGCTGACACGGACATCCTCCAAAAGGGCCTTTCTGAGACGGACACCTGATGTCAAAATCATGGCCTCAAGCTAAATTCCAAAAAATGCATAGTCATCCTGTTTGGGAAAAACAAAACACCCATGAATTACCACATAGGTGGCAGCCCCCTTAATACAGAAGAGGTAATAGGAGATCTGGGGACCCAGGTAGATAGTAATCTCTCCTTTGACAATTATATTGCCAAGGAATTTAGGAAATCCTTCTATGTGGCCCATCTAATTACTAAAGGGTTCACATCTAGAAATAACGAGGTTATAGTGCCCCTCTACACATCACTCATTGGACCCATCATAGAGTACAATGCCCCATTTGGGATGTACCTCACAAGACACTTCCAACAGCTGGAGAGACCACAAAAGTACCTCACCAAGAGGATTACTGGCCTCAAACATATGTCCTATGCAGCCCGACTGTAAAAACTCTGGCTGTACTCAGTGGCATATCACTTACTCAGAGGTGATCTCTGCCTGACTTACAAAGCCATGTCCAACTCAGAATTGATGGACATGCTCCACCTAAAGAAATCCAAGCCACTGCGAGCCATGTGCTCTAGTGAGCTAAACCTTGCTACAACAATAAACAGAACATGCTGGAGGAATAGATTCCTGTCACAGAGACTCCCCATGCTTTGGAACAAAATTCCAAACTACATTAGGCAGAGCCCCTCACTAACATTCTTCAAGAGAAACCTTGACGAGTGGATGGGTAATAGAAAATACACCCTGGGATCACTTCAATGACTCTGCTTGACAGAGGATCAGTTAATTATTCAATGGGGCGGCGAAAGCCGACACACTCTAGCTAGGCTTATAAATGCCCTCGGGCAGATAGCTTAGTACCTACCTATGAACCTATGAACCTATGAACAAAACAACAGACACAAATCTCACTTTCACAGTTTTTGAAGGAGGTAAGTTCCCCCTCCCTCCCCAATACTCCTGACAACTTAAATTGCTAACTCTAAGATCACACAATACTGAAGGAAAGTGAAAATATTGTCTGATCGGACCTGTGTTAGCAATCAGTTAATGTACCCCCATCAATGTACGTGTTATTCGAGGGTTGATACCACTTACCTCAACTGCAGGACATCGAATGGCTGATGTGCGAAGTCACTGTTTGTACGGGGCAGGAAATTGAATGACGAGCGACTGAATGAGGTTAGTCGAGAAAGTGCATACTGAGACGGTGGAGTGAGGTCACGCTTCAGTGAGGAAAAGGGAAGTAGCCCATTTCCTCACTGTAGTGTGATCTTGGAGTTGATGTATTTACGTAGGGGGGGTACGGCACAGAGCCTCCCACATGGGGGTGCAGGGGGGTATAGCACCCCTGCAAAGTAGTAGAGGTGAGGTAACTGTCGTATCTCAAAGAGGGGAATGTCAATATTATGTAATGCACTTTTTAGTGCAAACTATTTTTGAGATTCCTCTCTTTTGATATGTTAGGTTTAGATGTTATTTTTCAGTCTAATGCATGTTTGATGTTAGTGCATTTGACCTTATCATGATAAACCAATATTCAATCAACTGGATTTGAATCATATGGACTCTACAACTGTGCACTAGAATTACATGTACATTGTTAAAAAAGTGAGGGGGGAGCTATGCCACCCACATCTCTCAACCCTGATTAAAAGGCATAGAAAAGAATGCACACAAACTGCCCCACCCACATCTCCCAACTCCAGTCTAAATTTGTGTCAATGAGAGAGACTTCCTTGGAGCTTTGGGGCTGGCATAAGGGTTTGGGGGTTGGCATAATGGTTAAGTTGTTTACATCACAGACACAAGGTACAGGATTTGAATTTCACCAGCAAAAGGACCAAAGTGATATCCCAATTCTCAGCTATGTCCATAAATTTTGGGTATTGACAGAAAGGATGAGATTAGAGGCACAGATAAAAATGAGATCATATTTCAGGATAGCCAAAGTCATTCTCCATGATAGGGTGAATATCACAGTAATCCTTGAGGATTATGTGGTAGAGCCATCACTCCTCTGGTCTGAAAGGAGTCAGCTACGGTACTATGGAAACCTTGTGAGCATGTCTTGTGAGCATGTCCCACAGAATGTCTACCAGGTATAGCCCAATAGAAGGCGGTACTGAGGAAGATCCAAGGTATGCTAAAGGTATGCCTATGAACACTTGAGGAACCAACAGGATAAGCTATAGACCACTGCAGAGGATAGGAAATTCCTGACTATCCTGGTCATCTTTCTACCACTCTGACCATCATCGGATCAGGCAGTTAAGAAAATTGAGAAACAGTGATTAAGGTGCTAAAAAGCTGGGGGTGAATCAGGCCCTCAATCTGGCTGAGCATAGAACAATGAGCACTGAAGGATTTGTGGAATCCATGAATATGGGTTAAATTGCACAGCTAGTGACAATTGACTTCCTGACTCTTTCTGTGGTCAGTCTGATTGAGATGGGTATTCTGAGACATTGTCTTGCCTAATGTGCACTGACAACCAATTTATTATTAGCATAATAGATAATGTATGCAAGAGTGTAAATACATATCACCTATTCGATAACCAGCTAGCTCACTGATAGAACCTAGGAGGTTAAAACAGGCGATGCCACCACCACCAAGAGGCCATTCACTAGCAGAGTTCCCCAGGGCTTGGTACTTGGCTCACTTCTTTTTGGCATCTATTTCTCTTAAGTGAAAGCAAACACTGAAGGTTTATGGCAGCTGATCTGCCAAAGATCTAAGAAAAAGCCCTTGTCTGTATATTTTTACAGGTAGATGCTAAATATTGCCAGCTTTCAGCAGTGGGGGGTTTGCATGAGAACTAGAAGTAGATGACAAGAAGTTATGCCATTCTGCAAGCTATCCCAGCAGTAATATTTTAGATATTAATTTGAGAAGACTCTTAGTGAGACAGAGCATTCTGTATTCGGTCTTGCACCTGACAAGAACCATTCACCACAACATTTGCCTTGTTCTAATGAAGCAAGTTTCTAGGAAACAGTTTAACTCTCTTAGATATAGTCAGGAATATAATAAAGCTTAGTTTAGATGTTTTTATTTGTGTGAGCCTGTACTGCAATGTTATTTTAAATAGTTCCTGTAGTTTTGAACTCTGATGTCACTGTGAAAATATATTTAGTATTGTCTTGTTCTTTTATTATTTATTATTAAATATATTTAAACCTTCATAGGTCCATAGGTTCATAGGTAGGTGCTAGGCTATCGGCCAAAGGGCCTACATAAGCCTAGCCAACAAGGTTCTCTGGCTTACACCACCCAGGAGAAAGTTATTTTCCTGTGCCACTGTTGAGCAGAGACACAGAAGTGATCCCCGGGGTGTATTTCCTATTTCCCATCCACTCATCAAGATTTTTCTTGAAGGGTGCTAATGAAGAACTTTGCTTGACATAGATGGATAGCCTGTTCCAGAGTATGGGAAGTCTCTGGGACAGGAATCTATCCCTCCAGCATGTCCTGTTTATTGTGGTGACAAAGTTTAGGTCCATAGAGCATGTAGCTCAGAGGGATTGGGATTTCTTTAGGTGTAGCATGTCTAACAGCTCTGGGTTTGACATAGCTTTATATGTTAGGCAGAGATCACCTTGGAGTAGGCGATATGCTACAGAGTAAAGCTGGAGTTTTTTGAGGCGGTCAGTGTAGGGCATTTGTTTGAGGCCAGTAATCCTCTTTGTGAGGTACTTCTGTGGCCTTTCCAGCTGCTGCAGATGTCTTGTGAGGTACATTCCAAAAGGGGTGTTGTACTCTATAATGGGTTTAATGAGTGTCGAGTAGAGGGGAACAATGACCTCTTTTTTCCTGGATGAGAACACTTTTATGATGAGGTGTGCCATGCAGAAGGACTTCCTGACTACTGTGGTGATGTAACTATCAAAGGAGACACTTCTGTCCACCTGGGTCCCAAGGTCTCTTATCACACATTAGGTGTTATGTAGATTGCTGCCTATGTGGTAGCTCATGGGTACAGAGTTTTTACCAAAGGGGATGACACTGCACTTTTTGGCATTGAGCTTGAGGCCATGGCTCTGACACCAGGCATCTGTCTCAGCGAGGCCCTTCTGTAGGATGTCCACATCATTTGGGGACTTGATTATGGCTGCTAGTTTGCAGTCATCTGTGAACTTCATTAGCCAGAGGCCTTTTGTGTTAGCCTGTACTTCAGAAAAGTAGATACCAAACAGGAGAGGTCCCAGGACTGAACCCTGTGGTACTCCACTTGTCACTGCTTTGAGGTCAGATTTGGAGTCTGCAGCTTTTACAATGTGGGTTCTGTCAGTAAGCCAGTTGGCAACCCATCTTGTGATGTAGGGATTTATACCTAGTTTGGTGAGTTTAGCTATAATTCCAGAATGGGGGGTGGTGTTGAAAGCCTTGGCGAGGTCAAGATAGGCTGTGTGAACCACCTTTCCCTCATCTACGGCTTTGGTGACTGCCTCAAAGAAGTTGATCAGATTCAGGAGGCATGATCTGCATTTCACAAACCCGAACTGGGTGGGATCCAGACTTTGGAGGTAACCAATGTCTGTTTATGAGTTCCATGATAATACGTTCCGTGGCCTTGCAGACCAGGCTCATCAGGCTAATAGGTTGATAGTTCCTGGGATCAGTGGTGGCTCCCCCTTTGTAGAGTGGGATAATTGTTGCTGTATGCCATTCAGTGGGCACAAAGCCTGATGTGAAGCTATTATTGAACATGGTGCTTAAGTGGGGAGCCAGTTCGTTCTAAAGTTCATGTAGAACGCAGCCTGGGATGTTG
Organism: Protopterus annectens; assembly: GCF_019279795.1. Lineage (NCBI taxonomy): Eukaryota > Metazoa > Chordata > Ceratodontiformes > Protopteridae > Protopterus > Protopterus annectens. The sequence goes on from NC_056729.1 coordinate 1,126,601,309, forward strand.
TCCGTTCCCATGGATGCTGTGCTTTTGGCTTTTGAGAGTGCAGCTTTTACCTGCGTAGTTGTGATTACAGGGACTCTGCATTCTTCCTGTATAGATTTGGGCCCTTTATGGGGTGGGGAGGGGGTAAAGTTAGCACTGAACCTATCTGTCAGGATGTTGGCAATATCAGTTGGTTCTGTAATTTTCATGCCGTTGTGCTGTAACTCAGAGCAGATCTGGGTGTTGCCATCGAGATTCTTGACATAGCTATAGAGTGCTTTGTGGTTGTCCTTAGAATTACTGGCGATTTTGTTTCCATAGCTAACTTTGGAGGATCTTATAAGGGATCTCAGCTTCTTACTGAGGCTGACCAGGGAGCTCCTCCATTCATGGGATTTTACTCTCTTTTGCAACAGTTTCTTCCTTCTGTTGTACAGTTTTTTTTATGGCAGAGGACCACCAGATTGGCTTCCTTTTTTTGGAGGATAGCGTCTTGGTTCTGTTTGGGATAGCACGATCCATGCACTCGTATAAGTGCTTATAGAGTGCATGTGTGTAGGATTCAGCAGTTGTAACTGTATTGTCCATCTGCATTGGTATCATTGTGGCTGATCTGTGTAGAGATATTTAAGTTTTGAGAGTACTTAGATATGTATTTTATGACACTGTATGGGCCACTCCTAATAGCCTTGCTTTTGGTCAAACTACCATTTGTATTAGTATTAATATTACACAGTAAGATTGGGCACCCTTTGTTAAGGGCCTTAAAATATCTGTAAGGAGTGACTGGTGGCAGTGGAAACTACATTATAGTCTGGGTGGAAGAGGGCATAGTTAGTAAACCTGTGCCAGCCTTTCCCAGGTCTGTGTGTGTGTGTGTGTGTGTGTGTGTGTGTGTGTGTGTGTGTGTGTGTGTGTGTGTGTGTGTGTGTGTAACTCAAACCTCAAAGAGTGTGTATGTCAGCTACTTGGGCAGGGACATGAAGCACTGGTTGGACAGAAAAAGTGCTGGAGGTCTAGGCTTGGTCACTCAGCTGAGATCTCAACTCTATAGCTGTGCCAGTGGGGAGTCTTATTGGGGATCTGGAGGAAGAGGGAGAAACCAGCCCCAGACTGACTGCGATCTCTGTGTGGTCTTAAGGGAAATTGCACTTGATTCAGAGAGCTGCATCTGGAAATACTGTGTGTATACTTGTCATCATCTCCGTGAACATCCCCCACTGTTGCCAGTGGTGAGAATTGAGGGTCCTTGATTACTGATCCAGTGGTGGGTCATCACACCTCCTATGGAACAGAATTCCCATCTATGTGAAGCTGAGTTCATCTATTACACAATTTAAGTGCAACCTAGACCAGTGAATGGGGAAAAGAAGATTTACACTGGGCCTGGCACCCATATCCCTTATGGACAGAAGTATATTATAAATGCCTGGTCCTCAATGTTCTATTTGGATAAAGGATGTCATTATTCTTTCAGGAAAAGTTGGGTAGACTTAGTAAAGCCCCTTGGATCATTTGCCTAGTAACAGTCTATGAATCTATGATGTCAGGCAAATAAACACTTTTGGAGGCATAACATTGGTTCCTTTTGTATGTGTGATTTACAGAAATCTGAATTTATTAACTTATTCGTTTATTGACATTTGATTATCATGTAGGTCTGACTGGTTCATATGTACATAGGTGATTACTGGGCTAATGGCACAAGAGCCTTTACAAGCCTATCAAATAATATCCAGGATATGACAATATTACATTTTAATTCCCCAGAAATGGGATGGGGTAGTATCAGGGTAATGACTCTTTGGGTGTTGGAGCCCTGAGTCATTTTACAGACTTCTTCTGTCCATAAGGGCCATGGGTAGTACCAGAGAAAAGAAATCCAGCACCCCGAGCAGTAGTAGCTTAAAGTTCTTTATTAGACCAGACCGGTTTCAGCAATCAGCTTTCTTCAGTGGTTTGATAACTACACAACCATAGGCCATATTTATTAGTATTTTGAACTAGGCAGTATGACATCATTTCCTGTATTCATGAAAAAATCACCAAAACATATTAGTATATATGAATAAACCTAAAAGGTACAAAGATCAATTAGTATATGGAAAGTATAATAAGAATATTAATATTAAAATGTATACTAATAAATATGGCCTATGGTTGTGTAGTTATCAAACCACTGAAGAAAGCTGATTGCTGAAACCTGGTCTAATAAAAGAACTTTAAGCTACTACTGCTCGGGGTGCTGGATTTCTTTTCTCTTGTGCATGTTTGGTTTATCCATGCACCAACCGTACTTGCTAGCCTGATCTTTCTCTACGTACCTTTGTTTGCTGGCTGTTGGTGTCTGAGGGTGTAGCATTGTGGAATCGGCAGTGGAATTAGTATCCGTGGTGGAGATTCTTCTCCCCAATTTGTTTTACTTTACCAGAACAACTTTTGGTTGTTACAGGTCCTGTGGGTATCATTATTTGTTTTCATTGTGGATTTGGCAGCGTTTGTACGTCCAGCGTTCGTTTGCCATATTGCGTTCTGTTTTTTGACTACTCAGCGTTTTTGGATGCCATTGCATACTGGGCCTCGCTACCTCAATTGTATTTTTACATCTATATGACTTTTTAAGGTCTTAGGGTGCCTACATCGTACCATTGTTTGGATTACCAACGTTTTGGATTGTATGTGGACATATTGGTTGCAGCACTCGGTCGTTGGACGAACGCAAACACACAAATTTCAGGATTCAAGTACTTTTTATTTTTTCTACATTGTTGATTAATCAAGCAACTGTCATATACTATTATTTGGATTTAATTTATGATTTCCTTTGTGGCTGGACAATTGGACAATTGGACAAAGTGATGATGTTTAGCGTTCTATGACTATTTTTGGATAGCAAGGGGCTGTGGCCTTACATTGTATGGATTGTATTTAACATCATTTGGGTTTATTTTTTCATCAATACAGCAGTTTGTTTTAATGCTGAGTGTGCTCAGGTGAACAGGACAGTATAATTATTTATACTTTATCTGTAGTGTTTCAGTGCATTCAACTTGGAATTTATACATTGTTTATCAGTGGGTGGGACAACATTATAACATAGGTTGTTCATGATTAGTATGATTCTCAGTACACCTCGCCTCACTACCTCAATTGTATTTTTACATCTATATGACTTTTTCAGGTCATAGGGTGCCTACATCGTACCATTGTTTGGATTACCAACATTTTGGATTATATGTGGACATATTGGTTGCAGCACTCGGTCGTTGGACGAACGCAAATACACAAATTTCAGGATTCAAGTATTTTTTATTTTTTTACATTGTTGATTAATCAAGCAATTGTCATACACCATTATTTGGATTCAATCTATGATTTTCTTGGTGGCTGGACAATTGGACAATTGGACAAAGTGATGATGTTTAGCGTTCTATGACTATTTTTGGATAGCAAGGGGCTGTGGCCTTACATTGTATGTATTGTATTCAACATTATTTGGGTTTATATTATTATTTCATCAATACAGCAGTTTATGTTTTAATGCTGAGTGTGCTCAGGTGAATAGGACAGTATAATTATTTATACTTTATCTGCAGTGTTTTAGTGCATTCAACTTGGAATTTAAACATTGTTTATCAACTGGCAGGACAATATTATAACATAGGTTGTTCATGATCAGTATGATTCTCAGTACACCTTATTGCTTCTAGCGATATTTCTATATTTTTTTCTGGAGATGCAGACATTGTTGATATATCACCTTTTATAATTATTTTTGATAGTATATAAGTACACAGTATATAAGTATCATAACTGAAGTGAGGCATTTAACTAGTGTTAATTCTGTTCTATTGGAATTGATAATTATTGCCTAATCCTTCTTTGTTTACCAACCAATTATTCTTTGTATACGATTTCGGTTGGTTCATTATTACTTTTTGTATACAGACTTATATAGTCTTTTGAGTTTTTCATATACAGTTGTGTTTTCAACACTTACTTATTAGGATTATAAGAATTTTATGATTCATTTTTTGGTCTCTCTGCACTCCAAATACCCCTTATAAGTCAAAGATTGGACCTCAAGTTTTCTATGGACTTTTTTGAGCTTTTTTGGGCTTTGGTTATCTCAGATTTATATACCAGTGATACTGAATATTAAAATCATATTATAATTTGGTTTTTAATACATCACATTTGACCTTAGCATACACACAATCTATTGTCATGGATCTTAATCATATGGTACAAGGATTGTGTGCAGGCAAAGATGATATTCACATCTTTGGAATTGAATGCAGTAATGGATCTACTGCCAATAGGACCACAGATCCAGTTGACGATTGTAGTATGCTTTTTACTCAGTTTGGTAAAAAAGTCAAAACATTACGTACCAACATCTGGCACTCCAGATTATTTAAGGCATATAAGCATCAAAATATTGCCCCAAGAGGCCTTAGAACTAAACTGCAACCGCTGGTAGGTAAACCAGATGATTTATTGATTAGAGAATGGAGTGTTGCACAGCAAGATTCGGCAATGATGTTTGTCAACATATTATCGTCATATTATGACAGAGCAATACAGGCAAATATTTGTGATGTACAAAAAATGTGTGAAGAATTGAAATTATATGAGAATCAACCAAACTTTCAGGAATCACTGAGTAGATTATCTAGAGAACTCCTAACCTCAGAAAAGACATTAAAAGACAAGAAGCTAAGCAAATTCTCTAGAGACATGGAAGATTACGAAAGGGGGAAACCTTTTGAGCTACAGAAAGGGGTAAGGTTTGCAGAGGGTACCAAAAAGTTTAGTTACACACACAAGAAGAGGCAGAGATCTATACTAAAAAAGGGTACATCACCCAGTATGAGTTTGGGTGAGGAATCATCCACCACGGATACTGAATCCACTCATATTTCAGATTCTCCGGTTTCCAAAAGAACACGTAATGCTGATCACCCTTTAGGCACAGACACAGGGGGGGATGCAAACATAAGAACATTAGAACAACTCTTTCTGTCCATTGTCAAATGAATGCAGACTGCTCCAACATGCATAATATCTCTGATTATGTATTAACACCTATTGAAGAACTTTTGTTAAATAAAGGCCTTGATTTTATTCCCGGTTTATTTGTTGATGAAAGTACCTTTGTATCAGATGTCATGGATTTTTGTAGAAGACTAAACCTTAAACTCTTTTTTGATCAACAGGAATCTACTCAAAGATCCACTGAATTTAGATTTTTACCATCCAAGTTTTGTCCTCCAATGGACAAACATGTAGCCATATTCCAGAATGCTGTTATTAAGGATTTACACCATCAGTTGGGTTCAGGGGACACTCTTAGAAATAACTTAAATGTTGAGGAACAACAGGCTCTTATGAATCTTAAAAACAATACTGACATCACCATTCTTCCTGTGGATAAGGGTGGGGCCATTGTGGTCATGAATTCCAGTTATTACTGGGCTGAGGGAATGAGACAGGTGTCGAACACTCAGCATTATTTACATATGCCTATTGACCCTACCCCCAAATTTAAAAAACAAATTGATGATGTTTTACAGCTTGCAGTTGAGGAAGGTATCATTAGTACTAAAACTAGATTCCATTTAACCAATCAAGATCCAGTTAAGCAATATCTATATTTATTGCCTAAGATTCACAAGTCCCAAAATACACCACAAGGCAGGCCTATTATTTCAGGTATGGGTTCACTTACTGAAACACTATCAGTCTTTCTGACACAATATTTAAAACCTTTGTTACCATATGCATGGGCCAGATTGCAAGACACCACGGAGCTCCTACAGATTGTTTCTGAATCCCAACTTGAACCGGATTGGCTTATGTGCACTTTAGATGTTACATCACTGTATACTAGCATACCACATTGGGCTGGGCTAATGGCACTGGAATATTGGCTACAGAAGATCAACATTTATAGTCCAGGATTTAACACCCTATTAATCTGCATGGCGGAACATGTTCTAACCAAGAATGTGTTCTATTTTCAAAACCAATGTTACTGGCAAATTCAGGGTACGGCGATGGGTGCCTCTTTCACACCAATATATGCTGATCTCTTTATGGGATATGTTGAAGATCAGATTATATATAGTGAATTACACAACTTATATATGCCAGAAATTGACATTTGGAGATGTTTTCTGGATGATTGTTGGCTTGTTTGGAAAGGGGGCACAGACTACCTTATGGAATTTGTTGAATATCTTAACAGTAACAAATGGGGCATAGAATTTTCGGTTAATTATAATCTGCAGCAGATTGATTTTTTGGATGTCCATTTGTGTAGGGAACTGGACAACACTCTACGTACCACTGTGCACAGAAAATACCCAAAATACAACAGTTTATTACATGCCTCTAACTTACATCCCAGACATATTATAAAAAACATTCCTAAATCACAATTCATCAGGATTAAGAGAATATGTTCATCTGATATGGACCTTGAGAATTGTCAGAATGATCTCTCGAATAGATTCTTACAGAGCGGTTATAATAAAATGGATGTTCACTCTGCAGTCCAAATAACCAAAAATCTATCAAGGGACACTTTGTTGGGTTATAAATCCAAAGTAGCCAGTTCTTCTGTACAGACACCAAGGTTAGTAACCACCTTTGGTAGGAACACCTATCAATTGATGGACATTATCAATAATCATTGGAATATATTAACAACAAATACACATCTGGCAAACTGGTTGGACAACAGATGTCTGTTTTCATACCGTAAAGGTAAAAGCCTAAGGTCACACTTTTCTTATTACAAAAGAATTACACCATTGGATGTCTCTATTACTCAGACTACCTTGTTGGGAGACAAACTTATTGGCAATCACCCTTGTGGCCATTGCACTTTTTGCAAATATATATTTACTACCAAGGAATTCACAAGCAAGAACACAGGCAAGGTATATAATATAAAATTTTTTTGCAAATTGTAGCACAGATTGGGTGATTTATTTGGCCACATGTACATGCAGGGCATTTTACATTGGACAAACATCCAGACAGTTTAGAATTCGTATTTCCAAACATTTGGGTGATATAAGGAATGCCAGGTCCACCAATGCTTTGTACAAACATTATTTGATACATAAAACGGCCCAGTTTTCTTTTATCATTATTGATAAGATTTCTGGCAATAGAAATTTTAAAACTGGATGGCACAAATTGCTTAACCAAAAAGAAACAAAATGGATTGTAAAACTAGGTGGTTTATTTCCACCTGGTCTTAATGATAAATTGTGAGGGGTTATTGCCCCTAATAACTGTAATCTGTTTATATGTTATAACACCATTTTTGTTCTACTTGTTATATTGAACTACAGGATTGTTGTTATAGTACAAATTTATTGAAGCATAATTTCAATTTTGATATACATTTTAATATTAATATTCTTATTATACTTTCCATATACTAATTGATCTTTGTACCTTTTAGGTTTATTCATATATACTAATATGTTTTGGAGATTTTTTCATGAATACAGGAAATGATGTCATACTGCCTAGTTCAAAATACTAATAAATATGGCCTATGGTTGTGTAGTTATCAAACCACTGAAGAAAGCTGATTGCTGAAACCGGTCTAGTCTAATAAAAGAACTTTAAGCTACTACTGCTCGGGATGCTGGATTTCTTTTCTCTTGTGCATGTTTGGTTTATCTGTGCACCAACCGTACTTGCTAACCTGTTCTTTCTCTCCATGGGTAGTACCCTCAGAGTTATTTTACACTTCCTTGTCCATTTATCCAAATTCTTTTTGAAGAGAGTAAAGGACAGGCTTTGTTTTATGAAGATGGGAATTTTATTCTGTAGACAAGGTAGACTTTGGGATACAAATCTATCTTTCCAGCAAGTTCTGTTAAAGTCACAAATAATGTTCAGGTCCATGAAATGCATAACCCTTGTATAATTTTTCTTGTGAATATGTAACATTTTCATAAGGGCTGGGACAGAGAATGCCTTGTATCTCAGGCATAAGTCTCTTCTCAATAAACTGTATGAGATGGAGTAAAGGGTTAGTGTCTTTAATCGATCTGCATACTGTAATAGTCACACTTAAGAAAATTATCATCATAACAGATTATTGTATAAAACAGCTCAACATAGGTCAAAACAAAGATTTTTCACCCTTCTTGCAAGTCTTTCTCATGATCACAATCTATAGAAGCTAAGAGAAAAGGCAAAATATGTTAAAAGTGTGAAACACACTTCTCATTCGAGTCATACACTCACAATACAGTACAGCACCTGCAACAAAGCTATCTCCAAAATACTAATATCTTGACAGTAGGTATTTTTTTTCTTTTTTCTGCAAACTGTTAAACATGCCCCTAAAGCATCAGTAGTAATAGACTGCAAACACATTTGTTACCAACACTATAAGAATGCAAAGAAAAAAGACCAACAAGAACTGCATTATTGCTACCTAAATCTAGTCTACATAGAAATACAATGCATTACTCAAATACATAAGAATGCTACTGTGCCATTAAGATTATATTTACACTGCAAAGCTCTACTACACCATACATGTCATAAGCACAGTGCATAACTGTCATTTCAGAGCACATGTAAAGCAGATCTCACACTTCTAGCGTATTTCATGTTATTCCCAAGTGCAGGGAAATATATCTTTACTACCTACCTACTTATCAACTCCCACTGGAGTGTGGGCAATATCTGTATAAGATGAAGAGAGGAAACCCGCTGCACAAGTTCCTCTACAAAACAGAATACTTACAAAAAGTTTGGGCTCCCCTTATCCATATCCTCTACACCACTAGTCCTACAGGACTGAAAGATGTTGATGTTTTCTAACAGGGTTTACACCTCCACTATGCAAATGTGGTGTCTGACAATTCAGCAACTGTGTATGATAAATGGTAGTGGTCTCAAATAATATGAGGAGTAAGGGAAGATGGTTCCTAATGACAGAGGACAGTGATGATAACTAAACAAGGGTCAGGAACTATATCTGTGTAATATTATAAAATGCACTGGAGACCCAACACATTAAAACATTATTCACTCAGTTTATTATTAAGGATTTAATAATTTCATGAGCTGTTGTTTCCAGTCTTTGCAACCACACAATACAACACATAATGTTGTCATAACTAATATGAACAGGTTGCAACTCTGGTGGTATAGACAGATAAACTTTGTGTATGGCCAAGGTGACCTAAGTTTGAGTAGTGGCTGAGGTAATTGACATAGCTTAACATAACTGACAGAAGATGAAGGGCAGACCAAATATGGGGTGGTGGGTTGCAGTAGGATTCACACTGCTATATTCCTGTGAAAGATGACCATTAAAAATCTGTGTCAGTGGGCTGGCTTTCAGCTCATGAAGTTATTGCTAACTGGAAGCATTCATAGCAGGTGTATGGAAGCTCACTCTTGAAAGGGGAAAATGTTAAAGTCCCCTGTGGTGTCACAGATATTCCCCGGGATTCAAGAAGCTCGACGCAAGGACGGTCTTAGCCTTGCACCGAACGTCCTCACTACAGATGGTGCAGCAGCGCCATATAAATATGTACGGGGGTGTGCCGCTGCACCCTTGATGTTCCCAGGAAATGTATGTGAGTGCAGGGGCCGTGTACAAGTGCTCTATGGAGGTGTAAACACCCCCGACAGTTGCACAACCTACTATGCTTACTAGTAGAGCCCGCCTCTAATAGTAAGTCAGTAATTCAGTGTCCGTGGATACCAAAATGTATGCTAAGCATACAAGAGTATCCACGAACAGTGAAATAAAATCAAAGTAGTAAACACACAAGCACGTAGTGGAATGTTGAGCCCCGTCCCTAGAACTTTCACAATTAGATTGCCCGTGTCCCTATTATACATTTGAATTGCTGCAATATCGAAGGTGTAAGCAAAGTGCAGTGTGTTTGCGAGTCGCTGCCCTCCGCTGAGCATAGCTTACACATTAAAATCATTCAAATAGAGAAAAACATGCAAAATCAATGTAAACATCAATAGTGTAGTGTTTAGAGCATCCGCCTAACAAACAGGCATTCACAGTTCGAGCCCAACAATAACACATATAATTTTCCATGTGGAATGAATGTTGTTTTGCTGTAAAACCAACATAAGAGTATTGCATGAGATATTTAACTAAATGTCATTCAATCAAAGTGGCACTGTCATAATGAATAAGGCACTAGTAAGCAGGTGTACGCACAAATAAGCAGCAGTAAACATATATAAGTACCAGTAAGAAAGTCTGAGTGTGCTTGCACGGGTCTAAGCAGTGCCCAGCACAGAAAATGTATATAAGTATGTACAGATATATATATATATATATATATATATATATATATATATATATATATATATATGTGTGTATATTTATATATATATAAATATATATATATATATATATATATATATATATATATATATATATGTGTGTGTATTTACATATATATAAATATATATATATAATATATATATATATATATATATATATATACACATACATATGTAAATATATATACATATATATATATATATATATATATATATATATATATATATATATATATATATATATATATATATATATATATATATATATATATATATTATATATATATCTATGAAGAATGAACAACATAACAATAAAGCATACAAAAGGAATGAGAAGGGAATCAACAGCAACTCCAGTATTATATAGTGCTGTCAGCGTATGCCATAAGCTGGGCAGGAGTGAGCAAAGCACTGCTACTCACACCACAGGCAGGATATTACCAGTGGGAGTAACATTACTGATCTGCTAAGTCTACTTTACAATCAGAGGGTAGTCCCTGGTGGGACTACCCAAAAATTGATAGACTGTTTGGCCATCCAACCATTACACAAGCAAGGGCAGGTATGTTCAAGGACTAAATGGTGGGAGAGCCTGAGAATACATAGGTTGGCACAACATACTTGTAGGGCCCCTAACGCTCGGGAGAGGGCAATGTGTGGAGGTGTGTCATGGCTGCGATAGCAATTGGACAATGGATGGTATGCATGTATGTTGAACTTGGGTGGGGTGGAGGAACTATGGGTATGAAATTATGGATCCAGGCATGCCAGGGTTGGATGGGCTGGTTCTAACTGGACTGCTTTGTGGAGGTCAGTGAGTTCGTTATAAATATATATGCATACACACATGCAGACATCTATACGTAGAAGTACATTCTCTGTAACACATTCATTCCATTTGCAGACATACATAACATGAATATGCCCTTACAAACCTCGACAGTAGATAGAATAATAGGTTGTGCATAAGAGGGAAGGGATGAAACTGCTAACATGCAGAAGTGTGTACAATGTCCAAAGTATGTGCTGTGCTGAAAATCAAATGTGAGGACTTTCTCACACATGGAATCATTCCTGTGATCTGCTTGCTACGGCAATGCCAATTACTAGACCGGTCTATTTGTAAATGAAATACGCTGAACACGTACATAATTAGGCTCTCATGTGTAACATGTGCGTTACCAAATAGTCATACTTATTAATCATTGTAGTGTAACGTTAACGGGAGTAAGGAAGTAATGAAGTATAGAGTCTAATCTTGACATAAAGACATGCATGTCTCATGTGGGACAACCCAAAAATTGGGAATAGTGTCCTTTTGGTCGCTCATGTCACCAATGTTTGTGGACTAAAAGTTTGGGAGTTCTGAGGCTACATGGAGTGAGTCAACTGATGGGATGGGTCTACAGGAGTAGGGAGTGACCAATGTGTAGTGGTGGGGATACACTGCAAATCCAACTGGAGAATGAATGACTGCAGTGTTAGGAAGGCATTGGGCTGGGTGTGTGGGGAACCAGGAGTCATGGGTATATATGGGTATATATGCAAATGAAGCAGCACAGCAATAGTGTATTGGTTAGAGCAACTGCCTAAAGAACAGACATTCCCGTTCCGAATCCCACTGCATCACATACCATTTACCATCGGTAATCTGTACATGAACATATTTCGACATTTGTCCGCTGTATAACCAAGCAAAATAACAATTAAAAGTGAACTGGAGCAAAGTGTCAGTGTCATTATTAATAAGGCACTAGTAAGCAGGTTTAAGCATATATAAACACCAGTAAGCATGTGTAAGTGCATTTGCGCAGGGTATGCATTGCTTTACAGACACACACGCACACACACACACACACATATATATATATATATATATATATATATATATATATATATATATATATATATATATATATATATATATATATATATATATATATATATATATATATGTGTATATAAAACTATACAGATATATATATATATATATATATATATATATATATATATATATATATATATATAGATATAGATATATATATGGTTGCAGACATATACATATACGTATATATATATATATATATATATATATATACATATATATATGTGTGTGTGTGTGTGTGTGTGTGTGTGTGTGTGTGTGTGTGTGGATATACACAGATACACAGCTATGATAGGAAACAGCACACAAGAATGACATATGTTCACAGGCTATGCCAATGGAAGTGAGGGGCCTAAGCAAGAAACATGAAACACATAGCATGACCTTCCACCTCCCCAGCCAGACATGGGAAACACACACAAACCCGCAAAAAATGTAAATAGTGCACTGCTCCCAGACCACAGGCAAGGTACAACCGGGAGGGTACACAGTGCACCCGTAAAATCTAATCCTGGAACACAGACAGGAGCGTCCCTTACTGAATACCCCAAAAATTGACAAGACCAAAAGAAGGTGATACGCCGAACATTCTGGCTGGGGTGTGTACATTCCCAGAATACAAGGGTGGGAAAGCCTGATGACCCATGGGTCGAGACAATTGTATGACATGGGTCCTGTGAAGTGAAGAGTGGGCAGCGTGTATTGGTGTGTTCAGAACCGACCAGGACCCAGAGTAAGGATGTGTGCTGTAGAGGAAGTGCGGGTGGGGGAACTATGGATAGCTAGTTATGGGTCTAGGTGTACGGGTGTTGGCTGATGTGGGCCTATATGGACAGCCCCAGGGATGTAAGCAAATGTGTTCACTGGGCAGAGGTGTCGCCCAATATGCAGCCACACCCACTACGAGTCCCACTGCAGCAAAGTGTAATCTATATGGCAAGGAACGGAATAACCAGATATAGATGTATATATGTAGAGGTATGTGTGTGTATATCTACCCATAGCGACATAGAGATAAACCTCTCCCTCTCCATAGTACAAATGTATACATACAGAGACAGAATACATATACATACCCACATATAGATATATACATATGCAGAAACCCATAGACCCCTATGTTGTTGGTGGTGCTGCGGTAGCATTGTCACCTCATGGCAAGACATTGTCCCATTCGATTCTCAGCTAAGGCGTCTTCTGTGTGGAGGCATACGTGAATGGGGCATGCCTTCGTTGAAGGTTGCGCGTCAGGGCTGGTAACACGGTATGTAAAAATCCACTACCAATCATTAGCGGACCGGAGTTCCGCTGTGGCGAGCCCTAACCGGGAAAAACCGAAAGACACAAACATATATACATATAAAAATAAATATATGTACATATATATATATATATATATATATATATACATATATATATATATATATATATATATATATATATATATATATATATATATATATATATATATATATATATATATATATATATATATATATATATATATACATATATATATCTATATATCTATATATATATATATATATATATATATATATATATATATATAGACAGCAATATATAAATATATACATGTATGCATACATATACAGATATATCTGTATATAGTAATGTATATATATATATATATATATATATATATATATATATATATATATATATATATATGTGTGTGTGTGTGTGACTGTAAATATACACATGTATATAGCTAGGATTTGATACAGCAGTTACGAATTACATATGTTCACAGGCCATGGGTATGGGGGTGAGGGGTCCAGTAAACAAACGTGTAACACGTAGCATCAACCCCCCCCCCCAGCTAGGCCAGTGAGACATGCAGATACACAATAAAAGTAAAAACACCACTGCTTCCCAGACCACTGACAGGATACTACCAGTGGGAGAGACCTGCCAGGTCTAATCTTGAAACAAAGACATCAATGTCCATTGTGGGACACCCCAAAAATTAATGATCATCGGAGTCAGTCCCTGTAATGATTCATCAAACCAGGCTGTAGACGTACACGGACCAGTAGGTTGTGCAAGCCTGATAACCCATGGGTCGACACAATGTACGACATGTGTCCAGACATGTTGAGAGTGGGCAGTGTGTAGTGGTGTGTTTATACCCCACCTGCACCCACAGTAAGGATGAGTGCTGTAGAGTAGAGGCAGTTGGGGGAACTATGGATATGCAATTATGGGCTTAGGAGTGCAGGTGCTTGCTGGCGCAGTCATATTAGGACTGCCCGGGGATGTAAGTAATATTCCGAAATGGGCATAGCTTATGCCCATACCTCTCAACCCCTAAGAGCAAATCCACTAGACAGGACATAAACCATTGAGGGAACAAATAGAGACTATACCTCTGAACTGTTCCCAATTTCCATGGACATCCATGATTTTGTCTCAAATTCTAACTCTGTCTCATTTAATCCCTCCTAAAACTAGTGACTTTTGGAGGAAATGTGGTGAATTACATGTAATAAAAAATGACAACAATTAAGAGTTAGAAACATCATTTACCTCAGAAAATGTGTATTAATTCATATGCTCTGAGTCTGTCAATGTGTCAGGTTAATAGCACTAATATTTTAATGTTCCTGATGTTGTCATGACGTGTCCCTGATTCAGTTGATATATGTCCCCAATCATTTGAGAGGTCTGATAGGGACAGAAAGCACATATTCCACTTACAACCTTAGAAAGATGATAGAATAATAGGTATGCAGTAGCATGACTCGGCTGAAGGATGTGGGTTCCAAAACCCAATTACTTGTTTGTATTGAATGGTGTCAGTTCCCATGTATTAGCCAGACAGGTGCTGATTGTAAGAGGAACACACCAATAATATGAATCAAACTCTGGACAGGCCGCAGATTCCATACAGTCGAACGGCATGCTTTCACCTAATGGGCAGCCATTCCTGATACTGTAAGCATGTAATCCGATGTAATAGGCATCACAAAGTAATATCATAGTCCTCACTCCCACCCAGGGGTGTGAGTGTCAGATGCAAATACCAAATGCAGTGCATTTGCAAGTGCGGGAGCAGGCGGGTGTAAGCCTGTTTGGCCACCGGTATGTGAGAATCACACTGGTGAAGCAATGTAGAGGCTAACTGAGTGTAAGAAACTGTAACCAGAGGTTAGCATTGCTTAGTTCCATGCAAACCCATGCACACCCGCTCACAACTGCTTTAATGTTCCTTAATACCTCTGTATCCAACAGCCTTGTTCTGCCCAGCAACAAAATAAACGGCCTCTGCAAGGCACGAAACCAGGACTCCGCACATACAGCCAATGTGATTTACCACTAAGCCATGGCAGATATACAGACATTGGATGTTATCACACACATATCATCCAGCACAGTCATTCAACAGTATAGGAAATGTATTCCATCATGCAGATGTATGTGCGTGTATGTCCAGATATAGATACATACATATATATAGATATAAACAATTAAAACTTTGTAACTAATAAAATTAAGAATGGAGAAAAAAAACACAGCTGAGGCCGAACTGTTGTCTAGCGCTTTCATTCCTTTATTGTTGCTAGGAACTTCATCAGAACTGAAAAAAGTACATAGCCATGCTCTATAAATATGCTGTATACAGGAATACATAATTTGCATATGATGTGATTAGTGGCCAATGGCCAAAGATTTCTTTTCACAATACAAAAGAAGAATTCAAACCAATGATTATGTCCTCCTGTTAATTCAAGGGCCAATGAAAATGTTTTCAATTCTTACCAATAGTCATTGTGATGTGTGTGTTATAACAACTTTTGAAATTCATAATTTCTTTTTCAGGCAGACACACACACAGTTGGCCTGTCTGGGATTAGAAGACCTGCCAAACTAGTTTATCACACTTCAGCATTACACAGTTACAGCACAAGCCATGTAGATTACTTGATTACAGTAGTCCGAGAGGTGTATTCGTAGGTGGGTGACATCAGCAGGATTGCCAAAGAAGGGCATTTCAAGTGTACTGCGAGTTGCACCTGTCTGTTACCTGTGTGTGCTCCCTGCTTACTGTCACGAAGACACATTTACTCCTGCTTAAAAGTATCTTATTCAGTCTTAATTGACAGTATCAACAAGGCTTGTAGATCTTGAACCCTGGATCATGAAAACTGGGATCAGTGGACGTACCACTAAGCCACTTGGGTTGCATACATGCGGCATGGAGTTTGTAATGCACATCTTACTACAGGTATTCCACAGTACTGAACACAAATGGGACTGTCACTTTGTGTACATATGTACAGAACCCTTGAATGTACTTACTCTGTGAAACAACAAAGACAAGTCTACATCCGTACAACTGTCATAACTACAATTGTGTATATATATATATATATATATATATATATATATATATATATTTATATATATATGTATATATATATATATATATATATATATATATATATATATATATATATATATATATACCTACAGGATGTGTACACACACACACACACACACACACACACACACACATATATATATATATATATATATATATATATATATATATATATATATATATATATATATATATATATATATATATATATATAGATAGATATATATATATATATATATATATATATATATATATATATATATGTGTCTAAATGCCCTTTGTGACACAGAAGGATTCCAAAGGAATTGACGTGTACACAAAACAGAGGCATCTCTTGTGTTATAACATCTAAATCTTAATCAGTTCACCAGAGAAGGGATGGTTGTTGTGTATGTGGAGTTTGGGGTGGGGAATGATGGCTAATGTAATTTATCCCGGGGATTGTGGTGTTTGGGTGGGGGAATGATGGGTATGGACTTACACTCTGGTGACCACTTCTGTGTCACTGCTTGACAGTGGCACAGGAAAATAACATACCCAACTGTGGTTGTGCTTGACTGTATATTCTTTACCATTCCTAACTATGTAATACTTTGTAGACACCAGTCACCACAGATGGCTACCATGGTGTGCTAAAAGACATTACACATGTGTATGCCTGGCTACAGGGTAATCACACACACAAACACGCACACACTTGCCAGTATTGTGCATACACGTCTTACCTATGTAAAGGTAACTAATACAGTGGTATGCAGTTGGGGTATGTGCCACAGAACACATACAATTACACTTACTCTGATTCCACTTCTGAGCTGGGTGACCACAGGACTGATTACTTGCCGTGAGGAGGGGGGAAGAGAGAGGTTTAGCATTTGACAAGGATAAAGGACAGTGCAAAAGGTGGTATCTCTTTGGAATGCAGCAAAACCCACTGTAATGACAGGATGCAGACACAAATACACACACACAACCACCCTCAGCCATTTGCTGACATACACTCTCAGGCATTTGCTGTCACACATGCACACAGTTGCCAGTGGTGGGATCAGAGCTCCTGCCTATCTACAGATCACTATTACAGTAGTACGCAGTTACAAGACATGCCACAGAGAGTATACATTCCAAGGCAGTCAGAATGCCCTTGTACATTTGAGGACAACAACAGGAATACTGACAGTCACGAAGTACATAGCTGTAAAACTGTGTGTTTAAAGTAGGTGTCCATTACAACCTGTATGCACAAACAAGACACATCATCTGCAGGTAGTACATAGGTAGGCCTGAGAGGTATAGTTGTAGCACAACAGGAACCTGAACTGGAGTATGCCCATCTGTGGAATGGACAACTAGTATCACTATACAGGGTTACAGTGGGCATACTCATACACTTAGTAGCACAGGGCTGTTTGGGATGCACTATAACTACAACTACACAAGATTATACTTTGCATGCTGATACACTTAGTAACAAAGGGCTTGTTGGATGCACTGATGCAAATTACAGAAGGTGGCAGTGGGTACACTCATACACTTAGTAGCACAGGCCTGTTTGGGATGCACTCCGAATCTAATCACAGAAGGCCACATTGTGCATGCTCATACACTTACATGTACAGAACACATTGCAATGGACTCCTATTGTAAACACACAGGCTTACAGCTATGTACATCTTACCTGTCAGAATATATGCACATCATACTGGTTTCCTACCTGATACCTGTATGTGGCCCGTAAATGATATATCTGTGTCTGTGCTGTGTGATACACATGCATACATGTACATGAAGTACTGACATATATATGTTAAGTATACACAATCATGATGTGTGGACTTGACAGACAATAGGTTAACTGGGACACACAGGCAGATGTTACCTACAGCATGTGTCACGCACCTTGCTGCCCTGAAAGGCATACCTTGATAGCAGGTTGTGGACAGTGGCATTATACGTGGAACAGTGGCATGTGTAAGCATAATGTTTGAGCCACATTGTGTAATGGTACTGAGGTGCAGGTGTCAAGATGACCTCTCATGGCTTTGTTAGTAGTTGTCATTATTAGCAGGACTGCTACTCTAATTATATCTCATATTGGTTATATGCACAATTTCTGCTGATGTCTATCACCTTACATGAGGCATTTGCTACCAAGCACATCACAGCCACTTGCAGTGATGTCATGGTACGAGTGGCAACTGCTAGACCAAAACAATGAGCCAGTGTTCTGCTGTTATTATGAGGTTGTCCAGTGTCTGTCATTCCGAGCTGTCATGACTGAATGACAAGCCTTCGACACAGAGCACATGCATCCATGTTTCAAGTGTGTGTGGATAATACCTAGGTCACATTTACGCATATAGCCACATTCCAAGGCAAATGTCCTACACACAGACGTAACACCCTGACACCTACAAGACAATTGCATTGGATGCGTATGCTAACCAGTGCTAGATGTGTGGCTTTAGTAATCCATTTGCTCAATGTAGAACCTACAATGGGGAATACTGGCATTTGTGCAGTGAGGAACACCTGGCTGAAGGCTCTGTAGTGCACAATTTCACTACCGCCATATAACTCAGATCCAGACATGAGGACCATAACAGTGGTATGGACCATTCCAGGTGGTGGTGTCTACATAGTCATAAAGACTACTCACATGCAAAGACCACTACTCCAACATGGCTCATCATAGATGAGTCAGGTACAGGTGACAGTGGCAAATGCTGCATTCTAGGTTGTATCCTCATATACATCCACCACCTTGTCCCCAGACTACCAACACACATCCATATGTGGTATGACATAGTATGGTAGACCACCAGATAACCGTCAATTGGTGGACTGTACTTAGGCCTACATCAACTGTACAAAGTACCCATGTAAAGACACAGCTGCATAATGTGTTATGCAATGCAATAATACCACTGTTTGTAACCAGCTCAGTTGTACACATACCAGGGTCCCTCAGATGTTGTCAGCATTAACACAGTTGACTGTTGCTGTACACCAGTAAACAACACCCTCATGGTTGGATATGACCTAACTGTACCTACCCTGGATATGTACATCCCACACTCATACAACATAAAAGACATTACCATAGCTTTCGTTATCCTTTCTACATACAGGTGGCTACAGTCATTACACACATGCACATGGCAGATAGCATGCTAACAGTACATAAGGTTTGATATCTATGTTAACAGAGGTAATATTCCCTCTCTACTGGTCACCCATGACACCTATCATATCATACAACACCCCTTGTGGCATGTATGTCATTAGACATGTCCACCTAATGCTATTCCTACAAACATACCCAAATAACAGGATCATAGGACCTACACAAGGCCTGTATTGACAGACTCAGGGAACTCCAGCTCTGCTCTGTATGTTCCTTAGTAGTCACAGATGATATGTTCATGACATGTACAGCCATGTGTGGCCACAGCTCCTACATATACTCCATGTCAACAATTGCAAGCCATGCATGCTGTGTGCTCTCTGGACATTAGCCTTAGTACCACAATAGCCAGTACATGCTGGGGTGAGATGTTTACAAGACACAGACCTCGCACATGCTTGAATGAGTGTACTGCCTAGCCTAACAGAGCACATTGCTGGCACTCTTCCAGTAAACATGAGTTGTGTGTGGCAAATAAGATGTGCTCACTGTTGGCCATTACAGTGTCCTGGCTTCACCATGGCACTGTCAAGTAACAGTTTGTAGGACCATGACATGGATTAATGCTATGTGTGTCTTGCTGATATGTGCTGTTGACATATATTTACACTTGGCTACTCGGTGAAGGTGGTTGTGTCCTACCAGTACATGAATATAACATCTATTATGGTGTAATGCTTGGCTATGTTTCACACATGGTGTGGGGAAGGTGTGGAATGCATCCTCTTGACCTGCTAGTGCACTTACTGATGTAGACCGCATATGTGTACATGCATTGATGTTTGTGTAGATTCCATGTGTGTGCAGTGTCTGATGTTTGAAGGTGACTGTTGTCTTACTACATCATGCTGTTGCAATACAGCCTCACCATTGCTAACTGTATATGGTGATGTGCTCTAAGTAAAGTAAGCTGTACATGAGGTATGCACAGATGTTTGGACATGACTAATAAGTGGTGGGGCTACTTTACAGATGAATGATTACTGAGGACAGCTCACTGGTGTGTTACAACCATTCCTACAATAACCTGTATAACTGCTAAGATCTGGTTTTGTTAACTGAAGTGGAAGACAGACAATGTAGAATGCAGTAAGGGTGATACTGAAGGCAAACCTCTTGACACGTGTAACATTAATACCTCCCCTGTGCATATATTGTACATATATCAGCACAGTTGGCAAAGGAAAGAGTCAGTAAGCTTTGTAGCGACTGCGATAGTGCTGTACTTCTGTAATACCTATTATGAGATAGGCAGATGTTTGATTCACAATACTGGCAAATATGGATGTGAGTGCGTCCATATATGTCACGTATGGTTGGGAATACATCCCACATGTTTTCACTCTCTTGAACACTGTTGTTGACATCAGTACAGAGTGAAGTGTAGAAAGAAAGGCATAGGCAGGTGGTTGAACCTCACACATGTCAAGTGCCTGTATGTGTGTGACATAGGTGTATATCTTTGTGAATGCCACAGTGTGTGTGTGTGTGTGTGTGTGTGTGTGTGTGTGTGTGTGTGTGTGTGTGTGTGTGTGTGTGTGTGTGTGTGTCTGTCTGCCTGTGTGTATGGCTGTCTGGTCCCTGGAGTGAGGCTGTATTTTACCATAGTGAAATGTTAATGCCCCCTCCCCCCATCCACTCAATGCAATCTAGTATCCCTGTTGATATCATCAATCTTAGACAGGCATTCTAACCGCCTGTTAACATGTACACCCTGGGGTTTGACCTGTTGTTAAATAGCCTACTGATGAACCCCTCCCCACATACACTCACTGCACTGTAGTATCCCTGTCGATGTCCTCGATCTTATGCCATTCTGACTATCTGTACATGTGTAATCTCTGTGGCGCATCTTGTAATTGTGTAGTACTATAATGATGATATGCACATAGGCAGGGGTTCTCATCCAAACACTGGCAACTGTGTGTGTGTGTGTGTGTGTGTGTGTGTGTGTGTGTGTGTGTGTGTGTGTGTGTGTGTGTGTGTGTGTGTGTGTGTCAGAGTGTGTATTAGTGTGTCTGTGAATCCTTGAGTGTGTGGGTGTGTCTGTCTTTGCATGCTGTCATGGCAGTGGGTATTACTGCTTCCCAATGAGAAGTGACTATTTCCACTAGCCTTTACCCTTGTCATCTGCCATACCACTCTTTTACCTCCTCCCCGCTCCAGGTAACTATACCTCTGATGTCACCCACTATGGATGTGATGGCTCTGAACACAGTAGCTTACTACACAGCTATCATGCTCTTGGATCATTAGAACAGTAAACTTAATTGAAACATGGGAGATTATAACTGTGATGTGGAAGCTACAAAGTGCATGCAGGTATTGTCATACAGACCTGTGAGTAGTCAACATCTGCATATGGGACACTAACAGCAAACACCGACATCCCCCGGCACATTCAACTACACCTGAAAGAGGAAGGCAGAACATCAAGTTCAACATGCTGTTAGTGTTGTAGACATGATACATACTGTCAAATGTAGAAAATGAATTCTAAAACTGTAATACATGGTATACCTGCTGCCTGTCAACACTACTCAACAATATTAATCTACAATTTTCTACTTAGTATGTTCACCCTGTGCATCAGATCATATGAGCATGTCCCTGCACCGATGGTGTGGATGACAGAGATGTGGCATAGGCATCATCATATGCACAGGGTGATAATGTTTAACAGAGGCCTAGGATGCACCATTGGATGACATCATGTGTGTGTGTTAGGGCCTGTGATATCATTGGGCATGTGTGGATGTTATGCGTGTGTGTGTTGAGGTGCCCTACATTTGTTTCCGATGTGTGTGTGTATGTATGCACGCAGGTCTGGCATGTGGCTGGCCTACACAGGGGTATTATTGACAGCTGCAGACTGTACAAGGCAGGTTTCACAGTTCACATTGTCTGGCCATGGCCACGTGACCTGCGCCTGCCAGGGGTTGCATGGGCACTACCAGGCAGAGGTCCAGAGTGGGTACTGTCTGATGACACATGTCCACTGGAATTGTGTCCCTGTTGGGACCATCCAGGACCATGTACACGTGGCCTGCTGTGTCTTGGCATGGACTGCACAGCACCAGCTGCACTGCTGCTGCTGCTGCCACTATGGGAGCGAGCATGTGCAGTAGCATGTTCACGTAGACCTTCAACAGGTGATGTAGCTGACCTATGTCCATGTGCCTGATGCCTGTCTCCCACCAGATGTTCCAGCACAGACATTCCACGCTCATGGATTGACATGCCATGGTCAAGGACTCCCACCATGTCACACAATCGTCTAGCCAAAACATCTGCAAGATAATGGTGAGCATTTGCATTTGCCTGGATGTTGTCAGTTAATGAACAGACAGCAGCCCTCTGAAGCCTCAGAACTCTGCTGTGCTATTCAGCATGTGCTTGTGCCTCCATTACAGCTCAAAACATGCGTCTGGTGACTCCAAATGATGTGCTTTGTCTCGCAGGGACATGTTGGCCAGTGGTCCTCCTATGAGCAGCACTGGGCACATGCCTGTGTGGGACATCATCAGTCAGTTGACTAGGATCATGGTGTGCAGGCATACCTTCCATAGTCTCCACACTTCCCTATTCCATGCTACTACCCGCCAACTGCCCTTCCTCTATGGCCAGTGGTGATGGGGTATGTGTAGGCAGGGGAACTGTGTGCAAGGATGAGGGGGATACAGGTGGAATGGCAACCAATGGCACAAATTCAGCCTCTGACAACCCTGCTTGTGCCTCAATCATACTATCATCATCACTGCTAGAGTCTGTTTGGACACTAACATCAGGTGGACCGCAGGAGGGCAACGCACCTACATCAACACCTGTGAGGTGAAGACAATAACTGTACATTACAAGTTATACCACACACAGACACACACAGACACACATAGACATACGCTACATGCAGGTGATATGGCAGATGGCATTCAGCTTAGACAATTATAGTGGTAGTTATCATACATCCCTGAGTTGCACACAACAGCATGTATGTGTTATAGCAGACGGCATGCACCTTACACAACTATAGTGGTGATTAGCATACATACCTGTATTGCACCACTTGCGTTAGTAGCCTATGCCCCATACCTGCAACACAATGCATGCACTTTGCACCATTGCACCACACTGCCATGGTGTGTGCAACATACACCACATGTTAACAGACCATCACTGACCTTTGTACATCTGCTACTGATGCTTTATGTTGGCCACCACCCCTGTGTATGAGGATATGAGCAGACGGGTATGTTGACTGAATACTATGTTTGCCTGACCCTAGCTTGCATAGCTCCCCCAAAACAGTGTGTGTCTGTTCAACATTATTCCACCTACCCCTGAGCTGAATCTACAGACATTGTGTATGTGGCTGTACACACATGTCTGACATGGCTGTCCCTCATTTGCAATGGTGTCACAGACCAGCACAGGTTTACAGTACACCGGCCTGATGTGTGGCATATGACCTTGCCAATCACATGTAGCATGACATGTCTTCTGCTGACATGTATTACATGCATACATGTGTAACACAATGGTTTCCTTTCCAATCTGCAGTACGGTAATGGTGTCCCAATGCAGGGACGTGTTATACTAACATGGGCCTTCAGCTGACGCAATGTTGTCTGTCCACCCTACAAATATTCAGTGACATACTGCACATTGAGCTGATGTGCATAGCCATTGCAGGGCATCATGTGGCTTCACAATTGCTATACAGTGTGAGTTACTGACACAGTTCATAGCCATGACTATGTTGACATACAATACATATCTAATGTGGAATGTGACCCACGTCACTGAGGTGTATACACACTAAACCCTAATGTGGAATGTGTGACACAGGTCACAGAAGGGAATATGGATGACACCCCATGCACATCTGCAACCGTATTACTGATGCCTGGCAACTATGCCCACACATGGCTAACTTAGCAGTACTCTATGTCCCGCATGACATCTGTGTACCTCACACACATGAGGAGAAGGCATGACAGTGATGTCTGAAACCAGCAAGGTGAAAGTACTGTATCTGTGGCCTGATGTGGTTGTTTGTGTATGTTGTGCAGCACATGTATGTATTTGAATACTGTATAGGTGAATGCTTTCATCTTGTAACACACTCAAGATGTTCAAGACATGTTATGTGGTGGCTTCATGTTATGCCTACACAAGCTGTGCACAGGCCTGTATGATGTTTAGTGTTTCACATCTGCAACATCACCATTACACAAAGGCCATAGTTGTATTGTGTCGAGCCAATGTACAACAGGGTGTACACACACACGTACATCACTTATACTGTGTGTGTTGCTTCATGTCTCTGGCCACCCTCCATGGCCATGTGTACACATGTTCTGTCCAATGGTTGTAATGGCCATCTTATTTTACATGTCAGTGTTATCCCATATGACATACACCCATAGATGTCATATGCTCCACTGAGGACAGGGTTATGCAGACAAAGGGTGGTATTTATGTGATGTGAGACATCATGTTTTGCAGGATAGTTGAGCAGTGTTGCAGTCAGCCCACTACATGTCATGGACATGTCTGATAGCACATGACACTGTGTGACATTCATAGCAAGGGTATAATCCACAAGGGTGTATCCTGTGGGTAGGTCATACTCCAGCTCCAACACATTTAGAGTGTGTGCACACATATGCTCTCTGTACAGTACTGTTTGTATTCCCAACATGTGTAATGCTGATATGTAGTACCTGTCCCTACAGTGAAACACGCATCCACTATTTATTCACAGTTGTCCACACATCTGGCAATGACAGTCTGGAAGGTTTAGTATAGGTGTTTCATATAGTCTTCAATTGTTCCACATGGGTAACCACTGTGATGCATTGCAGGTCTGACCAGTGTCTATTAACAGGACCACCATACATTATGTGTATGTGTGTTATGGCAGATAGCATGCAATTAATATGATCTGTGCATTATCAAGCCTGGTAAATAATAACAATCTCACCTGACACAGGTTGCTGTCTCTGCAAAATGTCAGAGGTACCTAAACAGGAGTGCCATAACAGTAAAATCATTATCCACACCTGTGTGATAGCTGTAGGGTGCAATGTCCATGTTGCACATAAGCCAGTACAATACACTATGGAGTATGCACATCAGTGCATACATAGTGTAGCAGACTATAGTATGTGGCATGTGTGCATACATGCCTTGCATATGATGTTACATTACATATTGTACAGTAACACATGTAACTATGTGAAATATAGTTGTGTTATATGTGCAGTACTGACTAACCAGGCAACTCAAGGCTTGGTGGTTGAGAGACACCCACCTCCACAATACCAGCTAAAGCTTGTGGATGGAAGTCTGCAGGTGTCCCCAGGTTGGCCAGTAGCTCCTTGGTACGTGTGAGTGGGGGCTGGGTGAGTGTCCCCCCACCTGTTGCACCTTGTTCCCTGGCAATTGCATTAAAATGCTGTTTCACCCATCTTATGAGGTCAGTGCAGTGTCGGCGCACCTACTGTTAGATGCAATTGTGATCGCCAACATCATTTGCCCTCCTTTGGAATTCCTCCCACAGGGCATCCTGCTGCTGTGCATCCTGTGGCACATGGCTGAAGAGTGTTGTATGGTTGTTGAGGAGGTATGGGGCGAGGACCTTATCCTCCAAGCGGGTGTACGCTGGCAGCCTGCTATATGGCATACCTGGAAGACATAATGATGGAGACAGGTCACAGTAACTCACAGAGAAGTACAGAAGTGCAGCTGAAAATACATGTGTATCACATTTATTAAGATTACAAATAAGTCTTTGCAAACCTACATGACACTAACACCACTGACATGTTTAAGTCACACACATTTGACACTTACTGCTGATGTGATGTTATCGCCATATATGTGCGTGTCATGTGATGACATTGCTCATACTCCATGTGGATGTTGCCTTGATGTGGGCATGTCTGTTTGCCTGTACTAGTGTCTTTACCTATCAGCACATGCCTGGTTGTGTTCACATTAATGCAATCGACCTTAATGCTGTGTATATGTCACATATATAGTCATACATAGCCATTATGGACATGACCTGTGACCCTGCAGACTTGCAAGCATGCATGTGTTTTGCCATAAATATCTACATGGCACTGTACAGCTGTGTAGCATCCTGCCATGTATTGCCTGTGCTGCACATGTGTAACGCATGGGACAATAGCTAGCCTGATGGTATTTGCAGGGTTGGATATCAACTATAGCATGAATGGTCCTAGTGATCTAGTAGGCTACATGCCCTGGGCCATTTATGAGCCTAGGCAGACAGGGTACCTAGCTGTAGGCAACAGACAGTGGCCAGTTAAGCAGTGCCACAGAACTGATCCACAGGGTTACTGATATATTTGGCATGTGGTCATCACACCATGTCACAGAGAGGGGTGATGTGCAGCTTCATTGTTCAGGGATGCAAAGTATGACAAGAGTATGTTAAGTGTATGGAACAGAGATCTGTCAGGCATGTTGTGATCCTTGTACTAGAAAGGTGGATGTCCATGAAGTATGTGTTTATTTGGGATCAGGATGCGTTAGGTGTACCATGTACAACACCTCTGGGTTGGAAATGGCTTTATTCACGGTAGGCTGCATGCTACATAGTGGAGCTAGGGGTTGGGAAGGGCAGTGTAGGCCATCTACACATGGGCAATAACCCTTAAAGGAAATCTATTATGGGTCACATGAGTGTTGAGTAGGGCTGAGCAATTATCTCTATATTCCTGGATGGCACCCTGTCATGACTAGGGGTGCCACATACGACTACCTGACTGGTGTGGTGAAGTAACTATCAAAGGAAAGACTACTGTCCAGCTGCATCCCATACATACACAGTTGCCATTATGTTGACTGCTGCCTAGGTGGTAGTTCATGGGTACAGGGTTTTTAACATAGGGGATGACAATGCAATACTTAGCTGTCAGATTTTGGCCATACGTCACACACCACACATCTGACGCACAAAGGTCCTTCTGTATGTTGAATGTAGCACACATTGAGTCAACTATTGCTCCTAGTTCATAGTCATTTGCAAACATCAATTGGCAGATGCCTTCTGTGTTAGTCTGTGTGGTATAGACAACAAAGTGGAGGAGTACCAGGAATGAACCCTGTATTACTGTGGCTGGCACTGGTTTGATGTGCGTGTATTAGTCAGACACCTTCTGTAGTGTTGGTTCTGCCAGCAGTCCAGTTGCCAACCACTCCTGTGACATAGGAATGTACACCTAGTTTACTGAGTGTAGCTGGAACACAGTATGGGTGATGGTGTCCTATGATCTGGCAAGGTCATAATATGCAGTGTGAGTCAACCCTACTGTCATCTACATCTGTACTGAGTACATCAAATACGTTGATCATGGTTCATGGCCTTACAGACCAGACCCAGCAGGGTAGTTGTGCACTATTTTCCATTATCAATGGTGTCTCCCCCTTTGTGGGGTGTGATAACTGTTGCTGTGCACCATTTGGTGTGTACATAGCCTGACATGGAGCTATGATTTAACATGATGTGTATGTGGATAGCTGATTGTTCTTACATTTGTGTAGGATACACTCTGGGATGTTGACAGGTCCCATGAAAGCTGTATGTATGGCTTTAGAGAGTGCAGCTTGTACCTGCATAGTTGTTATTACAGGGGCCCTGTAGTGTATATGGATATATAACTATGTGTACCTGTTGGGGGGAGAGTTGGGAGTGGGTTTAGGTTCTCCAAGACCCTATCTGGATGAACAGGTGCTATTTCTGTAAGTGCAGTGCTTCCCATGCCATAGTGCTGTGCAGCACGGCAAGTCTTGTCATTGCCATTATGATTAATGGCACAGCTATAGAATTATCTGTGCTTGGCCTCATAATATATGGCTGATTAGTTTCACAGTAGCTTTGTGTGGTTTTATATGGTGTATCTGCATCTTACTGAGGCTGACCAGGGATCAACTACACTCATGTGTGTTCACTCTTGCAACAGTTACTACCTTCTGTGGTACAGTTTAAAGCATGGTACCACCAGTTTGCCTTCATGTTTGTGTTTGGTTGAATCTTGGTTCTGTTTCAATGGCACAATCACTGCACATATGTGACTGCTTAAGGTCCATTTGTGCAGGATTCAGCATTTGCACATGCATTGTCCATCTGCATGGGTGCCATGACAGTCACCACTTTGCTCTTAGGAAACATAACATTGGCATTGGAGACTGACTATGTGTAGCATACTGTTAGCCCTGTCTGTGTGACTACTGTGATCCAGGTCATTGGGGTTGATGGAATCCAACATGCATTGAGCACAGGTGTTGGTACATGAGGAGTCTTCCCAGTTCATAATGGAATAGTTGAGAGTAGCCATTAATATGGTTGTCTGTCTCAATCTTCCCCATTACAGCACATTATGACAGTTGGGAATCCACGGCATGATGGGTGATCTGTTGCAAGGTGCAATTTAAATTCCACTTTGGCACAAAGGTAGCTGCACAGCATAATACATCTGAAGTTATGCAAGTGCAACTAGCGTGGGGGTGTACATATCCTTCAGGAATATTGACACACTTGTGGCCTCTGTGTTGCAATAAAGGATAATGGGCAAAAGGTGAGGTATGTGTTATAACATGGTCATGCAGATGTGCTCTCTGGAGCATTGAAACATGTCTCAGCCACTGCACAGATATGTTTTCCATGTTAGGGATTGACATATGTGTGTCCATATAGTGTTTCTGGCATGTATCATTGTGTAGCAAGACCCGCAGTTTATTGCTTGGCTGTCCCTGTAACAGCAGTGGACCTTCACTTGAACTGTGCATGATGAAGACACTATAGGGGGAGCATGAGCCCTAGGCAGTATCCAAATTCCCAGGAGTGACATGTGCAGGCCCTGTCTGGCAAAGCATCATGGTCTGTCAACCATTATCCCAGGCAGACAGATACTGGATACATGTAAATATTTGTGTTATGGACGTGACAACACTGGCTATTATGGAAACATTGTAGCTACCTTTAGCAGCAATCCTCCTCTGAGGAGCACATCACATCCTGTTAGTTGATTACAGATGATGCAAGTGTCTACAGGTCTGTTTCCTTCTCTGGGCATATACTCACATATCCACCAGGACCATGAGCTCTGTTAGACACAGACACCCACTCTCCAAACAGAGTCATGGATCAATAGACTCTGATGTCACTATCAACATGATCAGGATATAATCAGATAGTGTAAGCCATCACCTATGAAGTGGCTATTACACATGGGCAGCAGTCTCCTACATCTTACACTCCTACTGCAGATGTTACACTGGAGTTAAAGATGATATGCAACCTGTTTCATTATCAATACTGTGCACTACCTTACATACAGTATGTGCAAGCGGCTGTTAGGTTGGCAATGAGAGGGTAGGCTACATAAACCTGGTAGTCCAACCAGTGTGTCTCTACTCTCAATATCCACTCTATGTAGGTGTGCACATAGCCATTTGGCCCAGCCCTGTAACAAGGGTCACTACACATTTGCATAACATGTACATATGCACAGCTGTTATTGTTTGCAAACGATACTAGAGAGGACCAGCCCTGTAACAAGGGTCACTACACATTTGCATAACATGTACACATGCACAGCTGTTATTGCTTGCAAACGATACTAGAGAGGTCCAGCCCTGTAACAAGGGTCACTACACATTTGCATAACATGTACATGTGCATAGCTGTTATTGCTTGCAAATGATACTAGGGAGGTCCAGCCCTGGAACAAGCATCACTACACATTTGCATAACATGTACACATGCACAGCTGTTATTGCTTGCAAATGATACTAGAGAGGTTCAGCCCTGTAACAAGGGTCACTACACATTTGCATAACATGTACACATGCACAGCTGTTATTGCTTGCAAATGATACTAGAGTGGTGGATATTACATGTGTTATGTGCATGGATAGTTACCTAGCTCTTCCAATTATCTTTGCTATCATGCTGCTAAACTGTCAGATAAATACTAATGATATGTATCTTGTTATTGAGTATTGTAATTGCCAGTAGACATAACTACTGTTTGCATAACATAACAGAACTGCTATGTAGAATGGAATACAGATCTGCCTAAAATACTGTACATTACACAGTTGTTGGCACAATATCCCACAATGCACACCATATTTGCATAGTAAGCCCACCTTTGACATGTTCATCTTATTTATACACCCATACATATGTCGACTGTTACAATATATTGACATATACTATCCCCTGTTATAGCACATACTTGTATCAGTCCTGACACTGACAGTGGCCGGAAGCGAATTGGTGAGTTCCAAGCCCATATCATCCCTTGTAGTGTATGCGGAGTTTGCCTTGTGACCTACAGCAGTAGACAAATAAAATACTACAAACATTACTACTGCTCAATAATACATTGCTACAAGATAGCTATTTCCACTATATGCATTAATTACACTGTAATTCTGACAGAACAGGTACTACATACACAGACATACTACATGTTATACATACCTTCTTAGTAATTGGAGGTGTTATTGACTAGTATAATACTCATTTTCGGTTCATCTTTCATTGTTTAGTACTGTCCTACACATAGATACAGATGGTTTGAATGTGTGACAAGGCAACCTTTTATAGTTACAGATCAGTAACGTGCTATCTTGATAACCAATTGGTGTTCCTATGTAGCTAATTACATGCACATCAGCTGCACTGCTACTGCCTTAGCAAATACCATGGCAACAGTGGAGTATAACTGAGTACTCTACTTGGACATTGTCCCTTTGCCTTACTTGTGAGGAGGACAGCCTGGAAGTGTTGTTTGGAATCTATTGCAACAGCTGTATGGAGACGAACAGCAATATATTGTGTGTAATGCATAGAAGATTTGGTCTAAATGTGAGTACTGCTGTTATAATTCTGAACATTGCTACTTGTGCAGGGTTTGTCTGTTCCTAATACTTCTGCATATGATTCAGTCTGGCCAGGTTGTTTGACCAGCTCAAGACTGCATAGCTATGCATATAATGTTAGGGGAGTTTACAGTGTGATTACCAGACATATTTAGTTTGGTGTTACTGTATATCATACTGTGCTGATAATCAGTACTCTGTAACACTTCCTCGTGTACGAACCTTTCAACCCTTTTAAACGGGATTAGTTCATACAGACCCTGTTACATCAGCAGCTGTTCATTTGTATAACAGTAACTGTTTCACATAGGGCCATGTTAGTGTGTCTGTGTCCAGGTATGTTAAGGTTTCAGCAGATATTGTACAGTAGTTGAATAATTGGTTATTGTATGACAGTATGTATTGATGTAATTATTTTGGTTGTGGGGTAGATGTTGGTGGGTGTACATAGCACATGCAGGTGTGTAGGAACCCCTTTTATACAACTTCTATATGTGTGTGGGTGTTCTTTCCCTGTGTGAATACCTATCCCTTAGTGGACTAATACTATAGTAATTTCAGGCTGGTTCATTAAGGCACTGTTAAATACTTCCTGTATAGCAAGCAGGTACTGTTAGTCCTTGAATCCTTTTGACAATACATCAGAATGTAATAAAGTTTTGCAAAATGAAAGCTGTCTGTATTTCTGTCATGGATATTTGCAGTCATTGCAGTTGTGTTGGTATCTGTGTCCATAGAACATATTTGTAATAGTGTATTGGCATATACTCTTCATATGTTATGTTCATATTGTTTGGGGGGGCGGAATGTGTGATTGCTATGGTCTATGTTATACTCAGATATGAACACTTTGGATGCTGTCTACACACATGTATGGATGTGTGTGTGTGTATATATATATATATATATATATATATATATATATATATATATATATATATATATATATATATATATATATGTGTGTGTGTGTGTGTGTGTGTGTGTGTGTGTGTGTGTGTGTGTATAGATATATATATTATTGCATACGTTTATCTGTACCTCCAAAGATGTGTAGATGTTTTTAACCTATCTATATATCTACATATATATATATATATATATATATATATATATATATATGCAGATCTGTAAATATTGACATGTCTCTATTTATCTCTCTCTCTAAATATATATCTATATATCTATATATCTATCTATATATGAGCATACACCTTTCATTGGGTACATGGCGGGTTGTCCTATTTCAACACATTCCTCTCTTTTGTGTTTTAACCTGTCTGCATACACAACTGGGATAGGTACATCCCAGGTAGCTTACAGTTAGGTTAATCTGAGGATGGAGTACATGGTTGCGGGTTCTAATCCTGGAAGGTGTTATTATTTTATTTTGCAGAGTAGGCACTGGTAGGGAAAGTGTGAATAACGCACATTTAAGAGATTGTAAGCAGGTTTGCCCATGGTCTGCGCGACGTTAAGCAAAGGTTAGACCTGTGAAGCTCTTCTCCATTTACCGTGTTTCAGCACTGCTTACTGTCAAGCAAATCTGCTTACAACTGCTTAAGAGTGCTTTAATCCACATGTATCCAACAGCCCTTATTCTGGCCCTCAAAATAAATTAGCAGCCCTTGAACCAGGGATCATGAAAACCACAGTCACTGACTTTACCACTAAGGCATCTAAGATATGTACAAATGTTATGGTGTTTAGAATATACATTTTACTACAGGCATTCCTCACTACTGAAAACAAATGTGACAGTCAGTTGGTGTACATATGTCTGATACATGTTAATGTTCATATGTTTGTGAAATTAGGTGTTGCAATGTGACATGACAAGGTGTATTATGAATGAGAAAGGTTCTTGTTTTGTGCCCTTTTTATATTGTCCCCATACTCCATGTATACCCCTCCAGTTCACTTCTTGAACATCCGACCCAGGCCCTCCTTGATGCATGATTTCATTATCCATCATTCCTTCCCCACCCCAACCTTCACATACACAACAGCCATCCCTTCTATGGTGAATTAGTTTAATATTAATAGTTATAATACCAGAGCTGCATGTGTTTTGTGTACACTCCAATTCCTTTGGAGTGCTTCTGTGTCATGAAGTGTGTTCATATATGTTTATATATATGGCTATTGATGTAACTGTATAATATATATATATATATATATATATATATATATATATATATATATATATATATATGTGTGTGTGTGTGTGTGTGTGTGTGTGTGTGTGTGTGTGTGTCTGTGCACACATCACTGACATGCATACATAGATATATATATATATATATATATATATATATATATATATATATATATATATAATTTCATATTAATTTGTAACAGTAATACATATGTAGACTGGAATGTGTTGGTTCACAAACTACAGTACATTACAGTGTACTGTACATATGTACACAAAGTGACTGTCCCATGTGTGTCATTACAGTGGAATGCATATGGTATAAGGTTTAGTCTCAAGACCGTGAAACATGTATACACCTCAGATGGCTTAGTGGTAAGTCCCATGACTATAGTGTGCTTGGCCTGGGGTTCAACACCTGCAATGCTTTCCAAATGTTTTTTACTCCAGAATAAGGCTGTTTTAAGCAGTTGTAAGCATGTTTAAAAGTGTTTGTGTGACATTATAGCAGCGGTTAGACACAGTTAAACAAACGTTGTGACGTATAACCTCTGCGCACAAACACAGCCACATCCGCTAACTACACAGGATATATACATGTCAGTGAAGTAACATCTCACTATGTGATTACATAACATTACATTCTCTGTTGACTGTATTCTCCAGCACACATAGGTTTGTATGGGTGTTTCGAATGTCTATTATACAGACGATTACTACCTATATATGCAAGCTGTGGTTAAGGTATACTTTTGAACATGATAAACATCCCTGCCTTTATTGGGATTAGGACCTCAAATGCACAGATACTGTGAAGATGCTGTAACCATTACACTGTTGACATTAACATTGCTTCTGCCTATTTCCTATTCAGATGATTTCTATGTGTAAGCTAGGCTAAGCAAAGGGTAGAGGCCCCCAAACCCACTGAACTTCACTTACTCTTGAAATAACAACATATAGCAAATGTACTGTGAGACAATACATTACATTCCTAGCTACATTAGGCATAGCCCCTCACTGACACACTTGAAGGGAAACCTTGTTGTGTGAATGGGTAACAGAATATACACCCCGGGATCATGTGTCCCAGAACCATACAGCCAGGGGTGGGGGAGCCTGTCCAGTTTGATAGCTGCGAGACCTGTTGGGGAAATTGTATGGTGTTGAATTGTCACATTAACATGCCCTCTTTAGATCACTAAGTGCCCCTACCTCCCTCCACAACCCCAATCTTCAACAGCTTCCAGCAACTCTGCCTGGAATTGCTTCATTGGCTATGCTTGACAGAGGCTCAGTTACTTCATCAGTGGTGCGGAGAAAGCCAACATACTGTAGCTATGCTTCTAATTGCCCTTGGGCAGATAGGTAGTAGGCTATCTGTGCACCTCTAAAGTGCAGGCCATCACAGCCATCATATGTAAATAAACAGACTTTCAGATCACAATATATAGTGAGAAATCACCATGTAGTCAGGAAACAGTTAAGTACAGCAAGAACATACAGAACACTGATACTTAGTCATTCCAAAAGCCTATCTTGGAAGCTAGAAGACTTGTGTATAAGTTTAAGGCTTTCTATTGCTTACCAGTAGGTTACCTATAGGAGAGATGAAAAACAGGCACAGATGGGAAACATGCATGCAACAATACCATAATGGCCTATGTGTCAGCCTTAGGCTTTGGAATACTGGCCAAGGCTATTGGCGCCCCCATAGTGCCTTATTTAGGAGAGTCTTGAAGGTGAATACCAGCTCCATAAACAGCACAATAGCAGAATCAATGAGGGTTATGTTACTCAACACCAGGGGCTGTGATCACAACATGCATGCACTTACAGCACTCCTCAGGATGGACAACATCAACATCTGTGCAGTAACTGAGATCTGTCTTAAGGCTCCTGAGACCACACAGGCACTACCAGACTACAACCCATACCACACATTTCAGCCTCAGAACATGGACTGACAGACATGGAGGGGGTGTATCCATATTCATCAGGGATACCTACACCTCCAAGTTAGTGGGGCAGCATGATACCTCTGAGATCATCCATGTGCAGCTAACATCAGCCACAACTGCAATGTAAACTGTGGCCTGCTATGGATCACCCTTCATGACCCAGGTCCACCACTCCACCTACCTGGAGACAGTGAAGAACATGACAGTCCTAACGCCCACCCTGGCATTGGTTGATGTCAACTACCATACCATTAACTGGGAAACTTACTCCAGTACTCACTTCTAGGCCCAGCACTTCCTGGAATTTATCACCTCATATGCCCTGTATCAGGTGGTAACCTTCCTAACGAGGGGTGGAAACATACTATAAGTAGCCATCACCAACATGGGCAACAGGTGCACCACAGCGGAGGTTAGTGGGTCACTTGTTAAATCTGACCATGAACTATTCACTGTTTCCACACCCAAGCATCTCCCCTACCCATGGATACCACAGTGTATACCTTTCCTACAGTTAATTTTACACTACTAGTGACAGGGGTGGGGGGTTTCACAGCCCCCACACTAAGGGGAAACACTGCTCAAGATACAGACAGATTTACAAATGCAGTCTATAAGCAACTACATAGATGTATGGATCGTGTCATCACTGCTAAACCAAGACTCACTCCCCCTAGACAGGCTATACTGCAGAAGTAGGACAGTGTTCCAGACAAACACCAAATCCCACGAAGGGCAGACATCCATGACCACTATTACTATGATACGTAGGTCCCTCATGACATCATCCAAGGCTAACATCAACAGGAGAATACGCAAGGATTCGAAAGATAACCACAAAGCCTTCTTTGACTATGTCAAGGATCTAAGTGGTGACACACAGATTTGCACTGTGCCAGTAAAATATAGCACAAAATATGTTGACCATACTAATATCGCCAACATCCTTGCAGATACATTCAGTGCATACTTCATCCCCTAAAGAGCCCACAACACTACCTGAAAGGTACAGTATCCGAGACACACAGGTGGAAATGGCCCTCTCTAACAGCAGAACACAGCATCAATGGAGGCAGATGGTGTCCCAGACTGCATCTTGCAAACTGTATAAGACAACCTGATCCCCACCTAATTAAGATTTCCAACCTCAGCATCTCCACAAGCTACATGCTCATACAATGGCACGTGGCAATGGTTATTCCACTCCATCAAGGTGGAATCACAACTGACCGTGGTAACTACCACCCCATAAGCCTGACTAGCCTAGTCTGCAATGGTATGGATCACATCCTCATGGCACTCATTAACAAAGACATTGGTAACCTCAGAACATGTGACCCAACCCAGGTCAGCTTGGTTGAGTGCAGCTCATGCCTAGTGAACCTGTTTGACGTCTTACATACAGTCACCAAGACGTTAGATGATGGGGGAGGTGGTTCACACATACTACCTGGACCTCGCCAAGGCTTTTGACACCATGCCCTACTCAGGTATTAATGATAAACACACCAGCCTGTACATACACCCATACATCACAGGTTGGGTTGCCAATGGGCTTACTCCGAGAACCCACATGGTACGACTAGCAGTCTCCAGGTCCAACTCTTGACCAGTCAAAACTGGTGTTCACAGGACTCAGTCCTGGGAGCCCTACTGTTTGGCATATACTTCTCAGAGGTACGGCAAACACAGGTGTACTATGGCAAACCATGTTTGGCAATGACTGCGAACTGGGAGCCATGATTGATAGTCCAGCTGACACGGACATCCCTCAAAGGGCCTCACAGAGACTGTCACAGGATGTCAACATCATGGCCTCCAGCCAAGTGCCACTAACTGCATGGTCATTCCATTGTGGAATATTAAGCACCCACATATTAACACATAAGTGGAAGCCACTTTAATATGGATGAGGTAATGGGGTATCTGGGGACTTAGGTAGATAGTGATCTCCCCTTTGACAATCATATCTCCACAGTAGCTAGGACATCCCTCTATGTAGGCCATCTGATTACTAAAGGGTTCCCATCTAGACATACTGGGGTTATAGTGCCCCTTTACTCATCACTCATCAGTCCCATCATGGGGTATAATAACCCATTTGGGATGTACCTCAGAAGACAATTCCAAAAGCAGGGAGGTCCACGAATCCACCTCGCCAAGGGGAATACTGGCCTCCAACATATGGCCTATGCAGCCAAACTGAATAACTCCTGCTTTACTCAGTGGCATCTCGTTTACCCAAAGATGATCTCTGCAGGCTAACACAGCCATGTCAAACTGAGGCTTAATGGATATGCTCCACCTATGGAAATCCATGTCACAGTGAGCCACACACTGTAGTGAGCTGAATCTTGCCACAACAATAACAGGAAGATGCTGGAGGGACAGATTCCTGTCACAGACACTCCTAATACTTTGGAACAACATCCCTAACTACATTATACAGAGCTCCTCACTAACACTCTGCAAGAAAAACCTTAAAGAGTGGATGGGGAAGAGTAGATGCAGCCCAGGGATCCCGCCATTAGCTCTGCTCCAGAGATGGACAGTTAATGAATCAATGGGGAGCCAAAAGCTGACACATTTTGGCTGGGCTCATGAATGGCCTCTGGCAGTTGGCCAAGTACCTACCTATGAATCTATACATACAGTATCAGCACATGCTGATAGCTTAATTTACTGTTCAGGTGTTGACTTACCTTGTGCCAATGGCAGTTGTGTGTGCAATAGTTGAGGGCTGTCTATGTGGGATGCACACAGTAGACTGGCTATACATGACAATTTACAGGTAGTCTTGTGTGTGTGCCATCCAGTTTTATAGTGTGTGCAGGTGGAGAAAGGTGTCAGTCCCTAGGTGTCTACACTGTCAGTGTGTGTGCTATACGTTCCCTCTTTGCCAAGGCATGGGCATACTGGGCATGCCTCCGTCTGCCTACTGGGGCTGTCTCAGGGTGTTCGTGGTCTGAGTACCTCTGTGCCTGTGGGGCCCTTGGCAATGGTTGTGGGCTATGAGGGCCTTCACCATTCTGTCCCTGCTGCAGCTGTTTCCGCAGGACCATATCGTGTAGCATGGCACATACTATGAAGATGTGGGCACACGTGCCTAGAGAGTACTGCAAGGCTCCACCAGATATGTCTAAGCAATGGAACTGTGATTTCAGCATCCCAAACACACGCTCTATGATGATTCTGGTTTGTGCATGTGCCTCATTATGGCATTCCTGCATGGGTGTGTGTGCATTTCTGATGGGAGTCATCATCCACAGTTCCAGTGCATAGCCAGCATCCACCACCATGTGGCCATTTGGGATGTCCGCCCTGGCAAATAACTGATACAGCTGTGACGCATGTGGGAGTTGTGATAGCTTCCAGGGCTGCCAGCACACACATCCATGATAATGCCTTGGGCATTGCACATGACCTGGCAGTTGATGGAGGGGTATTCCTTGTGGTTTATGTAGCCCCTAACCTGCTCACTGGGTGGTGACTTGATGTGTATGTGCGTGCAGTCTATTGCACCCAGTACCTCCAGGTATTCTGCCACACGGTGGAAGAGATGCATATTGCTGGCCAACTCCTCTTGCATTCGAGGGAAGTATATGTGTTCATTGGCATGTGGTAACATGGCATCCAGGAACTGGTGTAGTATCCTGGATGCTGATGCCTGTGAGATCCCCATGATATCCCCAGTTGGTCTTTGAAAAGTTCCTGTAGCTAGTATTCTCAGGCTTACACATACCTTCATATCCATTGGGATGGGTTCTCCTCTGTTTGTTTTGGCTCTGAGGCGTGGCCGGCTCAGCTCCACAAGTTGCTGTCGGATGTCCCTGTCCACCCTTTAATGCTCTACTATCTCAAGATCATGTAGCCCCTGGTAGGTTACCCTGGGTCTAAACACTCTCCTCCTCCTCTGGTGCCTGAGGTGGTCATGTGCATCACCCTCCACACCACCTTCTGTCTCCAACGCATGCTGGTGGATCACAGCTATGGCAGCCCCTAACATGTACATACTAAAAGTTCCCCATCTGTATACACCACTGGTGCAGAGTGTATGGGAATACACAAATGTGTGTGAGGTTCTTTCACACTTTATACTATTGTGCTATGGATGCTGCTGATGTCAGTGGGTGTGTATGAGCTATTCCAGCTGCAGCATGTCTTAATTATAGGTTTTGCAATGAGTACTGCAAGTGTGGGGCCTTTACTGTGGAGATATGCTTGCCTGCTTTGATTAATCTGTTGCCATTTAATTCACTTTTAAACCTGGATCCCCTCCCATTATCAGGAATGCATCCACCTGCCATCTTTCTTGTTTTGTACTTTCCCTACCCAGTCATGGCAAAATGTGTCTTGTAGCTGATATACTGCAAATCAGCTTTGTTCTGCTTTGACACTTTACTGTTTTCTTTGCAGTACAACTCCTCCCCTTTCCTGTTCGGCAGGTAGCTGCTTGCAGCCTTGTTAGCTGTTGTCAATGGCCCACTGTAGGCTCCTAGGTGTTAATTAGTCATTTGTACTCCAATTTCACTGCTGCAGCATTTCCTTATTTCTTTCCTATATCCTTCCTGTTTCAGCTGCAGTGCGTGCCGCTCAGACCCATTTACTGGGTTTATGCACGTTTGTATCTTAGTTCACATGCATACTCGGTTACCTTGTGTACTCTCAGCTAAGCATTGCTATGGCCATTTCAAGACACCCCTATTCTGCAGCTTTGCCTAGCTAGGGGCAAACCGGTTTAGCAATGCTCCAATGTGCTTACAGCAATGGCGACACACCCCTCTCTTGATGTCATCTTTATCTCAAGGGCACACCTCGGTGTTATAATGCTACGCTGTGAGGTTCATCCTTACAACTGCAGGGAATCTGTGATTCACTATTACTCCTCTCATTTGCATGGCATTTCCTACTAATTCCTAGCTACCACACATAACACTGTCACAGCCCCATAGCAATCCTTGTGCCATAATATGATGTAGCATGCCTGCCATTAACTATAATGGGGAAATCGTGATATGTGTTACATTGCAGTTTTATTCTATATTTTTATATTTTCCTTGCGATCCCATTTGTGCACCGCTGCCCTGCGCTTCCACGTCGCAATAGTGCGACTATATATATTAAATGTTAATTTTATATTTTGTACATTTTTTTTAGCCAATGGCTATATATTTAGCCATTGGCATATATTAATAATATAATGCATGTGTTTGGTTGGCTGTCATGGCTCTGAGTTTATGTTTGCAAAAATGTAAACTGTTTTCTACGGTTTACATTTCTGCATGCTTACACTACACCTGCACTACTTCCTGGATCGCTACATACTTTGTACATTGGGTAATTAGCATACAGGGCTGGGGAGTTGTGCGGGCATAGCATACGCAGGTAGTGCATGTGGGAGCAGCTCGTACCTGGATCGCTCGGCGGCCATATTTGGTGTTAGAATGCGGACGCTACTCCTGCACCTGGCGCAAGCTTTATGAATCCCGGGGATTATGTCTTCCCAGTCCTGAACTGGGATCAGCTTCTACATAAAACATCCTCGCATTGAGGATAGCAGGGCATACATAAATTAACCTCATGACTAAATGAATAATGCCCCCTCCATTTGTTTGTTTTTTTTTTCTGTTGGTTTCCACATGCAAATTTGAAGTGTCCTAATGCTAACATGGTCTGAGCACCCTAAAATGCAAATAATAACTTAGGGCATGCATCAGAAATTCTTATATACTACATAATATGCACCCTGTTACACAAAATAGCTCATCCCAACAGTGTTCAAGCCTTGCCAGCAGACTGAGTAAAAAAATGGGCATAGGAGCTGAAATCCCCAATTGCCTCAAAGCACTGTCTGGTTAAATGACTTGCTCAAGGTCACACAGTACAAAAATTAAGTTGGAAAGAGTCGAACCCTGTACCCTTGGCACAGAAAGCAGATTGCTAGCAGGTCAGAGCTTAAGTCCTCTGTACTAACTACCAGATGTATTCAGTTGGGGGGGGGGGTGATTTCCAACAGGCACAGATTCAAAACTAACATAGAAAAAAAGCTAATATGCATATACCAATTGTC
Organism: Protopterus annectens; assembly: GCF_019279795.1. Taxonomy (NCBI): domain Eukaryota; kingdom Metazoa; phylum Chordata; order Ceratodontiformes; family Protopteridae; genus Protopterus; species Protopterus annectens. Next base: position 1,126,643,232 of record NC_056729.1, read on the forward strand.
TGTCACTACTAATGTACATATGTAAATTTCATCAGAACCATTTATCTCTGTACAGACAACCCATATCAGTAATCACCAAGTTCTTAATTGAAACTTTTGAAAGCAGCCACTCACTCAACCAAGCTATTTAAATTTATGAACTTGGCCAAACATTTTAGGTTCTAATCCAATAACACTTTAAGAATAGCATCTAATTGTTTTGCAGTCCTTCATTTTTAATTAGAGTTGCCATCACCAACAATAATGAGTGAGATTCTCTGGCAATGATGCATGTTATGTTACATGCTGACAAGTTATAAACCAATTTATATTTGTGAGTTTAAGAAAACATTTTTGGTACTGATCCAATATCACCTTAAGAAGCGTGTTTAATTGTTTCATGGTCTCTGGTTTTTAATAAGAATTGCCATCACCAGCAATAAAGAGTTGCCATCACAAACAATAATAAGGGATTCACTGGCAATGATGAATATAATCCTGGGTGTTGACAGGTTATAAGGCCTACATTGGTGACTGTGACTGGGAAAAGGAAGACCTAACTGTTGCAACTTCCTGAAACCAGTTCACCGAACAGTCTAATTCTGTGGAAGTTTCTGAAATAACTATTCCATTTCTTTATTTTGATGTGAGGTGGTATCTCTGGTAATTCTGTAGATTGTTAATTCGCAGCCATATGGACATGGCTCCCTGATACTATGCCATGGTGACCTGTTTCGCTACAATCACCTTTTCCAAAATATTTATAACTTGCCAAGCTACTCTTGTTATTTTCCTTTTTCATACCTTTATTTGTTTGTTTATCTTTCCTGTTTATTTCCACGTGCAGATTTAAAGTGTTATAATAGTAATACTGGTGTGGCCACCCCAAAATGCAGATAATGACTTAGGGTATGCATCAGTAATTCATATATATGTATATAATATGCATCCTATTACACAAAAAAGGTCAAGCCAGATGTATGCATGAAATAACAATACAGCTTAAATAGCTCTGACAGTCTACAAACTGATTGGGTATTGCCATATAGCCAAAATCAATGTTTCATGCATCAGTCTTTAGGATCTTAGCATTGTTTTACTTCTTTAAACAAAAGATTTACCAACACAGGCAATCTGAAGATGATGGATTCCCTTGTCATACTAAAATAGCAGTAATCAGTAAAATATCTGACAAATAAATTCCTTAAAATCCCATTCATACAGTTTACAGTGTGTTAAATTAGATCTACCCTTGTGTAACTTCATGGGAAAGAAATCAGTACACGGATTAATGCACAGACTGTAAAAGAGGTTCACAGTAGAACGGTACTTGCCAATTAAACCTTTAACCAATTCCGTTCGACTTCCCCTGTGTACAGACTTTGCTCTGCCATGTTCCCTTAGCATTGTTTTTCTGTTCTTCAGTACAGATTCACTAGCTTGCAGCAGTCTTATACGAGTAATCTCAAACATTAGCTGGGAGGAAGGATGATGCAGGTGTTAACATAGAGGTCAGATTCACTAAGTAAAGTTTCATTTTTTTTTATAATATTTCTACGAATGATGCACTATTCTCATTGTGTGAATGAGAGATGTTAATGACTGTAAGATGCAAACACTGCCAGCATGGTGAAACCTCAGTAATTGCACACGTATGTAGCTGTCATTTATTTGGTCACAATACTGTCAGATGTTTGAAACTGACTGAAGCACATTATAAAGTTCTGGGTAGCTGCAGGGATGAAGTTCTGATGTATTGATTTGTAAATATTTTATAACAAGGTAATATTTTGCAAAGTACAGAGAAGTAAGTAAGGTACAGAAAAGTACAGCAAGTAAAGCAGATAAAGTGCTAGGTTGTAAATTCTTTTACTGAGGAAGATGGAGCAGTATAAGACGGAATGTATTGTAAACCAGCATTAAGTAAATTATTTTTGAATCGAGCTAAGACTATGAGAGAGGAACACAAACAGATGATTTAAATGTTATTGTCATTGTCTTGATTTTTATTTTTCTTTGAATTATTTGAATGTGTAATATTTTATTATTTATCCTTTTGTAAAGCAGTTTAGTCCTCCTATGACCTCTTTTCAGGGGAGACCTGAGATGGAATTTATACGAGTAAGAGAAATTTTGGCCAGGTGCCATGGGAAATAGTCCATCCACCTAAGTTGCTGCCAAACAAGCATATGGGACTTTGGTTTAATGTCTTATCTGATGGATGACACACTCAACAGTGGAGTATCACCCTTGTGGTGCATTACAGATGTTAGCAATTCAGGTTCCGGGTATGAGGTTAGACACCGCAACCTTCTGCAACACAAGTGTATGTGTGCTGCCTCTTGCATCACCAACACTAATATGGTATAGCACAGAGATGCACTCAGATAAGTTTCACATTTAATCCTTTAAATTACTGAGTTCAACCTTAATGACTTACATTTTCTTTACTATGTGAGCCTAAATCCTAAATGAGTCATTAACCTGCATCAGGGTTCAGGTTAATCATTCACAAATGGCAATTGTTTCTAAAGAGTTTGACCATAATAATAAATTGAACTGTTAAAAGGATTTAAAAAATCAACTTTCTTACTAGTTTCACTCTTTCCAATTCAGATGAATGTTTTTTTCTATCAGTTATATGATATTTTGGGTTAAAATTAAATACCTTTGTAAAGGAAAGACTGCCACCTGTTTGAGTAAAACAGTGAGAAAGCATCTGGTGGGCAAGCTCTAGAAAAGGGTTTAGTATGATTAATTGTATGCAATTTAATTGACTCAAGATTAACTAAAACATTTACTCCCACAAAACATTGCATAATCAAAACCACGTCACTCCAAAAGTAATAAGCAAGTATAAAGATTTCTGTGTGTGGGGTGAGCTCAACCACGTCCCTAATGTGGCTGCAAGCCCTACATGTCCTCTCTCTTTATATGAGAAATCTATGGGTGCTCAAAGTCAAAGAAAAGGGTAAAGTTGGAAAACAAACAAACTTACCTTATCTATATTCTCTTAGTCATACAAAAAAGTAATGCACATAGTCTGTGACATAATCAATTTTGATGCAGTGAAACATCTAGAGATCCAGAAATCGTTTTGCCTTTCTGCATCATCATTCTGACACTAGCAATACCAGTACATGACAGATTGTAGACTTCTCCATGGATAGCCACAAAGTTAAAGTAATCTTAACAATTAAAGAATTACATTGTGCTAAACAATGACAATGGAAAATAGTGATATTTTTCAAAGTTAATAAATGCAGTCCTAAATTTGAACAACGAACAGCAGAAAAGGAAAGAGTGGGATCATGTAGAGTAACCTATAGACTGCCGATGCACATTCCAAAACCATATTTATTCATTAACAGGCATACTTACGTGAGTATGACGGTATCAGAAAGAACTATTTTACTTCAGTGTATAGTGAATTATACTAGCACTTTTATTTTATCCTTTATTGTCCTTATGTGAGTACTCAGATGAAAGTAATATAAAAGTTGCATCGGATTAATACTCATTGATATTCAGGATACATTTTATGTGCTTTAGAATTGTTAATAATTAATATTGTGCACACACACACACACAGTTTGTATAGATTTGCACACACACACACACACACACACACACACACACACACACACACACACACACACACACACACACACACACACACACACACACAGTGCAGAAACACAAATGTAGACATACACAAACATTCATGCATGCACTTGCATACACACACATGCATACACAGACACAGACAAAAGTGCACTCAAAGCACATACCCCACATACATATTCGTGTTAAGTTTCACATTTAAGCAAAAAGTCGTATACATTTTGCATTTATATGTGAAGAGTTGACTCTATGCACAAGTTTACTTTATTGGCTCTGCTGGCCACAAAATTATCAGAAGCATGCTTTTAAATTCCAGTGTCCTTTTCTAAAGTTCTGTTCCTATTTTTTCTCTGGTTAGTAGAGAGAGAGTTTCAGGAAGTTTCTATAAATTAATAAAATCCTGGGCTCTGAAAAGCTTTGAACGGCCTTGTATTGATCTTGCAGGTGAATCTGCAGTGAGTGTTATCAGCCAAGCCCAGCTCATCAACTTCAAACAGAATCAGAGGTACCTGTAGAGAGTTGTTCTTGCAGACAGGCTTTCACTAAAGCCAGCAGAGCAGAGGTGAGGATAAAAAAGAGACTGCATTAACATTTCAGATGGAGTGAATACAGAGGACCTTGCCAGTTGGCTAAATTATCCTGCACATTTTACGTTGCATGTTTTTGCTTCCTTGTATAACACACTACAAAGTTAACATTTTTAAATGACTTGTGATTTACTCTGCAATAGATCCAAGGTATTTGTGGGCTGCCCATAATCTGGCATCTTGCCACTTATAAAGCAGCAATATACATAGTGCAGTCCCTAAAACAGCTGGCTACTCCACAAGCCAGTGTCTTAACAGGCTACATTCTCTTGTGCTTTGAAATTCTTCAAAGCACAGACCAGAAAGATTAGTAGAGAATACAGATAAAACGATTCTCTATAAAACATATTACTTCTTTAAAAGTCTTTAAAAGTCAGTGAATTATTCAATTATTTTTAAGCAGAGTTTTGATTAGTTAAACCTGCATTTGGTCTGCTATGGAATCTACTAAATCTTAAACTAAAATAATTAGTTGATTTATAGTAATTTGCATTCCATGGTTTGTGAAATTACACAAGGAAGAAAAATAGTCAATAGTATATTTAATGACAGTCTTTAACTGAGAAATGTAGCATTTTTATTTATTACTTATTTTCACTTTGCTGACTAGGTTATTGTCACTAGGCCAATGACTTCTTTTTGATGGAAACCCGCGGATGTATTTGTGCAGATGACATTAACTCTAGGTGCCACCACAATAATCTGTTCACTTTGCAAGATAACTCAAGTCATATAGTGATTTATATAGACATTGCTACAATAACATTCATATGGATAACCTGCGGATGAATAATGTTTGAATTCTTGAGCATGACATGTCTGAAATTCTACCTGCCAAGGATTTGAGCTCTTCCACAGGAAATCACTATCAAGTTGCTCCAGTCCTGATGCCCATTTCAAGGGTAATTTCTCCCCTCTAGGGATGACATGTATAAGTATATGAGGCGGGGGTTTACTACTTCCCTGCAAAATGTGTTTTTTCAGCCATTTTTTGGGGATTGTAGTTTTCAGATTCTAATCCTCGGCGGTTTGAACTTCAATAACTATTAGTGGAAGCCATTCATACATGCCAATGAGGAGACATACAGCTCCAAACAAGGAAAAGGTTTGGTGCAGTGACTAAAAAAGCAATGGTTTCCAAATGTTCAAGACTTCAGGAGCTATGGATATAATCCCTTTTTGATTTTGACTGGGGAGGCTATGATACATTCATATTGTGACAGAAACATAATGGCATACATATATTTGTGGAACACTTGCATCTTTACTGACTGTTTTAAAATTTTGCCTCACCTTAATTGCACTTACAACTTTTCCTTGTCTGCTTTGAAACAGAAAAAGAAGGTAGGAGAGTGGCACTGAATCAAGAGAAGTGGTGAGCTGATGTGACACCATGACCCTAACAATTATGCCTGTCTGTTGTAGGTCTTCTCATACACAATTCATTCCTCTCTTTGCTGTATGCCCTTGTTTTACTTGTCTTCTTCCTATCTCTTCCAAATTTTTCTTCACTATATCATCTTCTACTTTCCTGCACAATGCCAGAACTACCATTATCTGTTTTCTTTGAACTTCTGTGCAACTGGACCTAATTGTGATTCTACTCTGTTGTCTCATTTCTTTGTTTGCCCCATAGTGTGCATGCTAGCACCCATATCAGCCATGTTATCTGCATCACCTCTACCTTCCTCAACTGCCCTGCCTTCACTGCCCGGGTTTCTTTACTGCATTTTAGGAGTCATTGTAGCCCTATTTCATACGTATGAAGATAAAATCAGACTGAAGTGCAATCTCTTCTAACAGTAACAACCAAGTTGACTTTAGCCCCTCCAGTTCTAGCTTTGATGCCCTCATTCATCCTTCCCTTCTCCTTAACCTCCCCACCGATATATGTAAAGCTGTTAACCTATTTGACTACTGTTTCTTCTATCTTAATTTTCAGCTTCTTCTGACCTCCTCTCTCATTTGCTGCCGTGCCAACTGTCTTGTCTGTACTAAGCTTCATCCCATGTGCCATCAGTTTTGCATTCCATTCCATGATCATTTATAAGTGATACTAGGCTAGCAGTCTGCAGACTGTTACAAGCCTAGCCAATAATCAGATGTCAGAATCAAAGCATGTAACTTTTATCTGTGAGGTAAAGACCTTAACCACTGTGCCAATCCGTTCCATAAAATCCCTGCTCAACCCCTGCTACTAATGCTAAATTATTTGCATACAGTGGCTTTGTTTATTCATCCCCTCTGACCTGTTTGCTAAGATAGTCTGTCTCCAGTATGAAAAGCAGTGGGCTGATTGCTGAACCCTAATGCACACACTGCTCCCACTGGAAACCCCTATGTGAACCATCACAGAACACCCAAGTTATCTTTCCTTGGACCTTGGCATATGCCTTCCTCAAGTCTGTGAATGCACATTTGAACTTTTTCCCCATCTCTAGCTTCTTCTCCACTATCTCTCTCACTGTGAACAATGCAAACATTGGATAACTTGTGCTGCATTCTGATCTAAATCCAAAATGAATACAAATTGCTCAGCTTCTGTCTTACTTTTCACTACTCTTCGTATCCATTTATCCGTCAACCTGTCCATCACTTTTATGTAGTGTTACAAGTGTTTGGTATCTCTATACTGCCCACAGGTGTGAATGTTCTCATTGTTTTATGCTCATTCTCCAGTCATCTTGGAATATTTTTTTCTTTCCATATTGCTATACATACCTTCAGGAGCCATCTCTTCCCTAACTCACTCAACATTTTAATTATATATGCCATGACCTCACTTGAGCCTGCTGTTTTCCTTGATTTGATTTTCCTTAGTGCTATTCTGTTATTGTAGGCTGTGTATGGGGCAGTACATTTTTTGTGGAGTTTTCTTCATTTAGAAGCTGCTGGACATTCTTTTTTCATCCGCTTTTAATGTTTTGTGGACTGGTGAGCAGTTTGCTACTGGCATGCCTTATGAATGGTATTCGATAATGTTGTCTTTTTTATCTTTCTGGCTTTTGTCTTGCAATATGCTGTTTTTAGGTGCTGCCATGCTTCTTTAACTCTTTTTCCTGAGGATTTAAAGCCCTGAATTTTAAATTTAACTCTTGTACTTTTGATCCAGTCAATTTCCAGGTCTTCAGCTTTGTCTCTGTTTACCTTAGATCCTTTGCTGACTACTGCTTGCAACTAATTGTGGACACCAGTGGTTTATGCATACATACATGTGTACGTGATTACACACACACACACACACACACACACACACACACACACACACACACACACACACACACACACACACACACAGTTTTGATTGAGGTTGCCTCCTGCTAGAGAGGTTGACTACAATAACATCTGTTGAGGGCTGCAGCACCTAATTAAATACATGCCTTAGCCACTTTTCCATTATCAGTGACCGCCTTCACTTCTTCTGGGATAGCTGGGTATGTTAAATGGTGATGATCAATGGGACAGATCCATCTTTGTTATTATTTTAAACATATAACCAAATACTTAAAAACATGCAATCTGCTTGAAGAAGTCATGTTTACCTGTAGTTAGGGTTTCTAGGGGATTGTCTCAGACTAAAACTGCAACAAAACTTTTGAAACCTTCCAATTGACCTCTCCCTAGTAAACTCTTGGTGTACTAAAAATGGGATCACACAAAATGCTAAAAAGTGTAATGTTATTACTTTTGGGAGATACCTTTCCTCTCATCATACTGTATCGACAACATTCCATTACAAAGTGTAAATGTGGTCAGGGACCTACCTACTTTTCCTGATCACTTCCTCTCTTTTGACCATCATTTGACAATGGTTGTCAGAAAATCCTTTTATTTTTCCAAGCTAATTGCCAAAGGAATATTGTCAAGGTCTAAAGTGGTAATTACTCAATTATAGTCCTCATTGATCAAGCCAGTTATTGAGTACAATGCCCCCTTTGGGATGAATCTCACTGAACATATCAAACAACCGGAAAGACCCCAAAGTTTCTTAATTAAAAATATCACAGAACTAAGGTCTCCAAGCAATCAGGATGGGATGGTGGCTCTATTTTTTGATTCAGTGCCTTACTGACATTTTAGGAGAAATCTCTGTCTCACTTACTGTACCATGAAAGACCCAATAGTCCTGGATTTCCTGTATCTCTGGAAGTCTAGTACCTCCACAGATACCAGAACCAGAAACCTAAATCTTCAACAGTAAACAAAACACAGTGGACAGAGAGATGTATAGCCAAACACCTCCCAAATGTCTGGAATAACCCCCCCCCCCCGCATGTTAAGCAGTGTGATTAACTATCTTCTTTTAAATGTAACCTAGATGACTGGGTGGGCATTCACAGATTTAGTCCAGGATTGGCTGTTATGGCCCACCTGCAGAAAGGTGCATCCTGAGGGGGAGAGTGTACTGGCCGGGTGTGAATGGGCATATGACTCAGTGCCCCTGGAATATCTATGATTATTTTGAACTTATTGAGAATGTGTTAATGATCACAGTACAGACATTAGCTGTCCTGGGTCACAACACAAGTCTGAACAATACAGGAGATATTGATTTGCACACACACACACACACACACACACACACACACACACACACACACACACACACACACACACACACACACACACACACACAGCTGGATACCAGCATGCCAAAGGGACTCTTTGATGAGCCATGGATGGAATTCATTTCAAAAGAGAGGAAAGTACAGTGCAAATTAAAATGAGGTTATAACTGTGACCTCCAGTAAGACATACCTGATTTCAAAACATGGCACAAAGGGTACATTGTAATAAAGAACAACTACTTTTTTATGTGGAAAATGCCATTATTCTGGATAGGAAATAGCAGAAGCCATATTCATTTCCAAAATGTTCAAATTTTAAAATTTTGAGGGTTCCCCAGTGTATCTGTGAAACATGGAGCATGCAGAGCATGCAAATAAGGCATTACAGCAGGCCAGGGTACTGTGGACGTTGTTGGAGGGTGATCTGCAAATGAGAAGGCAATCAGAATGGCAGTGATCTAGGCTGCAGCTAAGCCAGCTCACTGACCAAGAAATCATAGGTAGATATAGGCAAGACTGAGAGCTGGTACTTGCTTTATGTGGCATGTGTGCACCCCACTTACCTTCATGCAATCTGTGGGAAATCCAGTAGCACCTGGGTGATACCACAGGATGTCCAATACATTTGCTAGTCATATAGTGTGGCAGTTCCTGGCAGTCACATGCAGTAAGCTGGATGAAAACATCAAATTACTAGAGTAGCAGACTGACATCAAATGGTTATATGCCATAGCCAATTTTTCCCATGCCTGCAGAGTAACTGGCTGCACCCATATAAAAGTCAAGACTCCAAGTGACATAGATGCAGAAGTCTAATACAAATAAAATGGGTGGTCATCACTCAATAGGTAGGGTGTTAGGTAGATGGCCTCATCATTTACCTGATAGATGTCCCTGTTAGTGTACAGTATGACATTATATGGCTGGAAATTATCCTAAGGATGGCAATATCTCTGAGACGCTACTGCTCGGTAGGTATATTTGCAAATGAGTATGTTGCACTCTGTTGTAATAGTATGTGACAGTGCATTGCTAATGGGTCCTCTCTACATGCCAGCCAAAGACTGTGGCTGCATTTTTATTCACTATGATTCTACTACAGTATGAACACCTATTTCAAACACAAAACAAAACTTACATTAAACCACTGACAACCACAACAGATCAAAGAAAATCACTTTTATTAATTGCACAACTTAAAAACACAAACTAGTACCTTGGCTTATGCCTTCACTGGTTTAAGGAATGTGTAAATCACTAGAGTTAATTAGTCCTTTTAAAGAGGCATTACAACTGTAATTAAATAAATTAATGAAAATACACCATAATTATTATAAATTAATTTTCTTAAAAATAAACAATTATACCAGGTAATCATTAAATGTTAACAATAGATATTTCATTATCAATTCTTGATTTAAACCATCTGGAGGGTTTTCCATGCTGAAAGCAAGATTTTGATCTCTGGATCCTGTGGCATTAGACATGACAAAGATCACAAGAATGCACAGTGCTGTGGTGGGAAAAATTGTCTTCACTGTAAAAGACACACCAATACATACACTGAGATATCTGCTATAGTTTCATGCACATTGATGGCTCATACTGCTCACTTGGGTACCCTTGACACACTAGGAAATCTCAGCCCTATGGAATTGCACCATACTTCAGCTGGTGGTGGTTTTTGTGGTATGGGACAAACTAGGTTTTTTTTACATTAGCAAATGGTGTACTCCATTAGGCATCAGTCTTGGTAGGTACATGGCAACCAACAATATAGCATATCCCCAAAGATGGTAACTCAATTAACCTATATCCATAGTGTCCTCCACCAGCTAAAATTCTGGACAAACATATTCACAAATAACTACTCCACTACCTGCACCAAGAATAGCTCCTCACTGCCATACAACGTGGCCTTTATCTTGGTCACAGCACAACCTCTGTCCTACTAACCTTTACAACACAACCAGCTAAGCCAAGGACAATGGCAAATGTCTTTCCTCTTTATTCTCTGGCTTGTCAAAAGCTATTGACAATGTCTCACATATCAATCACCTGAATCAAATATCTTCTGTGTGCTGATCCCAGATTATTCCCCAGACTACTCTCCAGTGTTTCAGTACTACTTTTCCAAAGGACATCAATACATAAAATAGCATAATGCCTTCTCCCCCTTTTTCTACATAATATATGGGTACACAAAGACTCTCTTTTTTCTCCTTTTCCTATTTAATGTTTTCATTAACAATTTGTATACCTCCTCACAACAAGTTTCCTCAATCCAGTGCATGGATGATTCATCCCTAGTATGTTCAGTTGACAGCGTATGCTATTTTCAACATCATCTTCTTTTGACTGTTCCCGTTAGGGGTCGCCACAGCGGATCATCTGTTTCCATTTCTTCCTGTCCTCTGCATCTTGCTCTGTCACACCAACCACCTGCATGTCCTCTCTCACCACATCCATAAACCTTATCTTCGACTTTTCTCTTTTCCTGTTACCTGGTAGCTTCATGCTTAGCATCTTTTTCCCAATATACTCAGCATCCCTCCTCAGCGCATGTCCAAACCAATGTAATCTTGCTATTTTCAACAAATAGCACAAAAAGATTTACCTCCATTGAAAAAGTTTCTACTTTTCTTCCCTAAACCCTATACCCAAGACCTATCACCCTAATAGTCTACTTTGATCTAATGAACAACATCTTCTCAGCAAAACAATGTTCTTACTAGCACCTCAAAGGCAGCCCTGGCTCTTGTTATCTCTTATATAAGGCAACAATCTTCCTCAGTAATCTTTGGGCTATACTAAGAGCTAAACAAGAATAAGGTTAAAACAAAACTGCAAAATTTGCTGCTAACAGACCCAATAGAACTCATCACTGCTCTGCCTTAAAACAATTACATTGACTTGTATTACCTCAACATCTCACATACACTCAGCTACATATGACAAATAACACAGGTTCATAGGTCGATACTACTCTAACGGCCCTGAGGCATATATAAGCCTAGCCAAAAAGGTTCCCTGGCTTTCGCCACCGAAGAAAATTATTTCCTTGTGCCTCTGTTGAACAGAGCCACAGAAGTAATCCCCGGGGTGAATTTCCTATTTCCCATCCAATCATCAAGATTTTTCTTAAATAGGGCTAATGAGGAGCTTTGTTTGACAAGAATGGGTAGTTTGTTCAGAGTATGAGAAGTCTCTGGGACAGGAATCTATCCCTCAAGCATGTTCTGTTTATTGTGGTGACAAGGTTTAGGTCGCTGGAGCATGTGGCTTGGAGAGATTGGGATTTCTTTAAGTGTAGCGTGTCAAACAGCTCTGGGTTTGACATAGCTTTGTATGTTAGGCAGAGATCACCTCTGAGTAGGTGATATGCGACGGAGTAGAGCTGTAGTTTTTTGAGGTGGTCAGTATATGGCATCTGTTTCAGGCCAGTAATCCTCTTAGTGAGGTACTTCTGTGGCCTTTCCAATTGGTTTAGATGTCTTGTGAGGTACATGCCAAATGGGGCATTGTACTCTATAATGGGTCTGATGAGGGATGAGTAAAGAGGAACAATGATCACCTTTTTTCTGGAGTAGAACCCCTTTGTGATGAGGTGTGCCACATAGAAGAATTTCCTGACTACAGTGGCGATGTGATTATCAAAGGAGAGACTACTGTCCACCTGTGTCCCAATGTCTCTTATCACACTTTCAGTGTTTAGTAGGCTACCGCCTATGTGGTAGTTCATGGGAACAGATTTTTTCCCAAAGGGGATGACAATACACTTCTTGGCATTGAGCTTGAGGCCATTGACACCAAGCATCTGTCTCAATGAGGCTCCTTTGTAGAATCTCCACATCATTAGGTGATGCTATTATGGCTCCTAGATTGCAGTCATCTACGAACTTCATTAGCCCTAGACCTTCTGTGTTAGCTTGAACTTTAGAGAAGTAGATGCCAAACAGGATTAGACCCAGGACTGAACCCTGTGGTACTCCACTTGTCACTAGTCTGAAGTTGGATTTGGAATTGACTATTTTCACTGTGTGGGTTCTGTCAGTGAGCCAGTTGGCCACCCATCTTGTGATATAGGGATTTATGCTCAGTTTAGTGACTTTATCTATAATTCTAGAGTGGGGGATGGTGTTGAAAGCCTTGGTGAGGTCAAGATAGGCTGTGTGCACCACTTTACCCTCGTCCACAGCTTTGGTGACTGCTTCAAAGAAGTCAATCAGATTTAGGAGATGTAATCTACCTTTTACAAACCCAAACTGAGTGGGGTTCAGAGTTTGTAGGTTACCTATGTCTTTGTTTATAAGCTCCAAGATGATGCATTCCATGGCCTTGCAGACCAGGCTCATCAGGCTAATGGGGCAGTAGTTCCCGGGGTCTGTGGTGGCACCCCCTTTGTGGAGTGGGATAACCATCACTGTGTGCCATTCAGTAGGCACAAAGCCTGAAGTGAGGCTATTATTGAACATGGTACTTAGGTAGGGTGCCAGTTCATTCTGTAGTTCATGCAGAATGCAGCCGGGGATGTTGTCTGGTCCCACTGATGCTGTGTTCTTGGCTTTGGAGAGTGTGGTCTTTACTTGTGCATCCGTGATTACAGGGGCTTTGCATTCATCAGGTATTGAGATGGGCCCTTTGGGGGATGAGGGGGGGTAATGTTAGCACTGAACCTATTTGCCAGGATGTTGACAATATCAGCTGGTTCTGTATATATAGGGCCACTGTGCTGTACCTCAGAGCAGATCTGAGTGTTGCCATTGATATTCTTGACATAACTGTAGAATGCCTTGTGGTTGTCTTTAGAATAAGTGGTAATTTTATTTCCATAACTAACTTTGGAGGATTTTATGATGGATTTCAGCTTCTTACTGAGGCTGACCAGGGAGTTCCTCCAATCATGGGATTTTACTCTTTTTTGCAACAGCTTCTTCTTTCTGTTGTAGAGTTTGTTTATGGCAGGGGACCACCAGATCATCTTCCTTTTTTTTGGAGGATAGTGTCTTGGTTCTGTTGGGGATGGCACAATCAATGCACTTGTGTATGTGCTTATACAGTGCAATTGTATAAGATTCCACAGTTGTATCTCTCCTTCTTAAGTATCATGAAATTGGCTTTGGAGAAGTTTTTTATGGTGGTTTCCTTGATGGGGGGGGGGGGGGTATGGATGTCTAGGGTGATTAGCTTCTGGTCTGATCTGACCAGCAAGGAGTTGACCTCTGGTGTGCAACACCAGTTTCCCATAATGGTAATAACCAGGTCCAGGATATTGCTGCCCCTGGTGGGGGTATGGACAAGCTGATCTAAAGTGTTGGAATTTATGAATTCCAGAAAAAGTTGAGCAAATGAGTTTGTACATGAGTAGTTTTCCTAGCTGATGGTGGGGTAGTTGCAATCTCCAATTATTAGGGTATTGGGTTGTACCTAAATATTTCCCAGTATATCAAGAAATGAGGAGTGGGAATCCTGGGGCATGGTGGGGAATCTGTAACAAGCTACAACCTGGATTGCAGTCTTGCCCAGGGTTAGTTCCACTTGGATAATTTCAGATGCATTATGTTGAGCAACTAGCCTGGAGGTGTGGATATCCTTAATGAATATGGACACGCCTCCTCCTCTAGTGTTACGGTCCAGGTTAGGTGGCTGAAAGGTGTGGTATGAATTATAGCCTGGTAATGCAGGGATGCTCTCTGGAGCCTTGAACCAGGTCTCAGTCATTGCACAGAAGTTGATGTTCTCCATTTTAAGGAGTGCCTTGAGTGAGTGCATTTTGAGGGTTAGACTTCTAGCATTGAGTAGCATTACCTTCAGATTTTGCTTGCTTGTACCTGTTACGGCAGTTAATTTGTCATTTGAGCCTTGCCTAAAAAAGGCACTATAGGGGTGGCAAGAGCCTTAGCCAGTATCCGGAATCCCAGGGGTGACAGGTGCAGGCCATCTCTGACAAAGCATTGTGGTCTGTTGATCATATCGTCCCAGGCAGACAGATACTGGATCCCCTTGGAATGACACCAGAAGCTTAACCAATTGTTGCCTTATACTGTGGTATCATTCTGGATGATGGCAGATGCTACTCAGGGCTAAGGTCATACCTGCCTGGGCGACCAGATCTGAGAGCTCCTGCATGTCTCTTTTCATGTAGTCCAGGGAGGTACATCTCAGGTCATTCACACCAACATGGACAATGACACTCATATTTGTACTTGTTGTGCAGTGACCTGAGTGCATGCATTATATGGCAGATCCTGGCACCTGACAAGCAGCTGACAGTAACTTTCTCCTTGTTTAGCCTGGTGAGTGGGACATCAGTGTGCCTGACTATAGAGTCACCTATAACTAGTGTGTTGGGTATGTTGTTTTGCCTTATGGGCTGAGCTTGAGTGGCCCACTGATTTTGTATTTTTTTGGGTAGTGTTGGGGGTGGTGGTTGCTCGCATTTCAGCTTTGGAGGTCTCTGTTGCTCAGGCAGATTTTTTTTGAGAGCCTCCTTGAATGTAGGTGCGTGTTTTGTTTTTCTATGTGTGGGTTTTGGAGGTGTGGGTTTTGAAGGACTATGTGTTGAGTGTGGTATGGTGCAGATGTTTACCTTCTCCTCTTGACTGTCATGTCCAGTCTTGGCTGGAGAGAGCTTGGCTTCCAGTTTGGCTATATAAGTGCATCTCTCACAGGTTGTAGTGTTCATAGATTCATAGGTTCATAGGTAGGTTCAAGGCTATCTACCTGAAGGCATTTATAAGCCTAGCCAGAATGTGTTGGCTTTCACCACCTCCTTAGATTAGTTCCCTGTGCCTCTGTCCAGCAGAGCCATTGAAGTGATTCCTGGGGTAAACTTTCTGTTTCCCATCCACTCATCAAGGTTTCTCTTGAAGAGGGTTAGCGGGGAGCTTTGCCTAATGTAGATTGGAATCTTGTTTCAGAGCATGGGAAGTCTCTGGGACCGGAATCTATCCATCCAGCATGTTCTATTTATTGTTGTGGGGAGGTTTAGCTCACTGGAGCATGTGGCTTGAGGGGATATGGTTTTCTTTAGGTGGAGCATGTCCATCAATTCTGGGTTGGACATGGCCTTGTATGTCAGGCAGAGATCACCTCTGAGTAGGCAGTATGCAACCGAGTACAGCTGGAGTTTCTTCAGTCGAGCTTCATAGGGCATCTGCTTGAGGCCAGTGATCCTCTGGGTGAGGAACTTTTGTGGTCTTTCCAGCTGTTGCAGGTGTCTTGTAAGGTACATCCCAAATGGGGCATTGTACTCTATGATGGGTCTGATGAGTAATGTGTAGAGGGGCCCAATAACCTCTTTTGATCTGGATGCAAACCCTTTTGTGATTAGGTGGGCCACATAGAAGGATTTTATAACCACTTTGGCAATGTGATTATCAAAGGAGAGGTTCCTATATACTTGGGTCCCCAGATCCCTTATTACGTCTTCCATATTTAGGGGGCTACCACATATGTGGTAGTTTGTGGGCACTTTGTTTTTTTCCAAAGGGGATGACTATGCACTTTTTAGCATTTAGCTTGAGGCCATGGTTTTGACACCAGGTATCTGTCTCAGCGAGACCCTTTTGGAGGATGTCTGTGTCAGCCGGATAGTAAATTATAGCCCCTAGTTTGCAGTCATCTACGAACTTGGTCAGCCATAGTCCTCTTGTGCTTGCCTGTACCTTTGAGAATTATATGCCAAACAGGAGGGGGCCTAGGACTGATCCCTGGGGAATACCACTTGTAACCGGTTTAGAGTCAGACCTAGCTCCCGCAACTCTTACCATGTGGGTTCTGTCCGTGAGCCAGTTGGCAAACCATCTCATGATGTAGGGGTTTATGTTCAGGCAGGTGACCTTGTCTATAATACCTGAGTGGGGAATGGTGTTGAAGGCCTTTGCAAGGTCTAGGTAGGCTGTATGGACCACCTTTCCCTCATCTATAGCCTGGGTAACTGTCTCAAAGAAGTCCACCAGGTTTAGAAGGCATGATCTGCCCTTAACAAAGCTGAACTGGGTAGGGTCTAGTGTTTGGAGGTTTCCAATGTCTCTGTTAATGAGATCCATGACGATGCGCTCCAAAGCTTTGCAGGCCAAGCTAGTCAGGCTTATAGGGCAATAGTTCCCAGGGTCCGTTGTGGCTCCGCCTTTGTGGGGCAGAATAACCATTGCTGTGTGTTACTCTATGGGCATGTAGCCTGTGAAGAGGCTGAGTTTGAATAGTGTGTTTAGGTGAGGGGTTAGTTCATCTTTGAGCTCATGTAGGATGCAGCCGGGGACACCATCTGGTCCCACTGATACTGTGTTTTTGGCTTTGGAGAGGGCTGTTTTAACTTGAGTGTCTGTGATTTCAGGGGCACTACATTCTTCTGGTATAGTTATGGGCACTTTTGGGGGTGAAGTTTGCACTGAATCTGTCTGCCAGGATGATGGTTATATCAGTCGGTTCAGTTTATTTTGTGCCATTCTGCACTAACTCAGAGCAGATCTGAGAATTGCCACTTAGATTCAAGAATTGACATAGCTAAACAATGCCTTGTGATTATCTTTGGAGTCCATGGCAATTTTTCTTTTGAAGCTAGACTTGGATGATTTTATAAGGGAATGTAGTTTCTTGCTGATACTGATCAGGGATGTCTTCCCTTCTTGGGATTTTACTCTTTTCTGTACTAGTTTCCTCCTTCTATTGTATAGCTTGTTTATGGCAGGAGTCCACTCCTTTTCTTGGAGGAGTGAGTCTTGGATTTGTTTGGGATATCACAATCCATGCATTCTTGTAGGTGCCTGTAGAGTGCATTAGTAAAGGATTTTGCAGCTTGCACAGCATTATCCTTTAGCATGGGGGCTTTGAAACTTCCCACCTCGGTCTTAAGTAACATGAAGTTTGCTTTTGAAAAGTTTTTCACAGTGGTTTCTTTCACCGGGGGTGTTGGTGGAATGTGGATATCCAGAGTGATTAGTTTATGGTGAGATCTAACCAGCGAGTGGTTGACCTCCAGTGTGGAACACCGGTCGCCCATGTTGGTGATGACCATGTCCAATATGTTGTCACATCTGGTGGGGGTGTTGACAAGTTGATCCAGGGTGTTTGAGTTTATAAATTCTAGGAAATGTTGGGCAACGGAGTTCGTACTTGAGTAGTTCTCCCAGTTAATGCTTGGGTAATTGAAATCACCCAATATCAGGGTGTTTGGTAGGACCTTTATGTTTCCCAATGTTTCCAGGAATGTGGAGTGGGGGTCCTAGGACATGGTGGGTGATCTGTAGCAAGCTATAATTTGAATAGCAGTTTTGCCCGTTGTTAGTTGCATGTGGATGATCTCTGAAGCATCGTGCTGTGCCTCTATCCTGGAGGTGTGGGTATCCTTGATGAATATGGATACTCCCCTGCCTTTTGTATTTTGGTCTGGGTTTTGTGGCCAAAATGTATGGTATGAGTTGTAGCCTGGTAGTGCTGGGGTGCTCTCTGGAGGCTTAAACCAGGTTTCTGTTACTGCACATATATCAATTTTCTCCATACTGAGCAGTGCCTCGAGTGCATGCGTTTTGAGGTTTAAACTTCTGGCATTGAGCAGCATTACCCTCAGGTTTTTGTTACTTGTACTATTTATGGCGATTGGTTTGTCTTTTGAGCCTTGCCTAAAAAAGGCACTATGGGGGTGGCAAGAGCCTTGGGTGTTGGGTGGTAGGAGGAGAGGGTTGTCAATGTACATGAGATAATTGCTGTATTGTCTCAAAATGCCAAGATTCATCAGGTGGTCAGGAGAAAACGCCGAGAGCTGACCCTTAGACATGCCTGGATAGGTGCTTATTAACTTGATGTGCAAACCCATGCAAACACTGTTTTTTAAGCCAGAAAGTTGAAAGGGATAGAAGCCAGCCCTAAATGGCCAATGAGGTACAATTCCTGAGCTGGAAGCCACTCCTCTAGTGACAGATAGGCAGCTCAGTTCTTACTACTTACACCGATGAGCAGAAAGACTTCCCTCTACCACAGCAAGGTCTGGACTACTCAGAAACACAAAACTAAAGTCCTGAAACCAGCAAATCTGAGATCCGGACTATTCTAGTATAAAAAAAAGTTGGGAAATGAGCAAACAGTTTTTTTGGTTAAATTCAGTAGAAAAATGCAATTAAACAGTAAATAAGCACAGAAAGGGCTATCACACTTGACTGTGTGGCCTACAACAGTAAATGCAATTTAAACTTTGAATTCAAGCAGAAATCAAGTGCACAACAGTAAAACGATTTAAAATGTAGTAGAAATAGTAGCAAAAATGGCTTAGAGAAGTGGAGTTAATAAAAACAGCCAAAAAAAGCCAAAAGGGTACTTGTAATCAGCAAAAAGTCTCTTTTCCTCATTCCTGGTGCTGTAGTAGTCTACAGGACACCCAAACAGGATTCACTGACCTAAAACAAGTGCAAACCCGCTCAAACACAAATACCCAGCAGTCTGGTCTGCAAGGCCATGGAATGTATCATCATGGAACTCATAAACAGAGACATTGGTAACCTCCAAACTCTGGATCCCACCCAGTTTACGTTTTTGAAAGGCAGATTATGCCTTCTGAACCTGATCGACTTCTTTGAGGCAGTCCCCAAAGCCGTAGATGAGGGTAAGGTGGTTCACACAGCCTATCTTGACCTTGCCAAGGCTTTCAACACCATCCCCCATTTTGGAATTATAGCAACACTCACTAAACTAGGTATAAATCCCTACATCACAAGATGGGTTGCCAACTGGCTCACTGACAGAACCCACACTGTCAAAGTTGCAGACTCCATATCTGACCTCAAACCAGTGACGAGTACCACAGGGTTCAGTCCTGGGATCTCTCCTGTTTGGTATCTACTTCTCTGAAGTACAGGCTAACACAGAATTCCTCTGGCTAACAAAGTTTGCAGATGACTGCAAACTAGGAGCCATAGTCAAGTCCCCAAATGATGTGGACATCCTACAGAAGAGCCTCGCTGAGACAGATGCCTGGTGTCCGAGCCATGACCTCAAGCTCAATGCCAAAAAGTGCAGTGTCATCCCCTTTGGTAAAAACTCTGTACCCATGAACTACCACATAGACAGCAATCTACTTAACACTGAATGTGTGATTAGAGACCTTGGGACCCAGGTGGACAGTAGTCTCTCCTTTGATAGTCACATCGCCACAGTAGTCAGGAAGTCCTTTTACATGGCACACCTCATCATAAAAGGGTTCTCATCCAGGAAAAAAGAGGTCATTGTTCCCCTCTACTCGACACTCATTAGACCCATTATAGAGTACAATGCTCCTTTTGGAATGTACCTCACAAGACATCTGTAGCAGCTGGAAAGGCCACAGAAGTACCTCACAAAGAGGATTACTGGCCTCAAACAAATGCCCTACACTGACCGTCTCAAAAAATTCCAGCTTTACTCCGTAGCATATCACCTACTCTGAGTTGATCTCTGCCTAACATATAAAGCTATGTCAAACCCAAAGCTGTTGGATATGCTACACCTAAAGAAATCCCAATCTCTCTGAGCTACACGTTCTAGGGACCTAAACCTTGTCACCACAATAAGCAGGACATGCTGGAGGGATAGATTCCTGTCCCAGAGACTTCCCATACTCTGGTACAAGCTACCTGTTTATGTCAAGCAAAGTTCTTCATTAGCACTCTTCAAGAAAAATCTTGATGAGTGGATGGAAAATAGGAAATACACCCCGGGGATCACTTCTGTCTCTCTGCTCGACAGTGGCACAGGAAAATAACTTTCTTGGGTGGCGTATGCTAGGGAACCATGTTGGCTAAGCTTACATAGGCCCTTGGGCCGATAGCCTAGTACCTACCTATGAACCTATGAACCTATAATACATACATTGCTAGTCTCCACTTACACCAACCACTTTATTCACTTTAATCTATTATTTTCTTATTATTTTCTTGTGTGCTTTCTTCTGTCAGTTTTCCATGTTTTAACTTCTATACCTTCCTTTCTATATACCACAATATTTTATCTTCTCCAAGACTAATTCACCTGTATTTTTCTTTCCAGCTCCTTTTTCCATAGCTTCAACCATTTTATTCAAAATAACAAATATGTGTCCTGCAACTCTAATGATATAATGTCTTTGCAAGTTAATCATTCTCTTTATTTTTTCTTATGGAAACTATGTTATTTTGTTTGTATTTCTTTGTTAGTAAATCATTATTTTTAATTTCTATAGCAACAATAGTAAAGTAATTGTATTACTTATTCATCTTACATGATATTTAATGTCTGTAACTGTCTAATATTGTCTTTACCGGATTTTTTCTCCTCGGACCTCTACTGAAATGACCAGTCAGTCTTTCTCAATAAGCAGTGGCTATAAATAAATAGTGTTGCATTACAGTCACTTTGGATGACTGAGTACCTTAAGGATGGCATGCAAGAAGAGTTATGGTGGCAAACTGATGATACAGGACAGGGCCTGTGAAGTGCTGCTCCATTACTCAAGCATAGCTGACACAAGCTGTTCCACAGAGCATAGAGTAGATGCCACACTGTCTCAATGTCCAGCAAGGCCTGTCAGGACTATGATGTGCCTACTCTCCTGGCTCTTTTGCAACATCTGGATGTGGTTTTTCAACTTGGTCAGTTGCACAAGCAACGTCATGCAGCTCTGTGTAATGATATTTATTTTTTGTCTTGGCTGACCAGGAAAAGTCTATCTGGTAAATCTCATTTTCAGCAGAGAAAAAAGCATGAGAGAAAAGCTAATTGTGGGGTAAAACATTTACACATGAGCTTATTTACATAGTTTTTACATATTTGTAAAACAAAAAAGAGGGGAATTAACATAAACTGGCAAATAATTGAATAGAAAAATAAAATACAATAACAGTTAACGGATTTATAGCATGATGGCTGCAGAGAAAAGATCAAATTGGGGTGTTTTTGAGGTTAATAATAATTTACAGATGGACAAGTAGTAATGTAGCTTAAAAAATGATAAGGGAGATATGAAAAGAGAAACTATGGAAATGAGAAGGAGGATAAATGGACAGAGGAGGAATTGTAGTTAGTGATGGGGTATGAGAAAAACAGGAAGATTAAGAGTTTAGAAAATTAGTGCAGTATGAGGAGGAACGATAATAGACAAAAGACTGGAAAGCAAAGTGGTTGTAAGAGATGGAGAAAAGTAATCGGAGTAAAGCTACCTGGGTGAGAAGGAAGAACAGAGCAGTCTTTAGCATAAGTTCTGTTTAAGCAAAGTTATGAAACCATTTATGTTTTCTATATTTTTTAATTTTGTGCGAATTTCATTCCAGAGTTTTGACACATAATGAGAGCAGAGACAGTCTCCAGCAGTTTTGAATGTCTTACTGATGCACAGTAAGAGTTTATTGGTAGAGCTACGGTCTCTAGTGGGTGAAAAATATAGTAGAGTATTTTGTAATGGGCATTTGTCTGGAGAGTACAATAGGTTGTAGGCCATGATTAGTTGTGAGTATGTCAACTGGTTTGGGAGTTGAAGCAAGTTTAATTGTTTTAATGCAAAGCACTGGTGTGTTTTATAAGGCTGGTTGGTTGCAAATTTAGATATTTTGTAGCAGCAGGAGACTAGTTTACTTTTAGACTTAGTGTTGATATTTGTAAGAATAGGGGAAGCATATAACTGAGAAGGAAAGAGGTATGTTGCTGCAAAGGTAATCCTTGCTTGATCTGTCAGATAGTGTTTGGCCTTATAGAGGAAGCCGGGTTTTTGATGAGTTTTCTTCATGTAATGAAGTATGCGATGATTGAATATGAGGTTGTCACTTAGTTTAGTTTAAGGTTTCTATTTTGTGTTATTCTTGAGGTAATATGAAATGTATGTTTCTGGTTATTTTTTTTTTGGGGGGGGGCATTAAGTACCAAGTTAGAATTTTTTATCCATATTTCAATGAAGGATGTATGAGTGATTTCATGAAAATTTTTATGGATGTGGTAGATCACTAAGGGATGAATCATTGGCATATTGTACAAGACTGGCAAGTGTTGTAACTGCATGAAGTTTATTTATGAAAATATCAATTAGAAGGGGACTGAGTATTGACCCTTGGGGAACACCAACAGAGATTGGTTGAAATGCTGAAAGGTTTTGTTGTCATTTAGTTGCCTGCTGATGATTGTATCATGATGACATTGTGAGCACTCATGTGCCTCTAACAGCAGGTGTACATCTTCAGAGATATGTCCACTCATGGGCACATGCCATTCAATGGATGTCTACTGTCCACCTTGGAGCCATAGCTCCACCATTGTCAGAGGCATGCAGAGACAGTTGTCCAAGGTCTTCATCATAGTTTCATAGGTAAACAATAGGCTACCTGCCCTAAGATTAGAGTTTATGTTTATAGAGTAAGCTGCTGAAGCTGAAAGAGAGTATAGAAAATGTTTATCAGGTTTAGAGTGGGAGCAAAGCCATTTTAAGCCTAGTCATGACCAGTAGCTGATGCTCCACTGCCTCTATGCTGGTTGGTTTCACTCTCCTCTGCATTTGAAGGAACATAATGAGCAGAAGAACTGTCTACAGTGGAGCTGACCAAATAATCCCAAGGGCAGTGTCCTGTGTGGAAATGGCCATGTTATCTCCCTCAGCCACATCATGAGCAGAAGAACTGTCTACAGTGGGGCTGACCAAATAATCCCAGGGCAGTGTCCTGTGTGGAAATGGCCAAGCTGTCTCCCTCAGCCACATCATGAGCAGAAGAACTGTCTACAGTGGGGATGACCAAATAATCCCAAGGGCAGTGTCCTGTGTGGAAATGGCCATGCTGTCTCCCTCAGCCACATCATGAGCAGAAGAACTGTCTACAGTGGGGATGACCAAATAATCCCAAGGGCAGTGTCCTGTGTGGAAATGGCCATGCTGTCTCCCTCAGCCACATCATGAGCAGAAGAACTGTCTACAGTGGGGCTGACCAAATAATCCCAAGGGCAGTGTCCTGTGAGGAAATGGCCATGCTGTCTCCCTCAGCCATATCATGAGCAGAAGAACTGTCTACAGTGGGGCTGACCAAATAATCCCAAGGGCAGTGTCTTGTGTGGAAATGGCCATGCTGTCTCCCTCAGCCACATCATGCCCTGTTTTAAGAGTCAGTGGAAGAGCCCCTGTGAGGATGCAGGAAATGGATAAGCTGCAATGATGGAAACCAAAATACAATCACAGACTGAACATGGTGATGTAAAATGCAAGTAAAGAACCTTGGTTGTCATGTGCAATGATATACATACCCGATGTTCACCTCAATGACTCCACAGCACGAGAATGGGATTTTAATGCAATATACATGATCAGCTGTGCGACACAGCAAATTTATGCAGGCTGAAGTTAAATATAACAATACTTACCTCACCTTCCACTTCCTGATGATGCTCCAGACATCGGGGAAGATTGTGTAGCAGTTGTAAACTGAACACAAACTGCTGTTTATGCAAATCTGTTCTACCATAAGTGAAAAAGGTGTAAAAATTCCAGACCTCTGCATCTAGGGATACCAGACTCAGTACCACCGCATGGGATCTGGTGTCTTTTACAGGGCTTTTGGTGTGAGGTAAAAAACTCCTGTGTCTCAGATAGTGCCAGTTCAAACAGTCCTCCTCCAGTGGGATCATGACAATGACTGTACTCTTGAACCTGGGATGTAACACATTGGATGAGATCAGTGCAGAACCAATGACAGGCCTTAGCATAATTTCATGCCAACCAATTGCATTCACTCTATGGGCAATATACTCCCAGGTGTGATTCCTCCAGATAGTGTCACCATTTATACCTTTGAGTTTGTACTTGTTTTCACAAAGGGCATCAGTGAGGTTTACTTGTCATCTGCTTTATTCACTCATCTGTAGAAAACACAAGCATATATGCAAACACTGTCACTGCTTGTACCAATAAGCAATGCATAGTTGGTGGGGACATTAACATGCACATGCAGATAATATACAAGCACACAAAAGTGGAGCCAGCATACCTTGCTAGTTATTTAAGTGGCATTAAATAAATGGTGTTTGCAATGTGTATTACTGTAAAGGTTCATAGGTTCATAGGTTCATAGGTTTATACTAGGCTATCTGCCCTAAGGCATTTATAAGCCTAGCCCAAATTATTGTGGCTTACGCCACCCCTTATATGAAAAAATACTGTGCCCATTAGTTTGTTGTGCCTCTGTCCAGCAGTGACCCAGAGATGATTCCCGGGGTAAACCTACGATCTCCCATCCACAGGTCTAGATTTCTCTTGAACAGAGTCAGCGAGGTGCTCTGCCTCACATGGACCGGGATTTTATTCCACAGCATAGGGAGTCTCTGAGTGATAAATCTATCCCTCCAGCACGTCCTATTTATATCCGTGCTAAGGTTTAAGTCGCTTGCTCTAGTGGTTTTGGTGGATTTGGATTTTTGAGGTGGAGCATGTCCATTAATTCCGGGTTGGACATGGCCTTGTATGTCAGGCACATGTCACCTCTGAGCAGACGGTATGCGACTGAATAGAGCTGGAGTTTCTTCAATCTGGCAGCATATGACAGATTTTGGAGTCCCTTTATCCTTTTGGTGAGGAACTTTTGGGGTCTCTCCAATTGCTGCAGATGTCGGGTGAGATACATCCCGAATGGGGCATTGTACTCGATCATTGGTCTGATAAGTGAAGAGTACAGGGGAACAATGACCTCACTAGATCTGGATGTGAATCCCTTCATGATCAGGTGGGCAATGTAGAAGGTCTTTCTAACCACTTTAGCAATGTGAGTGTCAAAAGAAAGGCCACTGTCAACCTGGGTCCCCAGGTCCCTGATAACCTCTTCTGTGCTTAGTGGATTGCCACCTATATGGTAGCTTGGGGTTACCTTGTTTTTCCCGAAGGGTATGACTATACATTTTTGGCGTTTAACTTCAGGCCATGGCTCTGGCACCAGCTATCTGTTTCCGTGAGTCCCTTCTGAAGGATATCAGTGTCCGATGCACTTTCCACTATGGCCCAGTTTGCAGTCATCTGCAAACTTTGTCAGCCAAAGTCCTCCCATGTTGGCCTGTACTTCTGAGAAGTAGATGCCAAACAATAGGGGCCAAGGACCGAGCCCTGTGGGACACCACTTGTGACCGGCTTGGAGTCTGACACAGCGCCAGCAACTCTAACCCTGTGGGTTCTGTCCTTAAGCCAGTTTGCAACCCATCTTGTGACATATGGGTTTACATTTAAGCTGGTAAGTTTTTCTACAATACCCGAGTGGGGTATTGTGTCGAAAGCCTTTGCAAGGTCAAGGTAGGCTGTATGGACTGCCTTTCCCTCATCAATGGCCTTGGTGACTATTTCAAGAAGTCGACCAAGTTCAAAAGGCATGATCTTCCCTTGACAAAGCCAAACTGGGTCGGGTCCAATGTCTGCAAGTCCCCTATATCTTTGTTTATGAGCTCCATTATGATCCTCTCCATAGCTTTGCAGACTAGACTTGTTAAGCTTATGGGCGGTAATTACCAGGGTCCGTGAGCGCCACCTTTGTGGAGTGGGACCACAGTTGCCGTCACGCCACTCCTTGGGCACGTATCCTGTGGTAAGGCTGAGATTAAACAGCTGCCTTATGTGCGGGTTTAATTCCTCATTTAGCTCGTGTAGCACACAGCCGGGGACACCATCCGGTCCCATTGATGCTGTGTTTTAGCTTTAGAGAGAGCAGCTTTCACCTGCGCATTTGAGATGTCCGGGAGGCTACACTCGGCTGGGATAGTTATCTCTCCTTTAGGGGAGAGGGGTGAAGTTTGCACTGAACCTGTCTGCCAGTATGTTGGCAATGTCTGTGGGTTCAGTGATTTTTGTATCATTTTGGACTAATTCTGAGCATATCTGTGAGTTTCCACCCAGGTTCCTAACATAGCTGAAAAAGGCCTTATGATTGTCCTTTGAATCCATGGCAATTTTCTCTCAAAATTGGCCTTAGTTGATTTTATGAGTGCTCGTATTTTTTACTAATAATGATCAGGGTGACTTCCCTTTTATGGATTTTGTTCTATCATGTAATAGCTTTCTCCTCTTATTGTAAAGTTTGTTAATGGCTGGGGTCCACCAGACTGGACGTTTGCCCTTTGTGGAAAGAGTCTTGGTTTTATTTGGGATTGCCTGATCCATGCAGTCCTGGAGGTGTTCATAGAAGGCATTTGTAAGGGCTTCCGCAGCTTGGGTTGTGGTTTCCTCTGACTCAGGGGCCTTGAAGGATACCACACCAGTCTTGAGTAGTGTGAAGTTTGCTTTAGAGAAGTTCTTCACTATGGTCTTTTTTGTTTGGGGTGGGGGTGGGATGTGGATTTCCAGTGAGATTAGTTTATGATCAGATCTCACCAATGAGGGATATACTTCCGGTGTGGAGCATTTTGTCCCCATGTTTGTGACAATGAGATCTAGTATATTTTCTCCTCTCGTGGGAACAGTGACTAGCTGTTCCATGGCATTTGAATTTATGAACTTCAGGAACCGTTGGGCTAGAAAGTTAGGGCTTGAGTAATGTTCCCAGTCTATATTCGGGTAGTTGAAGTCACCCAATATGATGGTGTTTGGAGATACATTTATACCCTCCAGTGTCTTCAGGAAGGCTGTGTGGGGTTCCTGAGTTTGAGAGGGTGGCCTGTAGCATGCTACAATTTGTAGAGCAGTTTTGCCTATTGTTAGTTGCACCTGGATGGTTTCGAAGCTTCATGCGTTGCCACCAACCTGGAGGTGTGAGTATCCTTTATGAATATGGATACACCCCTCCTTTTGTGGAGTGGTCCGGGTTTTGGGGCGGAACGCATGATATGAGGTAAAACCTAATAGTGCCGGGGTGCTCTCAGGAGCCTTGAACCAGGTTTCAGTTACAGCACAGACATCGATGTTCTCCATACTGAGAAGGGCCTCGAGTGCGTGCATTTTGAGATTTAGACTTCTGGCATTGAGCAGCATTACCCTCAATTTCTTCCCATTTTTGTTTTCTAGGGTGGTAGGTTTAGAATTTGAGCCTTGCCTAAAAAGGCACTATGGGGGTGGCAAGAGCCTTAGCCAATATCCAGAATCCCAGTGGTGACAGGTGCAAGCCGTCCCTTGCGAAGCAGCGTGGCTTGTCAAGCATGTCATCCCAGGCAGACAGACACTGGATCCCCTTTGAATGACACCAGACATTAAGCCAATTGTTAAAGCTGATCATCTTGTCTCTATATTGTGGCATCATTCTTGGTGAAGGAAGGATACTGCTCAGGGTTAGGGTCATACCTGCCTGGGCTACATAATCAGAGAGCTCCTCTATGTCTCTTTTCATGCAGTCCAGGGAGGTACGTCTCAGGTCGTTCACACCAGCATGGACAATGACTGTGTCATATTTGTACTTGCTGTGGAGTGACCAGTGCTTGTGTTATGTGGCGGATTCTAGCGCCCGATAGGCAGCTTACTGTGACCCTCTCCTTGTTCAGCCTGGTGAGTGGGACGTCAGTGTGTCTGACTATGGAGTCACCTATGACAAGTATGTTTGGTGTTGTATTTGGCCTTAAGGGCTGTGACTGCTTTGCACACTGCTTTTGTGGTTTATGTGTTGCTTGTGGGGTGTCTTGAGGTAGCAGTTGTTTGGGTGTCTGCTTTGGAGGCCTCTGCTGTTTAGGTAAATTTTACTCAGAGCCTCCGAGTATGTCTTTGTGTGTTTATGTGTTTGATTCAGTGGAGTGGTAGCATTATGTGAGGCTGGTTTTGTGGTGTGTGTAGTTGCCTTCTCCTCCTGTCTGGTCTTGCCAGTCCTGAGTTGAGAGAGCTCAGCCTCCAGTTTGGCTAAATAGCTGCATCTCTCGCAAGTATTTGTGTTATGTGGGAGGAGGAGAGGGTTGTCTGTGTACATGAGGCAGTTATAACATTGCCTCAAGATTCCCAGATTCACCAGCTGGACCGGAGAGGAGATTGACAACTGACCTTTGGACATGCTAGAATAATATTGGGAAATCCTTAATTGAAAACAAGGGCCAGTGGGGAGTGAGGGTGTTAATTTTTAGTGCTGACTTATATAATTGCTTTAGTGAGCAAGTGCCAGGTAACTTGAGTGCAATGTGATACAAGTAACTAAATGCAAAAACGACAAACAGTAACTTTCTTTCAAGTGAAACAAGGAAATAAGTACAGTAAGCAATACAGATATCACTAGTGATCCACAGAAGCGCTGAGAAGTTGCGTATTAGGTGAATTAGCTTCCAGGGAAATAACCAGCAAACAAACAACAAGTATATAAACAAAGCTAGATTCAGTAGGCCTGGATCTAGTCTATGCTAGAGCAAACAAGGTGAACCAATTTCAGTAAGATACAGTTCAAATATTCAGGCACTATAAACCTTTAACCAGAAAATTCCCAGCTCAGAAGGGCAGAGTCCAGCCTCTTCTCCCACAAGAGTGCAGTCCACGAACCTTCTTAATGTAAAATAACTGGCCTGAAGCCCAAGTGCCTAAACCAGAACTAATACACTTGGACACTGGGCTCTCAATCAGCAGTTCCCAACTTAGAAGGATGAAAGCTACCTGTCCTGCCACTACAGTGCTTGCCACAAACCTTCCTAATGTAAAACAACTGGTCTGAAGCAAAGGGACTGGAAAGAGAAGAGGGAACGATCAATAACCATGTGAGCATGCATCCACACATAGATATACAAAACTAAATCAATAACCACCATGTGAGCATACATTCATACCAAGATATACAAAACTAAATCAATAACCACCATGTGAGCATGCATCCACACCTAGATGTACAAAACTAAATCAATAAACACCATGCAAGCATGCATCCACACCGAGGTATACAAAACTAAACATTGGTTATCGACTGTGGGAGTCAAACCCTGAAGTGAATAGCACAGTTTACTAATAGCTCATAACACTAGATGTCTGCATCAACACAAAAGAGCCAGTGCACTCTCTTCCCTGACAAAGAGAATCAATCTAACACAATGTGCATTCATGTTACTAATGTTAACATCAAGGCAGCACACCGTATGTGCATTTATATTAAACTAAAATAAATAGGCAGACATGCAAACCTAAATGCAAATGTACACAACTTACATAACATGCATTCCCCAGTGTTCACAAAAGGTTGGGCAAATTTGTCAAGCCAAAGGACACTCATCATATACTTTTGGACAGTTTTGTGAAAGTCCACAATAAAAAAATCACTTGTGGGCGATATACTAAAATGTTGTCAAAAGCAACACTATTTGATTTCAATAAGACTTAGAAATATAACACAATCTTTATACAGCTCAGATGAAAAGAAGACATACCTAGATAAGCATTTTGAAATCTATGGGGGTATTTCTAGGCTTATGTATAAAATGTAGCTTTCGGCTTACACATTTAAATAAAGAAATCTAGTTTCTGATTTGTCTCCACAACTGAAAATTAAGAACTGTTTTGCACTTGGTTAATCTCAGACTTGTTGAAAGTAAAATATCTGACTTTCTGTAAGTAAATATTTTATTTCTTTAGATTAATCTGCCTTGCTAAAAGTAGCTAGTAGGCCTTTGGGTCAAAGACAGTTTCAGTGAGAGGAAAGCTGTACTTTCATAATTAGGGGCCTAGTTAGAAGTGTTTGTTGCTGATCTGCTTACTGGTTGAATTATTGCTTGTTTCTTAAAGCTATATATCACTGTTCCTGGAATTTAGTGTTGCCATTAAGGTTTGATTGGTGTGGAAGCACTTTCTGCTTATATATTTAAAAAAAGAAATCTAGTTTCTGATTATCTGTACAACAGAAAATTAAGAACTGCTTCTTGCAGCTTGAGTTTTTTCCACAATCCTCCCATCCTTTTCCTGTTGTAGTTTTAAAAGGCTGTGTCTCTTGCTTCCGCCCTTTAAGGAATTTTGAATTCCAAGTCACTTCCTCCTCCCTTTCATTGCTATTGCCTGTTGTGTAAGGTATTTACACATTTTTCCCACCCGCCACTCTGGAAAACCCCTGTTAAAACCCGATCCTTTAGTCATATTAGCCCACCCTAATACAGTACCGGATAACATGGATAAGCAATTCCCAAATGTCTCTGTAGCCAGTTTGGTAGATATGGGTGTTTTGAGACAATCTAACAACTGGCTCATGTTCTCAGACAACCAGTTAATCTTTAAAGAATTTAACACAGTATGTGTGAGATGCAAAATACACTTGGATACAAAAGGCTCCCTTTCAAATGAGGTTGTGAAGAACACACCTCACACATACCGGTCATCCCACGCATAGATCTTCTTATGCTGAGGCACTTAAAAGAAACCTTCTCAAACCTCAAAGACCTCCTGAGCCATCTAATCACAGCACCTTTTCTCAGCAATAATTAAAGCACTCACCAAAACCAACAACAAACATCACATGTAAGCCTACACCCAATGATCTCCAAACAATGAAGCCCATAAGCCTAGCAAGCACTTTATCTAATACTTGTGTCATTGGGGATTCCATTCTATGACACACTGATGGCCTACTTACCAGTTGAGACAAGGAGAAGATAACTGTTAATTGCCTTTCCTGCAGTATCATGCACACACTCAAGTCACTGTACCCTAGGTATAAATATGATTCTATCATAGTCCATGTGGGTGCAAATGACCCAAGATGTACCTCACTGGACTATATGAATAGATGCATTATAGTTTTCTCTGAACATGTTAAAAACAAAACAGAAATGGAAACTGAAAGATGGCTAAAACCAGACTTTTAATATATGAGGAAAAAAAGAAAAGTTAAGCACTTTCACTCCAATAGTATGGTGCTTCATCAGACCAAGTATTCAAAAAACACATTCATATATAAAAATGGAAAAGTCAGATGATTAAAATCAACCTATAACAAAACATCACCATTGCAAAAACTTCATTCATAAAATCAAAGGATACTAAACCACATGATCATGCTAAAAATAATATCATTCCATAAATATGTTCATAAAAGTTATAAATATTAAACTCAAAATCATTTAAATAAATTTTTAGTCGTAAGTACCAGTTTCAAAGACAATTTCTCATCGAGCCAAAAGCTTCTGTCAAATTGTAACCTGATAATCCACAGAAGTTCTTTATCTTCTGTTCTGTTCACAAAGTCTCCCATCCGTACATCTACAGGCAGCTTCTCAATAACCATAAACTTAAAAAGATGATCTGAGCCCTTCTCCATCACATGTTCCTTCTTGTTTTTAATATGAATGCTGTACAGATGTTCCCTAATCCTCTCCATTAGAGAATGGTTGGTTTTACCAATGTAAAAAGACATACAACAGCTACAGGTAGCCAAATAAATTAAGTCTATCATGTTACAATTACCAACTACCTTAAAAGCATGTCTCACCCCACTTTCAGGATGTAAAAAGGCTGCAGAGAAGTCAATATAATTGCAGTATCTACATCAGAAACAGGGATTCATCCCTACCAGTTCCTCAGAATTATCATCAGTAACATTCTGCTGCTTGTAACATAGGAGTCTCTTCAAAGACTTCTTGTTTTTAAACCGAAAGTGTGGGGTATCACCTACTAAGTTTCTGATCCTATCATCGTCCAATAAAATTGACCAGTTCTTTTTCAATATCACACATACTTTCTGAACATCACTGGTATAAAATAAAGGGACTGGGACAGAGAGTTGATTCACATTAATAACCCGATCTCCCACCAATAGGGTGGAAAAATAGTGTCTGGCTCATCCAGACCTGAGTTGGGCAACCCTGGAACACATATCATTGATATCCTTGTTTTTATAACCCCTATCAGAAAAATGACATCATAACATAAGCAAATTTGCTGAAAACTGGCTTGAAAGCACATATTGTTTGTTTTTTACTCATATATATTAAAAGTCTAGTTTTTAGCCGTGTTTCAGTTTCCAGTTCTGTTCTGTTTTTTTACTTTAGTTTTGGCTTGGAAATCGTTCATCCTAGTGGAAGACATTTCCTTGGACTTCTCTGAATATGTGTCAAAGACAAAATACTAGCCTTGCATTGAGCAGCATTCTACCTTCACCAAGGATGATGCCACAGTATGTACATAAAATGCTTGATCTAATTAGTGAAATCAATAATTTTATAAAATGGTTGATTTAAATAATTAGTTTAGTTTCAGGTGTCTCTCCAGGGGGATCAGATATCTGTAAGCATGGGTGTGCATGGTTAACACACCACATTTCTTTGTCAAGGATGGTCTGCACCTGTCCTCTATAGGCTTTTGGATATTGGCTAAAACGTTTTCCACCGCTTAGAACCAATGCCAAACTAACAAAACTACTGACATAGCAAAAAAGATTCAAAGCAACCTTAAGGTTTTACTGCTCAATGCTAGGGACCTAAACAATAACATGAACACCCTAAAAGTCCTCCTCACCATGGAGAATGTAGTCATCTGTGCAGTTAACAAGTCTTGGTTTAATGCCTTAGAAAGTACTCCATGAATGCAAGACTACAGTCCATTCTCCATATTTAGAAAAGCAAGAGCAGATAAGGACTAAAGGTGAGGTGTCTCCATCTATATTAGCAACAAATATACCTCTGAGGTGGTCAGAAGTGATGATGCCATGGAGTTCATCCATGTGCAAGTCACTTTAGATAAAGTTTCTTTCCATATGTTAGTTAGCTATAGGTCCCAATTTATCTACCAAGATTCTCACAAATCTTACCTTGACCTATTGCTGGCATTCACCATCCAACCAAATACCCTGTCCACGGGTGACTTTAAATTGCCTTTCTATAGATTAGGAAATATGCACTGCCTTAAATTCACAGGCACAATGCTTACTGGACTTTATTAACATGAACACTGTGGACCGGATAGTGTGCACTCCAACCAGAGAATCAAACATACTTAATCTATTACTCGTCAACATGGGATAGTGCTGCACCCCCCCCCCCTGTCACATCCTCACTATAGAGGTTGGAGTACAAAGCTGTCTCCTTCAAAATACAAATTAACTTAGAAAACCCAATTAAACCTCTTACTATTCTAAGGCAAGCTACATCCTATTAAGTGACAGTTTGTCAAAATGCAAGGCACACCTTCTAACCCCAAGACCATAGCTAGCTGTGCATTCAGAGAAACCCTGTACAAACATGTAAATGGCTGCATAGAGGCTGCCAAACCTACCAGAATAAAGGCCAAATCAAACACACAAAACAAGCCCCACTGGTGGACTCCTCATCTCGATAGGGTATATAAAAAAGTCATAGCTGATATCTGAAAGAGCAACTTCCATAAAGAAGAGAGTTCAATGATTCAACTAAACAAGAAACTAAGAGGTCTAATTAAGTCTGAAAAGGCTAACTAAAAGATCAGGATAGCCAGTCAGGCTAAGGACAATCACAAGGCCTGTCTTAGCTATGTCCAGAGACTTAAAAATAATACAAAGCAGTGTGCTGGACTGGTTGTTAACAACTCCACCTTCACTGATCACAGAGACATAGTGAACCTACTGGCTAATATTTTCAGCTCTAACTTCACCCCTTACTCCCCACTGCTACCCCCTGTGAAATCCCTTCTAGCATACTCCACCAACTATTAGCAGGAATCAGGTCCTGGCAGTGCTGCTTATGACCACAAACACTTCTTTAATGGACAAAAAGAATGTCCTTGGTTGCCACTTGAGGCACTCTTCAACTACAGCCTCAAAACAGGTTATGTACCAAGTGAATGAAGGACCACAATGGTCATCCCTCTTCATAAGGGTGAGCCATCAACCAACTCCAGTAACTACAGAGCCATCAGTCTGACAAGTTTAATATGCAAACCCATGGAATGAATTACCAGGGAAATGAATAACAAGGACATTGGCAACCTACAGACACTGGGACCATCCTTGTTTGACTTTCTTAAGGTACAGTCAAGTCTGCTTAACCCGGTTGATTTCTACAAGAAGGTTGCCGAGGCATTGGATGAAGGTAAATCAGTGCATACTGCATATCTTTACCTGGCTAAGGCATTTTATACAATACCCAACTCAGGCATGTTGACAACCTCTCTGAGCTAAGCATAAACCCTTATATAACTCACTGGATTGCCAAATGACTCACAGACAGGATCCAAGAAGTCAAGATCAATGAGATAACCACCTCCACTAAGAGACTAGTTGCTGGTGGAGTTTCTCAGGGTTCTTTGCTGGGGCTTCTCCTGTATGGCACCTACTTATCAGATGTTAAGGCTAATGTTAAAGTCCTCTGTCTCACCAAGTTCACAGATGACTATAAACTGGGAGCTATTATAGACTACATCCAAGACACAAACATCTTGCAAGTGGGTTTAACACAGACAAATGACTGCTGCCAAAGCCAGTGACCTAAAACTCAATGCCAAAAAATGCATTATAATGTCTTTTGGGAAACTGTCAATACAAGTTAATTACTCCATTGATAAAATGCCTCTAAGAGTCGACCAAGTAGTAAGGGATTTGAGAATGTATGTGTTCAGCAATCTGGCCTTTGACCAATATGTATATAAGATAACAAGAAAATCATTCTATGTCACACAGCGTATAGGTAATGGTATGTCATTCAGGTTCAAGGAAATTATAGTACAACTCTACTTGGCTCTTATCAGACCTATTATTGGACACAATACCCCCTTTAGCATGCATCTAACCAAACACTTAAAACAGTTGGAATGCCCAAAAAAGGTTTTTCAACAGGAGAGATCAGAGCATGAATAGCCTGTCCTACACTGATTGCCTAATGCTCTGTCTCTGTATTCAGTCTCCTACACACTGCTGAAAGGGAATCTTTGCTTGGTTTACAGGGTTTCTTTCAGCCTAGCCCTTATAGAGCTGTTGCACATGCACAAAACAAACAGCACCAGAAACACTAGATCTAGATATCTGAACTTCACTTGTGACATAAACAGAACATGCTGGAGAGACAGCTATGTGTCCCAAAGGATCCCTGCACTATGGAATAGGCTCATCCCTAACCCTAATCAAATGAAACCTTGACAATCAGATGAAAAACTGTAAATTTATCCCTGGTCTAGCCTCGATGTCCCTTATGGACAGAGGTCATCAATTAGAAATGTATTACACTAACACCCCTTACAAATCCTTAGCTACCTGCCTACTAACATACCTTATATGATACTTGGGACCCAAATGATTTAGGGTGCATGGTTAGGCTTGTAAGGGCCCTATTGGTTATTAGCCTAGTAAAAATCCAGAAACCTATAAAGCTATGAACTTCAGCATGATAATGAATAATTAATGAATCCTGAGCATATCTAAACAATACTACCTTGGTTTGTGATTTATTGATCTTTACTGTTAAAAAGAAGTATGACTGTGAGCGATAGTGAACAGAAGCTACTGCAAGCAATGTAAAGGAATTACAGATTTTGTCTGGCTTGCAGAACTTGTATGGTCAGAACAACTTCACTGTACTTTAATATTTAGTTGTATATTGTTACTGTGATTTTTTTGTCATAGAAGTTAATTTCTCTTTGAATTCTGTGGTTACTGATTTTGATTCTTTTATTTTACAATATTTTATTCATTTGAAGCAGAATATGGCTCCCTTAAATGAGTATGCAATTAATGATTTGCTAATGCACAAATATCTTGTACAGTGTAATAAATGATATGCATATTTAAACTGTGAGCTTTGGCCAGCTAAGACCTGCATGCAATCAACTGAATGCATAATTGAAGCTAAGTAAATTTTTATCTGCACTTTTATCAAATAATACACAATTTAAAGTAATTTGTTTGTGTTGCATTGAGGAATATCTAGCTGGAAGTTGTGACTCTGTTTTTCAGTAGGTTCCCACCCACCCTCTCTGTTTTTGTCTTGGTGTTAATCTTGGTGGCTTTGAAACTGCCCGCCCCACTTGTAAATTTGCACTTGGATACTCCTCCTGGGCCCATCTCATTTGCTCAATCAAAAAAAAAAAAAAAAAAATTTTATCTGCTTTTACTGTATTTGTGTTTCTTCCTACTTTATTTTGCTTTTGCGTCATCTTAAAAGTACTCGATTGTATTTATTACTGCTTGGTGTAACTCATTCTAATTCTTTTAGTTTAAGCACTTGGGCTTCAGACCAGTTGTTTTACATTAAGAAGGTTTGTGGTCTGCACTGTAGTGGCAGGACAGGTAGCTTACATCCTTCTGAGTTGGGAACTGCTGATTGAGGGCTCAATGTTTGTTATTCTAAAAGTGTATTAATTCTGGTTTAAGCACTTGGGCTTCAGGCCAGTTATTTTACATTAAGAGGGTTCGTGGTCTGCACTCTTGTGGGAGGAGAGGCTGGACTCTGCCCTTCTGAGCTGGGAATTTCTGGTTAAAGGTTTATAGTGCCTGCATATTTGAAATGCTTCTTACTGAAATTGGTACACCTTGTTTGCTGTAGCATAGACTAGATCCAGGCCTACTGAATCTAGCTTTGTTTGTATAACTTGAGCACTAATCCAGGCATTCTTTAAAGTATTCAATTGTATTTATTACTGCTTGGTAGTAACTTGATTAAAGTGTAGCTATCATTCTAAGTCTTTTGGATTAAGCACTTGGGCTTCAGACCAGTTATTTTACATTAGGAAGGTTTGTGGCCTGCACTGTGGTGGCAGGACAGGTAGCTTACATCTGCTAAGTTGGGAACTGCTGATTGAGGGCTCAGTGTCTGTTATTCCAAAAGTGTATTAGTTCTGGTTTAAGCACTTGGGATTCAGGCCAGTTATTTTACATTAAGAAGGTTCGTGGTCTGCACTCTTGTGGGAGGAGAGGCTGGACTTTGCCCTTCTGAGCTGGGAATTTCTGGTTAAAGGCTTATAGTGCCTGCATATTTGAACTGTTTCTTACTGAAATTGGTACACCTTGTTTGTTGTAGCACAGACTAGATCCAGGCCTGCTGAATCTAGCTTTGTTTGTATGCTTGTTTGCTTGTTAATTCCCTGAAACGCTAATTCCGCCTAAAACGTGGCTTTTCAGCGCTTCTGTGGATCCCTAGTGATATCTGCATTGCTTACTGTACTTATTTCCTTGTTTCACTTGAAAGAAAGTTACTGTTTGTCATTTTTGCATTTAAGTTACCTGTAACACATTGCATTTAAGTTACCTGGCACTTGCTCACTAAAGCAATTATATAAGTCAGCACTAAAAAATTAAAAGCACTACACCCTCACAAACTCCCCTTGAGTACCTTGTTCCCCATTGGCCCTTTTTTCAATTATAAAGGAATTCCAAATACTATTCTAGCATGTCCAAAGGTCAGTTGTCAATCTCCTCTCTGGTCCAGCTGGTGAATCTGGGAATCTTGAGGAAATGTTACAACTGCCTCATGTACACAGACAACCCTCTCCTCCTCCCAACAAATTCCAACACATGTGAGAGATGCAACCATATAGCCAAACTGGAGGCTAAGCTCTCTTAACTCAGTACTGGCATAACCAGTCAGGAGGAGAAGGAAACCACACTCACTACAATTCCAGTCTCACATAGACCTACCACGACAGCAAACCAAACACATAAACACACAAAAACATACTCGGAGGCTCTAAATAAAAATCTGCCTAAGCAGCAGAGACCTCCAAAGCAGACACCAAAGCAACCGCTACCCCAAAACAAAACACGTGCAACACATAGCTCACAAATCCAGTGTGCCGAACAGTCACAGCCCTTAAGGCTAAACAACACACCTGATACACTTGTAATAGGTGACTATCATCAGGCACACTGACGTCCCGCTCACCAGGCTGAACAAGGAGAAGGTCACGGTGAGCTGCCTGTCAGGTGCTAGGATCCACCACATAACACAAGCACTCAGGTCACTCCAAGGCAAGTACAAATATGACTCAGTCATTGTCCATGCTGGTGTGAATGACCTGAGACGTACCTCCCTGGACTACATGAAAAGAGACATAGAGGAGCTCTCTAAGCATGTAGCCCAGGCCGGTATGACCCTGACCTTGAGTAGCATCTTACCCTCACCAAGAATGATGCCACAATATGAAGACAAGATGATTAATTTCAACAATTGGCTTAAGTATTGGTGTCATTCAAAGGGGATCCAATGCCTGTCAGCCTGGAATGACATGCTCGACAAGCCAAGATGCTTCGCTAGGGACTGCTTGCACCTGTCACCCCTGGGCTTTCGGATATTGGCAAAGGCTCTTGCTACCCCTATAGTGCCTTTTTTAGGCAAGGCTCAAAAGACAAACCCTCCTCCATAGGTATCACAAGGGATAAGAAACTAAGAGTAATGCTACTCAACACCAGAAGTCTAAACCTCAAGATGCATGCACTCGAAACTCTCCTTAGCATGGAGAACATCGATATCTGTGCAGTAACAGAAACCTGGTTCAAGGCTCATGAGAGCACACCAGCACTACCAGGTTATACCTCATACCATGCTTTTTGGCCCCAAAACTTGGACCGAACCAGAAAAAGAGGGGAAGTATCAATATTCGTCAAAGATACCCACACCTCCAGGTTGGTGGCACAGCACGAAGCATCAGAGACTATCCATGTGCAACTAACAGTGGGTAAAATTGCCTTCCAGTTTATAGCCTGCTACAGACCACCCTCCCAAACCCAGGAACCCCACTCGGCCTTCCTGAGAACACTGGAAAATATGAAGGTCTCTCCAAACACCATTATATTGGGCGACTTCAACTACCCAAACATAGACTGGGAGCATTACTCTAGCTCCAAAACCCTAGCTCAAAGGTTCAAAGAATTTATAAACTCAAATGCTATGGAACAACTTTTTACCACTCCCACAAGAGGGGAAAACATACTGGACCTGATCATCACCAACATGGGGACTCTATGCTCCAGACCAGAAGTGTATCCCTCACTGGTAAGATCAGACCATAAACTAATCTCACTGGATATTCACATCCCGAACCCACCCCCTGCCCAGAAAACCACAGTGAAAAACTTCTCTAAAGCAAATTTCACACTCCTCAAAACCGAGGTGGAATCCTTCAAAGCCCTCAGGCCTGTGGAAAATACGGCGCAGACCGCAGAATCCTTTATAAACGCATTCTATGAACACCTTCAGGAATGCATGGATCATGCAATCCCAAATAACACCAAGACCCAATCCTCCAAAGGCAGATGTCCTGTCTGGTGGACCCCAGCCATAAACAAACTATACAATAGAAGGAGGAAGCTACTACATGATAGAGCAAAATCCCAAAAAGGGAAGGCATCTCTGATCAGTGTTAGCAAAAAACTACAGGCACTCATAAAATTGTCTAAGGTCAGCTTCAAGAGAAAAATTGCACAGGACACTAAGGATAATCACAAGGCTTTCTTTAGTTATGTTAGGAACCTGGGTGGGAATTCCCAGATATGCTCAGAATTAGTCCAAAATGACAAAAAATACACCGAACCCACAGACATTGCCAATATCCTAGCTGACAGGTTCAGCGCAAACTTCTCCCCCCTCTCCCCACCAAAAGGGCAAATATCTATCCCAGCAGAGTGCTGCCCCCGTGACATCTCAGATGTTCAGGTAAGAGCCGCCCTCTCCAAAGCAAAAAACACAGCATCAATGAGACCAGACGGTGTCCCGGGCTGCGTCCTACATGAACTCCAAGAAGAGCTAAACCCAAACATAAAACTACTGTTCAATCTCAGCCTTACCACAGGATATGTACCCAAAGAATGGCGTACAGCAACAGTGGTCCCTCTCCACAAAGGTGGTGCCTCAACGCATCCTGGAAACTATCACCCCATAAGACTGACTAGCTTGGTCTGCAAAGCTATGGACAGGATCACCATGGACCTCATAAATAAAGATATTGGGGACCTACAGACACTGGATCCTACCCAGTTTGGTTTTGTTAAGGGCAGATCCTGCCTCTTAAACCTGGTCGATTTCTTTGAAACAGTCACCAAGGCCATTGACGAGGGGAAGGTAGTCCACACAGCCTACCTGGACCTCGCAAAAGCCTTTGAAACAATACCTCACTCGGGCATTATAGATAAGCTCACCAGCTTAAATATAAACCCCTATGTCACTAGATGAGTTGCAAACTGGCTCAAGAACAGAACCCACATGGTTAGAATTGCTGGAGCCATGTCAGACTCCAAACCAGTTACAAGTGGCATCCCACAAGGCTCAGTCCTGGGACCTCTCTTGTTCGGTATATATTTCTCGGAGGTACAGGCCAACACGGAAGGACTGTGGCTGACCAAGTTCACAGATGACTGCAAACTGGGCGCCATAATCGACTCATCAGCCAACACAAGCATCCTCCAAAAGGGCCTCATAGAAACAGACAACTGGTGCCAGAGCCATGGCCTCAAGCTAAATGCCAAAAAGTGTATAGTCATCCCCTTTGGCAAAAAAAAAGTGCCCACAAATTACCACATAGGTGGTAATCCATTAAGTACGGAAGAAGTAATTAGGGACCTGGGGACTCAAGTTGATAGCAACCTCTCATTTGACAACCACGTGGCCAAAGTGGTTAGAAAAACATTTTATATAGCCCACCTAATCATGAAAGGATTCACATCTAGATCAAGGGAGGTCATCGTGCCTCTTTACTCATCATCAGGCCCATAATTGAGTACAATGCCCCTTTTGGGATGTACCTTACCAGACACCTGCAGCAACTGGAAAGACCCCAAAAGTACCTTACCAAGAGGATCAAAGGGCTCAAACAGATGCCATATGCTGCCCGGTTAAAGAAACTCCAGCTCTACTCAGTGGCATACCGCCTGCTCAGAGGCGATCTGTGCCTGACGTATAAAGCCATGTCCAACCCCGAATTAATGGATATGCTGCACCTCAGAAAATCCAAATCCCATTGAGCTACACACTCGAAAGACTTGAACCTCAGCACTGAAATAAATAGGACATGCTGGAGGGACAGATTCATAACCCAGAGGCTCCCTTCACTCTGGAATAAAATCCCGGTCCAGGTTAGGCAGAGTCCCTCACTGACTCTCTTCAAGAGGAATCTTGATGAGTGGATGGGGGATCATAGGTTTACCCTGGGTATCACTTCTGTGTCACTGTTAGACAGAGGCACAGTATACTAACCTCGAAAAAGGGCATAGCAAAATTAATTTAAAATGGGTGGCAAAAGCCAAACACACTCTGGCTAGGCTTATAAATGGCCTAGGGCAGATAGCCTAGTATGAACCTATGAACCTATATTTAAAGGTAACAGCCGATAACACTAGTGATCTGTGTTCCTCATGTCAAAAGTTGGATGATTTGCTTCTCCCGACCCCAAAATATAAAGGTGGCTTAGATCTTCCCAATTTTGAGATATATTATCTAATTATAAATTCTAACAGAGTATTGTGAGTAGCTGAATACAACCCAAAGAATAATGATTGGTCCCCATTGTGGCTTACAATATACCAAAGACACACTAAAAGCCTGGATATCAACCCCAAAGCCCTACCATTCATTAATACAAATTTATTAAAATCATACAATATAATAAAATACCTTAAACACTCTATATCAAGAACACAAAAACTCTTTAAATATTTAACTCTTGCACAAACTATGATGGTATTACAACCATTGCACAAAAATCCCAACCTTAAAATAAACAACCAAACCCTTAACCTGAACTC
This sequence comes from Protopterus annectens, assembly GCF_019279795.1. Taxonomy (NCBI): domain Eukaryota; kingdom Metazoa; phylum Chordata; order Ceratodontiformes; family Protopteridae; genus Protopterus; species Protopterus annectens. The sequence goes on from NC_056729.1 coordinate 1,126,685,514, forward strand.
CTTTCCTCGATTAATACATCCATCCAAGACATATACCCATATCTAAACTGTCCGTTACAAGAAATGAGGAACCAATTGAATCTCCCCAAGTCTTACATAGTAATTTTAAGGCAAATTAAAGAACTATGTACTAGTTATCTCCAAAACTACAATATAATCAACAATTATATTATAACCTGTAATTTACTCTGGAAAACCATCCTCTCATCTAAGAAATATATCACTAATACATATAAATTAATGAAAGACATCAAATTCCATAAAGATATACTTGTTTCAGACGACTGGAGAAAGATTAATTCTTCCATTGATAACCAACAATTGAACCAAGCAATTAACCTAACAATTAAATCTATACCTCTTAAAAAACTAGCATTCACACAACTTATGATTTATAATAATGCATATTTCACTCCCGCCATTCTACATAAATTCGACCCTAAGAAATCCCCATTCTGTTCTCACTGTAAAGACCAAACAGCTGATATATTACATCTATTCTGGAGCTGTAAGTGTGTATTTAAACTTTGGAACTCCCTTAAACTTCACCTACAAAAAATGGGCTATCAGACATCTACTTTCACCTGGTAATTTACTCTCTTACATATCTTACCAAACAGTATTCCTAAAGCACAAGCAGTTACACTGATCAGCATTTTCCTTTTAATGAAACTTTATATAGCAACCAATTGGCTTAATGCAATTAACTTCTCTTGGGAGAGTTTTAGAATAATGGCGACTAAACACCTGTTAGCCCAAAAAATTTTAATCGACAAGGAGAATAAAAGCAATAAGATTAGGAAATTATGGGAACAAGTCTTTAATATTATTCTTGCTTAACTTGCCACAATTAACCAGACATAACTACGATTAAGAGGTCCTAAATTAATTAATACCCATGATTCATACCCATGATTCATCTGAGTTTTCATTTTCTCTTCTTTCTCTTCTCTTATTTAGATTTCTATCCACAGCAACTCTTACTGAATTGTAACACCCTCTTTTTTCCTTTTCTTTCTGAATATTGAAAGCATCTATGTATATAGTGTAAATATTATTGTTAGTTCATTTAGCTCTTTTTGTATTAACCTCAATGTATAACAACTGTCTTATTGTGAATATGTGATATCTCTTCTTGTTGTACTTTGTTTGCTATTCTGTATTGATGAAAAGAATAAATAAAAATTACTGAAAAAAAAAAAGTTGGATGATTTGCTTACCATTGTTAAAAGTAAATCTACATTTAATGCAATTGGCATGGCTTGGAGAACTGTTGTTTCATATATTAATGACTGGACTGGTGAGATAAATAATGTTAGGCACAGAACAAATAGAATGCATTTAGGAAATTATGCCTCTATAGTCTGCAAAGATCATTCAACTCCTTTGAAACAAGACAATGTCCTGACAACTTTGGAATTCTGGAGGCAAGTATTCAGCAATCTGAGGATCTATTTTTTTTTAGAAGGAAACAGAAGAAGAAAGAAAGGAAGAAGTTCACAACAAATAACAAGGAAGAAAAAGAAACTCATAAATGCCTGTAAAGGAAAGAAAATACACACTAAAAAGGACACTGCTTTGTTATGTAACACACAGGTTACAGGGAATGATGATCAGAAAACCTTCAGTCTACAGAAAAAGGCATAATTTTTCCAAAAGAGAAGGCAGAAAAAAGAGACAAGGGGCAGGTGAAAAGGAAGAAATCAAAACTGAACATGGAAGGATTGAAGAACATTATTGTAAGAAAAAAGAAGAGAAAGACAGATGTTAACTACATGGCTCAAGCTGTGGATTTACAATACCAGCTGGATGAGAATTTAATACATAATGAAAGCAGTTGGATTAATAAGACTAATGGTGATGAAGATTTATCCTTTGAAAAAATTGATAGAGCAGATATTACTGTATAAGAAGCTGAAGATTCTTCAGAGCTGGCCAGCAAAGATGTTCTTGTAATTGGAAATTCAAATATTATAGGAACTGATACTTATATTTGCAGAGAAGATAATGAACATTAAATAGTGTTATGCTTGCCAGGAGCAAAAATAGAAGATGGGAGTATGGATCCATTTTTATTCATGTTGGTACAAATGACGTCATCCACAAGGATTCTCTGACTGTTAGGGAACTGACAGTCCTCTTAGATAGCTTGTACTGGTTTAGGACATATTTTTCACAAATCACCTATAGAAAGGATTGTCAGGTCAGTGTGAATGAAAAGATTTTTTGGATAAATACCTACATGGAAAAATAACCTGTTTTAAAAAGTGGAAATATGTAGAGTGTCCAAGCCTAGTTTTGGGCACACGTGTGTTCAGATAGGTTGGTGTACATTTGCCAAGATCAGGGAAGAGAATTTTTGCAGCAGATATTTTGCAATATTTGACAAACATGTGGCAGGATTTTTGCCAGGTTGAAAATGTAATAGTTCACAGATAGCAACCTTTAATGCATCTTAGATTAGATTCATACTAGGCTAACTGCCCTTGTGAGCCATTTTAAGCCTGGCCAGTTATCCCTTGGGAGACTCGAACCCTGCACCTTGTGCTTGTAATGCAAACACCTCAACCATTTGGCCACCCTCCCAACCCATTCTGATGGTTGTTAATGCTAGGAGCATTAATAATAAAGTTTTTTTACTGGAAAATTTGCTATGTTCTCAGAATACTGATGTTGTTATTTTTTTTTGTGAAATTAGTTAAAGAACAATGACTGGAAACCAGTTCTGTCAGGGTATAAATGTTTTTACTGTAACAGACATTCTAACAAAAAATCAGGCGGAGGTGTTATGATAGCGATTAAAGATAGCTATGAGACCTGTGATTATTACATGTTTAATGATAACACCAATATTATAGACTGTGCAATTGTGACAATAAAGACAGCCCTGGAGCATATAACAATTGTTGGTGTATAAACCATCAAAGTCAAGTGCAGATGACCTACAGGAATTCATATATTCTTGCATGAAACACAGGAGGAAGAATAATATTACCTGGGGACTTAAGTTTACCAGAAACAGAATAATATTGATTCAACAATGTTAGTAAGGAAATTATTCACAATATATATTCAGGAACAACAACTGCTTCAGATTGTAAAAAAAAAAAACTACCAGGGGATGGAACATACTAGACATTGTTTGTGTTCCTAAATAAATTACTGTTACTTCAGGTCAAGTTTTATCACCATTGATGTGCAGTGAGCATGGTGTTATAAAGGTTAATTTGTTGCTAGATAATTCTACCAAACTGACATCTACACTAATGTACAGCAGGTTAATAGAAGATTATATGCAAGCAAAACAGTCAATATGTAAAACTAACTGGAGTGAGGTGTTCAGTGGAAAAACTGCAGATGGAATGTAAAAAGTCTGAAAGAGAAAATGAGGCAAAAAAATCAAAAAAAAATTTAACATCAGGATCTAAGCATACAACATCAGGGGGATATATTTCCATAAGAACAAGATATCTGATTAAGGTGAGAAACAAAAAATATATAAGAAATGGAAGAGAGGTTGAACTACAGCTTTGAAAATTGTAATAACCAAGCTGGATAAACAGATTAAGCACAGTGTGAGACAAGATCAAGAAAAATTGAAGAAAGTGTATATAAAGATACTGAGCATAATAGGAAACCTTTTTATAGGTACATAAGATATGGACGGAGTAAAGACATACAAACTGATAAACTGTGCAGATTCTAAAATTTGTTCTTAGACATAACATATTAGAGTTATATTTACAAAATCTTATGCAAAACAGTTTGGCTCCACAAAAGGGGTGATAACTTGTCCTAGTGACATCCAGGTAACCCCAGCTACTGGAATCAAATTCAATTGTATTGAAATACACTGCACAAAGTGGATCCAAACAAAGCACTATGAGGAGATGGAGTTAGTAACAATGAACTGAGAACACTTCTGCAAGAACCTATGGTACCATTATATTTATTATTCACTAGGTCATATAAATATGAGGAGATTCCTCAAGATTGGAGACATGCGCTTATTAAACCTATCTTTAAGGGAAAGGAGAGTAGGACAAAGCCAGGGTTATATAAACCCTTAAGTTTGCTTTCATGTTGTGCAAAAATAATAGAGAAGGTAATGTTGGATAAGTTATTGTCAGAACTGGATAGATTGGGACTTGAAACCATATATCACATGCACATGTTGAACATAGATATAGTACTACATATAACATGATGTTCTATTAAAATATAATAACAGCTATGAATGAAAAAATATGCTGTAATGTAATTTATATAGATTTAACTTCAGCATTTGACCGGGTCATACACAAAACACTAATCAATGAATTAGTACAACTAGGTCTTCATGTACTCTTGATAAGATGGATAGCTGCATGGCTTACAAATAAGACATAGCAAGCATCATACAGCAACTGGACAGGTGAAATCCTTGGTTGCAGTCAGGGTGTCCCACAGGGCTCTGTCCTAGGCCCTTTCTTGTTTAGATTGTATCTTTCAGACCTAACTTTTTCATCTGAGGTATTCTACAGTCTATATGCAGAAGACTTGAAATTGGGTAAACTGATTACATGTGTTATAGATAATGCATGCCTGCAAAATAACTTGACTAAGTTGACCATTTGGACACAGAAGAATAAAATGATGATAAATACATCAAAAACTAAGTATATGAGACTTGGGAGACATAAATTGAAAGGTGAATATTTAATACAGTACACAGTAATTGAAACTGTAGACTCATTTAAGGACCTGGGTATATGGGTAGATCCGACTATGAGATTTTCTAATCATATCAACCAATTGGTTAATGATAGTTATAGAACTATAGGTTGTAAAGATAAAAAGATTTATAAAGTCTAGAAAATCAAAAATGATGACATCATTGTTAGTTAGTTACAATCAACCCAAACTTGAATATGGAATAACAATATGGAAAACCTATAAGAAAGCAAGCATGAGTAAACTGGAAAGAGTACAGCGGAAATATACCAAGGGCATCTGTGGATGTGAAAATTGAAGTTATTATGGAAGACTAAAATATCTGATCTTGTACAATGTCTTTTACAGATGTCTAAGAGGAGATCTTATTCAGGTATATAGGGCATTTAGAGACAACTACCTCTGGGAATGTTTAGGGTTATCAAAAAGTACTAGAGAATCATCAGACAACCTATGTAGAAGATTCTGCAGCAATGAGAAGTGTACTAATTGGTTCCCTGACAGAGTAGCTGATGCAGGGAACATACTACCATATTACATTAAGACAAGTACGAGTTTAGATATTTTTAAGACAGCCTGGGCACTTATTATGGGAACAAGTGTTTTGTTATATTGGCAAGCTAGAAGGGCATTAATGCCCGTGAATGAAATATTTGTATATATGTATGCATGTGTTTATGTTCATCTATGAGAAGAGCATTAATGATCAACTATAAAGGGTGAGCAGATAGTTATAGAATATTTTACAATGATTGTCCATTCCCTAAACATTCTATGTAAATATAAATTTCAGTTTGGCAGTTTGAAGAGTGGATATCTGTCACTAAGGGCTCACTAGGATTTTCTTGTTTTATTTAATGATGGGTGACCTTGGAGTTGGTGTGTCTAAGTTGGGTCTGTATCATATAATTGAACTTACTATTTGTTGAAAATATCATCAAACTTATTTTATCATCTATTATGAAATTCACTTTTTCCTCCAGTACTTTTAAGAATAAGGGTGATGTGCAGAGCTGTAGTAACTACAGAGGGATAAAACTGATCAGCCACAGCATGAAGTTATGGGAAAGAGTAGTGGAAGCTAGGTTAAGAAGGGAGGTGATGATTAGTGATCAGCAGTATGGGTTCATGCCGGGAAAGAGCACTACAGATGTGATATTTGCTCTGAGAGTGTTGATGGAGAAATATAGAGAAGGTCAGAAGGAGTTGCATTGTGTCTTTGTGGACTTAGAGAAAGCATAAGATAGGGTGCCTAAAGAGGAGTTGTGGTATTGTATGAGGAAGTCAGGAGTGGCAGAGAAGTATGTAAGAGTGGTACAGGATATGTACGAGGGTACTGTGACAGTGGTGAAGTCTGCAGTGGGAGTGACAGATGTGTTTAAGGTGGAGGTATGATTACATTAAGGATCAGCTCTGAGCCTTTTCTTATTTGTAATGGTGATGGACAGGTTGACAGATGAGATCAGACAAGAGGCCCCATGGACTATGATGTTTGCAGATGACATTGTGATCTGTAGTGAGAGGAGGGACCAGGTTGAGAAGACCCTGGAGAGGTGGAGATATGCTTTAGAGAGGAGAGGAATGAAGGTCAGCAGGACTAAGACAGAATATGTGTGTGTGAATGTGAGGGAGGATAGAGGAATGGTGAGGATGAAGGGTGTAGACTAGGTGAAGGTGGATGAGTTTAAGTACTTGGGATCAACAGTTCAGAGTAATGGTGAGTGTGGAAGAGAGGTGAAGAAGAGAGTACAGGCAGGGTGGAATGGGTGGAGAAAAGTGTCAGAAGTAATTTGTGAGAGACAGGTACCAGTAAGAGTGAAAAGGAAGGTCTACAAGAGGGTAGTGAGATCAGCTATGTTGTATAGGTTGGAGATGGTGGCATTGACAAAAAGGCAGGAGTCAGAGCTGGAAGTGGCAGAGTTAAAGATGTCAAGATTTGCACTGGGTGTGACAAAGATGGACAGAATTAGGAATGAGAATATTAGAGGGTCAGCTCAGGTTGGACAGTTTGGAGACAAATTTAGAGAGGCAAGCTTGCATTGGGTTGGACATGTGCTGAGGAGGGATGGCGGCTATATTGGGAAAAGGATGCTAATGATGGAGCTGCTAGGTAAGAGGAAAAGAGGAAGGCCTAAGATAAGGTTTATGGATGTGGCGAAAGAGGACATGGAAGTGGTTGGTGTGGCAGAGCAATATGCAGAGGACAGAAAGAAATGGAAACAGATGATCTGCTGAGGTGACCCCTAATGGGAACAGCTGAAAGAGAAGAAGACTTTTTCCTCCAGTACTGAAAAGTGAGCCAAATGTGTGATTCAGAGAATTACTCTGCAGCATAAATCAGGATCAGCTGGCATTTCTAGGGAGACCAGATGGCTAATTAGTACTAGCTGCTTCCCTGGATTACAGCATTAGTATGCGGTTCAACCAATGAGACTATTCTCTGTAGTGAGACTCCCACTAGTGGGAAACCTCAGTGTTAGGCCATTATATAACTCAGGAAGGCTTACTGCAAATAAGAAAATGGCCCTAAGGCTCACACTAAGCTTTTCTCAATCCCAGCCATGGAGTTTCACTTTATTCCTTGCAGCATTTATACTAGGATATATAAATACTGAAAGAAGGACCCAGCCAAGCTAGAGACTTCATTGTGTAATGCATTAAATTTCTTATAGAGAACATTCATGGGAAATATGCAAATGACCTCTTAAGGATATAACAGTGTTTCAACTAAAATGGTTCCTGAATGCACATGATTTTTTTTTTACTTTTTATTTTTTAATTCTTTATCGGTACTTCCAATTAAATAAAGTCAAACCCATTGCCCATAAGCACGCATGTTTTGGATTTCTTGAACTTTTCAGTAAAGCATAAATGGATTGCATAACTTAAACAAAAAAATACAACTTTTCCAACATTTTTGTAGGGAGACAAGCACCCCTGCACCCCCACACCCCCTTCAAATTATATATACCAACTCCAAGATCACACTACAGTGGGGAAAAGGGTTACTTTCCCAATCTTCACTGTACTATTCTGTTCACAATCAGTAAACATGAAAATCAACTGCCAATCATTAATTAGCGGACCTGAGTTCCTCTGTGCCGACCCCTAACCAGGAAAAGCCGAAAGACACAACAACATTATGTTACACTGAAGATGTCTTTCTGAGTTTAGCACGATTTCCATTCAAATTCTTTGATGACTTCTAGGCATGTGCATTACTTGATTTGTTGTATCAAACTTTTGGCTTTGGTAAAATTCCTAGATGTGTATTTGTGATGTTTTTGTCTCATCTTTATGAGTTTTGGTGTTATGGCATTTTGATCTACTGAAGTAGATCCATTCAGACAGGATGGTGTGCTCTTGGCAAGATCAGGGAAGAGAATTTTTGCAGCAGATATTTTTCCCAAATTTTGACAAACACAATGCAGGATTTTTACCAGGTGGAGAATTTACCATTTCAATGATAGCAACATTTGATGCATCTCTGATGGTTGTCAATGCTTGGAACATTAATAATAAAGTGTTTTAATTGTAAAATTTGCTACATTCCCATAAGATATATGTTATTGAAACTTGGTTAAAGAGCAATGATGGGACACCAGTTCTATCATGGTATAAATATTTTTACTGTAACAGGCATTCTTAAAAAAATCAGGTGGATGTGATAGCGCTTAGCAAGGAATGCTGTCAAAAAAGATCAGATATAAATTACTGATGACCCCTGTTCCACCTAAACTTTGCCATTCCAACCTCTCAATGATGTATGTACTTGGCAAGTGGAATGCACCATAGTTAGCCAATCACACAGGCTACATCTACAGCACAGCACTATAAAGTATGCATGCACCCTACAGTCTGATTTTCACCCCAGTACTCTGCGCCTTGGGAGTACAGACTTGGGAATTTTAACTGAGAGAATACTAGGGGATGCTGCAGGTCTGCTACATCTGTATGTGCTAGATGCTGAGGTCATTGCTGTTGCTGCTGATGACAATAGGCCTAGACTGAGAAAGAGAAGAGTGTTCAGGCCCATGATAACCTTCTAGGAGCTACATGAGCTCTGCCACTCACAACTCAGACATAAAGCCAACAGAGGGGAACCCATACCAGTGGAAAGAAAGGTATGTGTAGCCCTAAGGATACTAGATACAAGTACTTTCCAAAGACTAACTGGGGACATGATGGTGGTCTCACAGGCATCAGCATCCAGGGTACTCCACCAGTTCCTGGATGCCATGCAAACACATGCTTGTGAGCACATTTATTTACCCTGCACCCCTGAGGAGAAGGCCAGCAGTATGTATCTCTCCTCTACCGTGTAACACAATACCCTGAGGTACTGGGTGCCATTGACTTTATTCATGTCCATATCAAAGCACCACCCAGTAAGGAGGGTAGAGTCTACGTCAACTGCAAGGGGTATCACTCCATCAACTGGCAGGTCATGTACAATGCCTAGGGGATTATCATTATTATGTATGTGTGTGCTGGCAGCCCTGGCAGTTATTATGACTCCCATATCTGGC